>NW_011494707.1:6037898-6047010 GCF_000754665.1 Bison bison bison | reverse complement strand
CCAATCTCTCGCATCTGGAGTGTTTGGCCAGGTGTCCTGGGATGAGGAGCCGTGTGTGCGTTCCAGGCTTCACACCAGGCGCTGGGCCAGGATCGGAGAGGAGGCGAGGTTTGTCTGCCTGGACTCTCATCCTCCTCTTCTGTCCCGACAGTCGGAACAGCACGGAGGCAGGTGCCCGTGCCCCGGAAGACTCCCTTCCTGGGGTCCAAGCCCACGCAGCTGTCTGTTCGGATCAGTGTTAATATTCTTTGCAGCTCTCATGAGTGTTTTGCCCCAGTCGAGGGCTGCTTTTGCACGGGGCAAGTGAAAGGCTGTAGTCTGTAGCCATTTTAGTTCAGTGAGTACTCCCAGTTGCTGTTCTGCCAGTGGATTAGGCTCCCCAAACCTGGGCCATTCCCCAGGAAATGATGACTACACGGTCACAGGGCAGCAGGGGACAATCTGACTCTCAACCTGCCAGGCCACAGCCTTTAGCCAAGAGGCATCCGCTCCTTGTTGCTAAAAGACATTTCCCATCAGGGCCTGGCTCTCCCGGCACGCTCGGGCCACACTGCAGGCTGGCTGCTTTCACACGCACACAGGATGGCGGGGGGACGAGGCTGGAACACCCCACGGGGCCAGCACTCACGGCTCAGCCGCCAGCAGCTGGCTCAGGGATCTGGAGCCTCGGCTGGAAGCACGCGGGGAACGAGGCTGACGGGCCTCCACAGGGCTGCCCACCCTGGGCACTTACCCCACACCTCCCCACCTCCTTCCCACAGGCTCCCTGGAGTCCACGGAACACACGTACGTCTACAAAGTGCAAGGCTCGGGGGTCACACCGCGTCAGACCCCCACAGGCACTCGCACCAAACAGAGGCTTCCAGGTACGTCAGTCCCCATGCCTGAGTTCACTCACACTGAAGAATGGTGTTCGTATTTCCCTGGGGAAGAGACCTTGGCCTCCCATAACGCTTTTAGGACCTGCATTCCTGTCTTCTTGGTTCTTCAACCCGAAGTTCTATTTCTCTTCATTTAAGAACAGTGGTCCCTGCCCCTGGGCTTCCCAGGTGGCGCTAGTGGTAAAGAACCCACCTGCCAATGCAGGAGACTTAAGAGACACGGGTTCAATCCCTGGGTCAGGAAGATGCCTTGGAGGAGGGCATGACAACCCTCTCCAGTATTCTTGCCTGGGAAGTTCCAAGGACAGAGGAGCCTGGAGGCCTACAGTCCATGGGGTCGCAAAGAGTCAGACACGACTGAAGTGACTGAGCACACATGCGTCTCTGCCCCTTCAGCCATCTCTGAGCCTTGGGGAGTCACCTGTGGAGCGTCACATTTAACCTGTGTCCACTTCTCTGAGTTTCTCCCAGCTGGGGTTCCCTCACGGTCCCTGGCGCTGGGGGCATGTTAGTGTCACATCAGCTCTCATTTCTCACCTCATCACTTAATGCTTCAGAGCCAGGGATCCCTGGGATTTCTGCTGTGATTAAACACAGATTGCTTAGAGCATAGCTGGCTCCTGCTGCAGGGGAGCCCTTTCCTGAACCATCAGTGCTGTTCATTGATCTTCTAGGCCAGAAGCCATTTAAAAGGTCCCTGCGTGGTTCGGATGCCATCAGCGAGACCAGCTCAGTCAGTCACATCGAAGACTTGGAGAAGGTGGAGCAATCGTTGGGTGGGCAAGAGGCCTCAGAAGCTAACAGCCATGAGCGACACCCAGAGGCGCCCGCCCCTCCGGAAGCCGAGCCGCCTGGAGCCCTCCAGGACGGGGCCCAAGGCCTGCAAGATGACCGCCCACAGGTAGAAGAGCCAGAGAGCTTAAGATAAAACTCAGTGTTTGCTTGGAGACTGTACTGAATATTGTTTCAGGGAAGATGAAGTTATTCTGAAAATGTGAACCGTGCCACATGCTGATGTGAGAGAAATTACTGTTATTTGTGCTTAACTGGGATGGTCGCACAAATACGTGCCTGAGAGCCAGGCCTCCGGGAGGGCAGTTGACATGTCTGATTTTGTGGGTGTTGTACAACAACCAACAACTACTGTTTCTGTCTACCCGACTGTAGTAATACCATATCCCCCCCCCCCCCGTTACCATAAACACTTTTTATTCACAAAAAACACAAGAATTTCAAGTGCCTGCCACTTGAAATACTTGCGCTTCTCTTTCTAAACAGACACATGGAAGACGTTACTAGGTTGCACATAGTAGGTTCTTGGTGAGACAGCTTTCTAGAACTTTCCGGGTTCCCTGGGGCCCTGCTGCACAGACGGCGATCTCTGCCGTCTGTCTTACTTGGTGTTCAGTTGGATCAGGTCGCAATATGCAACTGGACTGTTTGGCTTGAAGGAGAGTGGGTGTGATGGGGTTGTAAACAGGAGCATCAGAAGCGCTCTCCTGCACCCCCGCTGCTGCTGCTGCCCCCGAGACGTCGGTCAGGGCCGTGTCCGCTCAGCAGTGGCAGGTCAGGCTGGACCCGGCACTGCTGCTGGCTCTGCTCTGCCGCCAGCCCGTGTCTCCCTTTATATGCTATTTGTAAACAAATTAAAACTTCTCTATTCAGAGTAACTGTACAGACTCTTCTCAACCATACTATATATATGTATATTTTTAAATACTGGTAAAGCTTTTAAATTGGCACAGAAGTACAGACTGTACTCATTTCTATTTCTATGTTTAATATCTCAAAACTCAACAGATGCTGCTCTTAAGAGCCTCGTATTAAATATGCTGTGTAGCACCTTGTTAAGTTGAAATTCTAAATTTAAGTCCACCTCTGACCTGTTCTCACGGGAGCTTCTGGAGTGTCTGTTCACAGCAGCTCAGCCCTTTGGGCCCAACTCAGAAACAAGATCCAAAAGGGCAGTCTTTCTCAGGCTGATCAAGCCAGAAGACCGCCGAAGTAAACCCTTAACTTCGGCCCAATTCTAAGTACTGCGTCACTTCCTTTACCATCGGCAGCAGCCCCTGTGCCTTTTAGTCCAGCAGTCAAGCTATGGAAGACCTTAACATGGTGGCAATTCCCATGGGGTTTGGGACTGTCGAATTGAAAGCCTTAGTTATACCATATTAAGCCTATAATTACACTCTGATTTGATGTGATTCCTGACATTTGGCACTTGTCAAAATGCAGTTTTCCTTTTCTTTTCTTCCTGGTGCAAATGATTAAACAAGTCTTCCCTGTTTCTTTGGTGCAATGAAGTATAGCAGATAAAATGGGGGAAAGGGAAATTATCACCTTTAACAAGATTAATTTTTAAATGTTTTTATATATATTTGAAATTATTAAAATTGGTTTTGCTGAAAAAGAATTTCACCCTTGAGATACTATTTGAATGTTGGTTTCAATAAAGGTTCTTGAAATTGTTCCCAGTAGTTCACTTCATAAATCTTAGCATTAATTGGGCACGGTGACTTCTTTTTGGATAACAACTTCAAAAGAATAAAGGTTTCTAAAAATACATAATATCAGGTTTGGATTTGATGCTTCTAAAGTATTTTGAGGTTAAAAAAAATCTGAGATGTATAAATTCTCACCACTGCATTTTAAACTAAACGACAATTTTTCCTTTATTCACTAATTTAGCAGAATTAGGAAGACTTACCCAGACTTACCCAAGTATCTGAAATAACTGCTTAAAGAATAGTGAGAAAGCCAGCTTCTCCTCTGGCCTCTTAATACTAACCAAGAAGAAAACCTAAACAAATGCCTTTGCCAAAATAAGATTTTATTTTAAAGTCATCTGAAAAACACTGAGTAAGGAGAGAGACCTCAGACTCAACGGGGGAAGTTTCCAAGTTCACACTCTTCCCTGCCCCCAGCAGGGGTCTTTTGTTGTATCAGAGAGGTGCTTTCTTTGGTAATTCCTATTTTTTAGCTTCCTGGGGAAGAGATCTTTTCCCATAAGCCATCTTCATTTTTTTTGTAGAGTAGAGCCTTGTTCCCAGGAAACAGTGTGTTAGCTGGAGAAGGATGTTTCTTTAAAAACATCAAGGTAGATCTAATATGTTCAACAAAGTGGGGGGGCTCAGCCAGGGGTGATGTGGAAAGGTTCTGGAAAAACAAGATTTGGGGTGTGAGAGGAGAACCTGCTTTGTTCCCTACTTTGATAAAGCTGTCAAGAGTCTCTGTGCTCCTTACACATTCATCAGGCTGTTCTCGGATCACTGTATAAATATATATAATTTGTAAAGTTACATAAGGAACAGGTGTGCTGGGTTAACAAGAACAAAGCAGATGGCTGCCTGTTGCTATGCTGCGTAGACATCTACCCAGGATCCACTCACCCTCGACTAACATTAGGAGCAGCTCAGCAGGGTCTGCAAATGGCGCCCTCCACAGACACCGAAGGGAACTGCTGTTGTCTCATCTACACTCTGTTCTTCAACAGATGAGGAAACCAGGGGCCAGAGAGATGCCCAGCCTGTAGATGCTCACCTCTAGTATCTGCTTATCATCTTGCTGCAACCAGAAATCCACATGGGGAAATGGCGTCCAGGAATACGGTCCTATACGAAGTTGCTCTGTCTTTGCATCGTAAATGCTAATCATCTAAAAAAAGAACATTTCAGGGCAGAATTTAAGGAGTGTTATCGGTGGAAATGCTGCCTTTAACGCAGGCTCCCGTGTCATCTTGAACTTAAGGCATCTATCTGGTAGAGAAGCGTCTTTCAAGTTTGCTCTCACTGAAACAAGCTGCCGCTTAACTACTTCCCACTGGTCTGGTACTGCACTTGGTGGGCAACAGACATCATTTTGTTTAGTTCTGACAACAATCCTGCAGGAAGCTGGTGTTTTTTCCATTTTGGTTGGAGACCTGAGGCTTAGAGAGATGGGCCTGCTGCCCAAAGTCACGCGTCTGTAGTGTCCGGGCTGGGCTGCAGACCCCGTGTGTCTGACCCAAGGCCATGGCCTCGCCGCCTCCTTGTTCACACCCCTAGTCATCTTGGAGCTTAAAACCACACATGCCTGTTGCCCCCTCAAAAGAAGGGAAAAGCCAACTCGTAAAAATTTGCTAAATGATCAATTCCCTGAATTCTCAAATGTGCCAATGGTAGTTTCCAGCTTAACCAGCAATGTTCAATTTCGGTTACTGAGACTAAAATATGTCCTGAATCTTGGCTAAATCAAGACTGTTCTCCCTGAGACACTGAGAAAGGAAACCTGACAATGTCAAAGGGTTGGCAAAACAGACCACTGGGTCCAGACGTTTCCAGTGAAAACGGCAGCTTTTCCTAAGCAAGCAGACTGATGTGATTTCTGTTTTTTTCACATTACGTGTTTTTAAAAGATTTTTTCACTTGTTCCTCAAACAGCATGTAAGTCTTATTCTTTTTTTCCTAACTTTTAAAATGAAGGTGTTAGCTAACTAAAAAGACCGAAAGGCAATCAGACTTGTAAACTGATCTGATTATTCTTTGGGCATCAGTTCATCCCAGCAACTGCTTTCCAGTGACCTCGTCTGGGGACAGCATGACCTGCAGTACAGAAGAGAAAAGCCTCTTCTCCCCACTTAGCTCTCCTTTCTTTGCAGTAACTTCACTGGTAAAGTTCTTACAAAGTACATGGGGTTCATTTTGTTTGGATCTGGATGCAGGGGGATTCACATATATCCCCAACATGTTCAGGGCAGAGAACTGGGGTCTTGCGCTTCTAACCTAAAACATTCTTTCTTCTCTACGTGCTGTGAGTGTGTGGTGGTTCCTGATCATGGGCAGCTTTCCAGAAGCCATCAGAAACTTTTCATTTCCAAGGTGGATAAAGCTCAAGGCTTTAGAGTTTGATGCCCCCCCTTTTCCCTTCACCCTGTTAAGACAAGATGCTGTCGGACTCACTGGTCCTCCTGTTAAAGCTCGGGCAGCCCGCAGCTCCTCCTCCGGACCTCGGTCTTGGAAGGAGGCTCTGTAGATTTCCGCAGTTTTGATGTTGACAGCTGTGGGGACAACAGGATGACTCCAATTGGCAAAAGGAGCTGGTAAGTCTCCCATGCATACCATCGCCCGTGATAGGACTGAACAAAGTTACGTGTCGGCAGTCTCTCCCTTTCTGGGAAGGGAGAATGCAACCCTTTGGCCAGGCATCTCACTGAGAAGTGCTGAGGCCCGAGCTGGACCCAGTAAGACCTGGTTCCAGACCAAGGGCCGCCCCCACCCGGGAGACGCGCCATCTCTTCAGGCAGCCCGTGGCAAGGCCTCCCTGCTCAGCCCTGTGACAAGGAAGACAAGCCTTGGCAAGACAAGGCTGCGGACGTGGCCTGGGATCGGCGCCAGGGCTGGTGGTGTGTGTTGGTTATGACTGTTTCTGACGTACAAAGGATAGAGAATAAAGCAGTGAACACCCTGCCAAATAAACCGAATGTTAGGAATATGGCAGAAACCCTCTGTAGAGACAGCCAGTCTCAGGACTTCCCTGGTGGTACAGTGGTTCAAAATCTGCCTTCCAATGCAGGGGACTCGGGTTCAATCCCTGGTCAGGGAACCAAGATCCCACATGCAGCAGGGCAGTTAAGCCCTCACCTGAACCACTGAGCTCTCAGTAGGTGCCTCAACCCGCAAAAAAACCCTACGTGCCACAACTAAGACCCAGTGCAGCCAAATAAATACTTACAGCAAATAAATAAAGACAGCCAGTCCCAGCCTATTAATGCCTCAGGAGTCCCAGGGGCTGTCATAGGAGGAAGGGACACTCTGGCTTTCTTTCAGGCTAACCATCTTTAGCCTGATGGTTTCACTTTGCTTTGTAGGCTTTTTGTTCTCCATCAGAACCTTAATTAGTTCCCTGAGTACAAGAAGATTCAAACCGCCCCATTCCAGCCCCTAGAGCTCTGGCTAGAGAAAAACAGAGGGGCCTCTTGGGGGAGCAGAGCCCACTGACATCAAGCTGCCCCCTAACCAGGTAAGGCCCAGGCTTTCTATTCGCTGCCTTGTTTCCCTTCACAGTCTAGGATGTGGACAATTTTTTCTCTCATAGATATAAGGTCAGAGAAGGTAAGCTCCATGCCCAGGCTCGCCCAGCAGATCCAGAGAGGAGTCAGGACCTGGGCCTAAGGCTCTGCCACACTGACAGCCCCGGGCCCACCAGCTGCAGAATCGGCCTTTAACCAGCGTAAGATCACAGACCCTCCGCCCAACACGCTACTTACCAATGCCGTATATTATTGGAAAGTGGCTTTCATTTTCTTCCCGGTCATTTAATTCTAACACGTTAAAAAAAAGAAAGGGAATTTTAAGATCTAATTTTTAAGAAATACTAAATAATTGCTTTCATTTTCTATAAACAGAGGCCAAGAAGGAGCTCCCCCTGCCTGGAAAGGCGGGGGGATCAGAACATGAAAGAAGGGCCTGTGTCCCGTTTCCCAGCTGAGCCCGGGGCGGTCAGGTTATTGGAACAAACTGCCCTTCCAGAGTCTGAGCCTCCGATCACCCACACGTGTGGCGGCAGCTCCTCTCAGGACCAGCCCCGCCCCTTCCTAGAAAACGGAAGAGGCTGCTGAGAATCCGAGGAGGTCAGAGGAGAGCCCTTGGGGGGTGGGGCGGTCAGGATCTCAGCAGAGGCTGCACAGGATCTGGATGTGGGAGGGCAGGGAGGGCCATGCCAGCAGATACGGGGAAAGCTGGAAGAGGGCAGCAGTCTGATGACACATGGTGCCGTCTGCAACTGAGGCACAGACGTGAGGTCCTGCCTTCAGGGCGAGGGCAAAACATCCCCCAAAGCTACAGCTTTGCTCTGGGAAGGATGGCGGAGCTCACCTGTCACACACAATGTCACCAAATGAATGTCATCTTCTTGTCTGTCAAATTCACCTACAATGAGAATTTTAAAACTGATGTCAAAAAAGTTCCCTTAAGTAGCAGAGCATACGCTGAACAAGAGGGGGATGGAGGGTGGGATCCACCACCCTTAGACCACAGCCCGGCCTGTCCATCGGAGGCGGAGACCCGTGAGCGGACACCCAGCACCCTGCCTGCCAAGGGTCAGACGCGCTCCCAGCATTGGGCCCAGAGAAAACTTCCACAGAGCCTTTCCTTCTCCCTATTCTGAGAGGCTGGCGGGACAAACTGAGTCATAAGATTTTAACCTTTTCCTAAAGAACGTTTTTCCCTGATGATGGGTCATAAAAAAATTTGACCATTATGAAACATTTGGAAAATATAGAAGAGTATAAAGAGTATGTGGCTTTTAAAGGTGTAAGTGAATGGGCTTCCCCTGCCGATAATCCTAGCACTTAACAGTGAGTGTACTTCCTGCCGTGCCTGTCCATGCACAGCTGAGCTCAGACACCGTGCAGACAATTTCACATCCTGATTGTTTGTACACGGTACACGGTATTTTCCCATGCAATTCAAACCTCTTCGTTAAATATTTTTTAATGGTATGTATAACTATGCCTCTACTAATGGATATTTAGATTTCCTATTGTAAATAATCTACTGCCCACCTTCAGGTGTAAATCTCTATGCACATTTCAGATTAATTTTCTTAGAAAAGATTCTCAAAAGAGAAATTACTGGGTCTGTGATGGACCATGATGCCAAAAGGCTTTCCAGGTTCCACCGAAGGCTCCACCCAAGTACTCCAGGGTGGAAGTACGCCCACCTCGCTGCTTCATGGTCAATCACAGAACAACGTTGTTTTTTCTCATGGTGGTATTTGCTAATTTAACCAAGAAAAAATAGTATTATCAGGGTTATTTAACTTTCTGCAGATTAACATGAACATTTCTGGAGGGTGGTTTGTTTTTTTCCCATACAATTCACAGGCTTACTGTGAGGCATCACCTACTGTTTTGAAGGAAAACCTTGCCCCATCCCATGAGCTCTAAACGTTTAGCTCTTTGCTCTCCAGTGTTTATGGAAGATTCCAAGCTGAGCAGTTTGGGTGGCTCCCACCAGGTGTGACCCTCGCAGGTTCTGTACTAATTGAGATTTTCATCTAAGCAAAAATAGGTACACATTTTTATCAGATTTGAGGGGAAAAGTGAACTTACTAAGGAGCTGATGAGTCAGTTTCTGTGACAACTGCCTGTCGTCATTGAAGCCTCCCACGAGGTGCGCTTCCAGCCTGGCAAAGAGACGGGAGGGTGTGCTCAGAGGCGGGATGGCTCGGGCCCGGCCCGCCGGGCCGGGGGG
>NW_011494707.1:6035452-6037798 GCF_000754665.1 Bison bison bison | reverse complement strand
GCAGGCCTGGGTCTGCCCCGAGCCTCAGCTCCTGGCTCCCGGCCCTGTTCACGCCATGGCGCACACACTGGGGTTCTGCCCGGGGGCCCAGGGGCGCTGTGTCTCAAACATGATGCCACTGGGAGGCAAGAGTAAGAAAGGCTGGTCTGGAAGATGACGATTACGTCACACTACTCACCCGCCCTGAGCGGGACACTTCAGAAACCTCTTAAAAGTCTCGGCAGGGTCGAGGAGGGACGAGACTGACCCAGCCCTGTGCAGGGACATCTCCGCCACCAGGAGGCAAGTGTCTTGGAGAGACAGGGGTCTCATCTCCGTTTTACAGAGAAGGAAACCGGGTCAGCATCTGAAGCACATGCTTATCTATGAGACCAGCTTTCTCCTCAGTGCGTCCCCCTGAACATTGGCCGCACGAGACAGAAAAGTGTTCTTGGGGTTAAATATGCTTGGGAGGCCTCACCCGCTCCCAGGGGAGCCACCACGCACAGCAGCAGAGCAAAGCTCCAGGAAACCCTATAGCTGGAAAAATCACATTAACTCTGTTAACCCTGCGTTTCCCAGGCTCACTTCTCTGCTAACCTCCATCCTCGACCTGGGGACCCGAGCTCAAGAGAGTGCGGCCACCTTTCACATTCCCTTCAACTGACAGACAGAATCCTCCTGAGGAAGGCCCCAGAATCTTCTGTGTCAGCGGCTCAGCGCAAAGCATCTGGTGGCCTCGAATCCTCTCTCACAACCGTGTGCTGAGAACCACGGCCCTGGGCCTGGAGCCCAGTCCAGCTATATAACCTGCCAGGCTCAGCGTCTGACAGGACACAAGGTTGAGGCCAGCCCAGGCCATCAGAGACCCAGCAAGGGGAGAGTTAAACTTAAAAACGGATCTGTGTTCCACTAGGGAAACTGTGACAGCCAGGAGGCCTTCCTTAAATCCCTGGGATTTGAAGAACATGTGTATGACTAGACTAGTTCATTCCAGTGAACTGCTGCCCCAGACTTCAAATACAATGAGAGCCATGCCTGCCAGGCCCGGCGATGAGAGAGAAAGGGGAGGCAACAGCGAGCACCAGCCGGACAGCTGGGCTGGGGTCGCGGCTCCCTTAAGTAGCCACGTGGCTCCTGAGAGCCCAGCCCGGGGGCCGCACGTGGGAAGCAGAGGTGCCCATGCTGTCTGTCACTGGTAAGCAGGCGGGCGCTGTGCTGGGCGCCCAGGCGGGCGCCAGTCTTGCACACAGTCTGCAACGCTGACCCCCTTCATTCGTTCTCACCCTCCTTTTCCTCACAGCCCATCCGCTACTTAGCATCCTGCTTTGCTGGCGTCTCCTCCCCGTGGACTGTGAGCCCCGGGGCAGGGTTTTGTCTCCTCCGTTCACTGCGAGGCCCCTGGCACCTATGACCAGTTCTAGTTCACAGGAAACGTTCAACAAACACCTCCTGAAGAAAGGGAGAGATTCCACTGCTGGCGCCACAAGGCATCGGCGGACACACAGAGGCCGAGAGAGCGCCACTGAGAACACAACTGCAGGTTCAAAGCCAGACCCTCCTTCCGGGGCCGGCCCCGAGTCCCGTCGCCCACTCTTCCCTGAGCAGCTGCTGAGGCAAGGGCGGGCACCCCGGCAGCTTCCTCTACACGACGGGGCCAAGTTCCCCACAGGACGCAACGCAGGAGCGGGGCGCTCACCTTCCACATTGAGTGTGGTCGGGAAAGGATTTTATGGCGTTCATGATCAAGGGGACCTCAGCTTTGGTGTCACTTCCGTCGCAGTGTGTCAAGCAGGTAGCCCCATTACCTGAAGAACAAGGGTGAAACGACTCATGTTATTCCCGATGAGAACTCGGGGTGCAGCCCAGGTCTACGCCTGTCCATTCGGACCGCCTCATCTTTGAACAGCCTGCAAGAAGGAAAAACAGAGAAGTCTGGGCTGCCCAGCCAACCCATCTGACCAGGGCCTCGGGGAGGGGCCATGCAGACGGAGGAGAGGTGAGCGGAGCCAGGAAACGCAAATCGAGACGCTGGTGGTCCCACGCTGTGGGTCCAGGTAAGGAACGGTTTCCTGCATGTCTCTCGTCATACCTGTGTGCCTCAGGACCACAATGTGACAAGTGGTGGCATCATCAGAACCCAGAATGGAGATGGAGCCTGTTTAAAAAAGAAATAAAATAAAATATCCACTAGCCTTTGGGGAGAAGGCCCAATTCACTGGTTCCTAACCTACCATCCTTTGGGGAGGTCACTGCAAGCTCTCTTTGCTGAACATACAGAAGGCCCTGGGGTCCCACTTGTTGAACAGACTGACCTCTGAGAAGTCTGGCTCTTTCCTGTTTAATTAAAAAAAAAAATAAAAAAGT
>NW_011494707.1:6032025-6035337 GCF_000754665.1 Bison bison bison | reverse complement strand
ACAAAAACACTACCATGTGGAACAATAAAGAAAGCAAGGAAGTTCTGGGTTTTTTTCACCCTAGAGAACAACATTCTAAAACCTATGAAATAAGATGCAAAGATCCTTTTCCACAATCCTTTGCAACTACAAAGAGAATCGGATCAGATGGACTAGTGGAGTGAGTGGTTCAGAAATGACAGCCCTTCTTCACTTTCTTTAAAGATGAGGATGGGTCCAAGCCTTCCCTATGCCCCAACCTAGTAATCCCCGCTCTGGAAACCTGTACTGTGGAAATAACCCCAAATGCCAATGCGCTTATCCCTGTGTTACCGGGAACGGCATGAAGCTGGGGACGACAACAGAAAAGGTAAGCCATTATGCAGAACCGGCTCACAGCTGTTAACTGCACAGTCGCCAACAATGAAGACTACGGGAAAGGAGCTTTGAGAAAAGTAAAACTGAAGAGCGAGACACAAGAGTGGGAAAACAGAAATTTAAGCTGTAAATATGCTATTAGTATGACAATGCTGAAAATGTTACTACACATAGGGGAAAATACTGGAAGGAACCACCAGTATAACCATGATGGTGTCGGAACAAGGCCAACGCACGTCATTTAACTGTCCCAGCTGTCGTTCCTCTATTCTCCAAATGCCCTATGAGGTAATTATGTTATTAAAGTAGAAAACCAGGGGATTTCCCTGGTGGTCCAGTGTTAGGACGCTGAGCACCCCATGCTGGGGGCACGGGTTGAATTCCTGGTTAGGGAACATTCCACATGCCACATGGCGTGGCCCAAAAGAAAAGAAAAGGCTACAGTAGAGAACCAAAAAAGAGAACTCATAAATAAGCAAATTAATGAAAAGGTAGGGTAACATTAGGTGTCCACTGAGTATCTGTATAAATTTTTATGTAGTAAATCTGGAGCGGGGAAAACTCAGGTGGCCAGTTAATTCTTCACTCAGTTGCTCAGTTGTGTCCGACTTCGCAATCCCGGAACTGTAGCCCACCAGGCTCCTTTGTCCATGGGATTTCCCAGGCAAAAATACTGGAGTGGGTTGCCATTCCCTTCTCCGGGGGATCTTCCCGACCCAGAGATCAAACCCAGATTGCCTGCATTGCAGGCAGATAGATTCTTACTGTCTGAGCCACCAGGGAAGCCCAATTAATTCTTTAATGAGAATTAAACTTTTTTTTTTTTTCAAAAATGTCAAATTGATGCATCGCTAAAAGGTATCCTAATTTCCTTCTTACTTACAAAAAATAAACTCCTCAATAAACAATTTCCTAACCACGTGTGCAAATACAGAGCGTGTAGGCACTTGTCTAGACCAGGGAACATTTTTATAGACTTACACTGGCTGCCGGCCATTCCTCGCAGCTGGGGCTAATTTCGGTTAGTGCTGGCTTACTGGACAAAATACAAGAGATAGAAGAGAACATGACAATCCATTCGATGAGTTGTAGAGAGTTCTCTTCTAATAAACCTCCACTAATTAGAAGCAAGGCAGCAGTCACAGAGAGGAAGTACAGTGAGAAATAGTGAGGAACCACTTCAGAAAGGAATTAAACTGGGGATTAGCAGATGCACACTATTACATACAGAATGGATAAACAATAAGGTCCTAATTGTATGTAGCACAGGGAACCAGTCAGTATCCTGTAATAAATGACAATGGAAAAGAGTATGAGAAAGAATATAAATACATAAAACGGAATCACTGCTATACAGCAGGAATCAACACATCGCAAATTAACTATACTTCAATTTAAAATATTTTTCTAAAAAGAAAGGAACGAAGGACTGAATGAAGCACAGTGTGCGATCCGATGGCCGAGTCAGGGAGAAAGAAATGCAGCCGATTGTGCAAAAACTCACACCTCAGAGCAGTGAGCGCTCTTCCTTTTCATACCACTTCTCACCTCAATTCAAGGTAAGATAAAGGAGAACGCAGAATTTCCTTTTTTTTTTATCATTCCTTTAATACTCACCTCTTTTGGTTCGTTTCGGGGAGAGGGAGGGAGGAGTCAAGGCAAATTTTTACCGCTCCTTTTCACAACTGGGTCACCACCCAAAAGCAAAGCTATTTCTGAGGAATGAATTATAACTTGTTTACCTAAGAACCCCAAATCACAACGTCTCTGATCTACACAGCGCCTACTGTTTCCCAGAGAAACAGAAGCGCACTGATCAGGAGAGAGGACGGCCTGAAAGGGAAAACAGCAACGTTGCTTTGGTCTGTCACTTTCAAAGAAGATTAGCCAAAGTTCTCCTCTAAGAAAAAGCACCCAGCCCTACTATATAAACTCATATCCTTTCTGAAATAAAAGCAGCCCCAGGTTTCTCAAGTTTTTTTTAATGTTCTGAACACTCAGATTCACACACACACACAAAACCCCAAACCTTTCCCTCAGTCTCTCCTGCTACTGCTCACCCTCATTTCTCAATTCCTATCGGAGGGCACTGTCCTCTTATCCCCGGGGTCAGTGCACTTGTTTCAGAAAAGGGCCAGGTGGTAAATATTTGGGGCTTAGCAGACCGTGCGGTTTCAGCTCCTCAGTGTGAAATCAACAGAGAACATGTGACAAACAGCAGTGTCCCCAGAAAATATTCATGGGTGACACTGAACACTGAATTTCACGAGACTTCATACGTCACGTGTCAGGAAGCATTCCTTTCTTTCCCCTCATCGTTTAAAAATGCAGAAACCACTCTGGGCTGGTGGGTCATCCACCAACAGAACGCGGCCCATGGCTGTAGCTGACTGTCCCTGTGTTCAACCATCACTGAGGTGCACCCCAGAGGACGACTAAGTCCCCCGCACCCCTCTGCCAGACTCTGTCTGTTCTTCCTTCAAAAACGGGACAGCAAGTATGAACGCGCCGCCCAGCCCGGCCCTCGGAACTGAGCCTCCCTCCCGCCACAGGGCCCTCCCTGGTCTCCGGCCCGTCTTCCCTCACACCTGCAGTTGTAGCTGTTTAGTTGCTCAGTCGTGTCTGACTCTCTTTGCGACCCCATGGACTGTAGCCCACCAGGCTTCTCTGTCCATGGGATTTCCCAGGAAAGATTATTGGAGGGGGTTGCCATTTCCTCCTCCAGGGGATCTTCCTGAGCCAGGGATCGAACCTGCGTCTCCTGCATTGGCAGGTGGCTCCTTTACTGCTGAGCCACCTGGGAAGCGCAAGAAACGGGAGCACAATGATACTGTGGCCGAGAATAGGACCCGGGGTCTCCTGTGTGGGAGGTGAGAATTCTTCCACTGAACCCCATGCGCCTCTCGCCTCAATTCCTGCAACTCGTGCCCCCAGCAAAAGGTACAAGGCATGACA
>NW_011494707.1:6028605-6031925 GCF_000754665.1 Bison bison bison | reverse complement strand
TGCCCCTCCCCCCCTGCCCCGTCCTGGAGCGAGTGACCTGGGTTGAGCCTGAGCCCCTGTGCTTCATCCCGTCCTCTGGGAAACGAGGCCACTGCTTAGGTTGTGGGAGGATTAACTGGGAGCAGGCCTGTGGGGAGTGGCTGTCCCTACTCCCCACCTCTGCTCCCTGGTCCTGACCCCAAGGTCTCCCCTACCCACATCCTTGCTTCAAAACACCGGTTCTGTTACAGGGCTTTTCTGCTCAAAAAGCCCTTCCATGGGATAATTACAGGGGTTTATAAAGATTCAGCTCTGTGAATGTTCCTCAAGAGGAAAGAGCAGAAATGTCTCGCATGCTTAAAAGCAGGAACTATGTTATGTGGAATTCCATGGGATCATTAAGTCCTAAGATGCTGAGGGACCGGATTCTGAGCATCCAGAGGCTGGATAAGAGCGCAGGCTCTGGACCGCGAGGTCTGAGAGCGCTCTCTGTGGGGACGGCAGCATCTGTACCTGCTGTCTCATCCTGCAGCCGCTGTCACCCATGACTGTCGAGCACTTGAAACATGGCTAGTGTGACTGTGTGTGTGCTTCACGTCGTGTCCGACTCTGCGACCCCATGGACTGTAGCCCGCCAGGCTCCTCTGTCCATGGGATTCTCCAGGCAAGAATACTGGAGTGGGTTGCCTTGCCCTCCTCCAGGGGAATCTTCCCAACCCCACGATAGAACCCGCATCTCCTGTGTCTCCTGCACTGCAGGCGGATTCTTTAACCACTGAGCCACTTGGGAAGCCCAGTGTGACTGAGGAGCTGATTTTTAAATTTTATTGAATTTTAACTAAATGTAAACTGCCACCTGTGGCCAATGGCTACCGTACTGAGCAGCGCTGCTCCAGAGGCGAAGGCAAACCCGCCAGGGTTCACCTCTCGCAGCACGCAAAACCTTGGGCAACTTACTCCACCCCCGTGCCTCAGAGTCCCCAACTGTAAAACGGGAACAGCAGTAGTACCTGCCTCCTAGGGCTGGGATGCTTGGCGAGTTCCGCAGCACTGCTATTACTGTTGCTGCTCTTATTATCCTATGCTAAACATAGCTGTAGACAGGCTAGTAACGGCTGCTACTGCATACTTACAACCTGCTGTCACAGGAAAACAGACACCTTATAGAACAGAAGATACAGGACGTTACCATGTAAAAAAGTGCGTCATGTACAAAGAAAAACCTCTGTAAGGATATTCACCAAAGTGTGAAGCATGGCTGTGGTCAGATTCTTTTTTCTTCTTTTGGAGACTTCTATTTTCTTACCAAGGGGATACTGCTTGCTATTAAACAAATAATAATTAAACCTTTCATTTCTCTACACTGTGTGTCAGCTGATCGACCCATCTAAACCTCTGCAACTTAAGTATGACCGACCTCTCCCGACTTGCCTCCCATTCTGCCCTCCTGCCCTCTGTGCCAGGGAAACCAGCCAGTTCACCCGCCCTCGGAGCCCCTCCTGCTCTGCCCAGGGGCCGGGGGCACAGTCCAGTTGGCCTGGCAAGAATGCCTCCCCTCTCCCCTTAGGCTGCCCACCCCAGCCACACTCCTGTAAGGCAAACTGGTCCCCACTCCACAGCCTTTCTAGGCCGAGTCTCCCCAGAGGCCAAACCTCCCTTCTAGAGGTTCCTGGTATCTCACCTCATTCCCCTTCTCTCCACACTTAGGGTGCTGCCTTGGACTAACTTTTTCATAGAAACTTTCTAACAGACATAAATATAGTGTCACTACGTTCTTTAGGCAGCTGCAACTTTTTCCCTTTAGTGAGTCCCAGTCCCAGCTTCAGCTGTTAATGGTGTGGCAGTGACACAGCAAAGGAGGAGAGTGCTTAACACGATGACCAGTGTCCGCTGGGCGCCCAGCATGTACTGGCTGATACTACTACGGCTTTCTTGAAATTTAAGTTGAGAATCACATAGAGTTGTCCCCTCTTCCCTTGTCATTAACATCGCCTCATTTTTCAGGGGTCATTCTGCTCACACATTTGTGTAACACATATTTACAAAGCACAGATTCACTGCCAGGGTCTGGCCTAGGCTCTGAGGATACAAAGGGAAGACACATACTCTGCCTTCAGGAAGCTTATGTTCTCGCCAGGGGAGGCGGAGATCAAGGGAAAATAAACAAAACAAGCCTGCTGGACAAAATCATTACACACCGCCCAACTGGTACAGAAGAAACCTCAAGAATATCTTTCCTAAGCCCACAGACTTGGCCAGATTCCTGAGATTCACTCTGCAGAGTGAAAAGGGGCATTTTCCCCTGTATGGCACTTAATTAACAGTTATGGTGTTTGAGCCACTCTATGGCTAAAAAACATAAAAACCATCCCCATCCTATACATACCCTGACTGTAAGAAAAGAGGCAAAAGCCATAATCAAGGCACATGAGGGGCTCAGCGGGCATCTCTTAAATCCATGAAATGGGTTGTACTGGATCTGGGGCAAGTGGGAGGTTTGGTTCCGATTTTTTTTTTTTTAACAGTAAAAACCGTTTTCCAAACTGTGTCCGCTTATGCATCGAATAAGGGTTCAGAGGTCTATCTAAGGACAAAAGCAGGAAACAACAAAAAAACCTCCCATAGGGTGTGGTCCTCAACACAGCCCAGCGGGGGGAAAACACGGAGGGCCCTTTCTTCCGTCTAAAAATAGCCGGGAGCCCCACACCCCGGGGCCAGATGCCCAGGGGACCCGTCGGGATGCCCCTGCCCACACCCGGAACAACCTCCGGCTTCCTGAAAACCCCAGGAGGGCGCTGCACTCACCGCGGGTGGGGATGCGCGGCGAGGGAGCGACCCAGGGCGCTGCCCAGATTCGCCTAAACGGGTCAAAATCCGAAGTGGGGGGCTAGGACCGCCCTATATGTGAAGAGGGGGTCCCGGCGTGTCCTCCAGCCGCGCTGCTGGGCGACCTTGGGCAAGTCACCTAACCTCTCTGGGCCCCCGTCCCCTCTTCTGGAAAAAGAGTGGGGCCTCTGCAGATGCCCTGTAAGGTCCAAAGAAGGTAAAAGCTCCACAGACGCCTCAAGCCCAGGCTCCGGACGTGCCAACAGCACCTCGGCTGCGCCAAGTTTCGAGCCTGACTCCGGGAAGAGCTGGTGGTGCCGGCGTTGGCGGGCTGAGGAGGGCTCTGGCCCGCCTGCGGGTTCCCTTGGGCCCGCCTCGTAGCCCCCCGCCCGGGCTCTGCTTACCTCCAGAAGCGGGTGGGCTCGGACCAGGTCCCCGGCGGACTGCGGCAGCCGCACTCGCCGCCCGTCCACGAGCAGCGGCATCGCGGAGGCGGCCGCCGGGCAGGCCCAGGG
>NW_011494707.1:5983030-6028505 GCF_000754665.1 Bison bison bison | reverse complement strand
CCGCCCCGCCCGCCGCGCCGCGCGTGCCTCCGGGAAATGGAGTCCGACGGAGGCGCTGTCCCAAGAGGCTAAGGAAATCTAGAGCGGGGTCGCAGGGCCCCATGGGAAACGTAGTACAAACCGGAGGGAGCCCACCTCCTCCGCAAGGGGCGCTGGGAAATGTAGTTCTGAAAGCGTGGAAAGACACGCAGGATGGGAAGGAGCCGCGCTTCTCCAGAGGGCCTTTGCCCTCAGCTCCAGGCTCACAGAAGGCAATGGCACCCCACTCCAGTACTCTTGTCTGGAAAATCCCATGGACGGAGGAGCCTGGGTAGACTACAGTCCATGGGGTCGCTAAGAGTCGGACACGACTGAGCACTTCACTATCGCTTTTCACTTTGACGCGTTGGAGAAGGAAATGGCAATCCACCCCAGTGTTCTTGCCTGGAGAATCCCAGGGACGGGGGAGCCTGGTGGGCTGCCGTCTATGGGGTCGCACAGAGTCGGACACGACTGAAGCAACTTAGCAAGCAGCAGCAGCGGCAGCCAGGCTCACAATTCAGCCAACCTGGCCTGAGTTTGGGCACTGGGGTCGCCTGCCTAAGTTCATCATAGTGAACTAGAGCAAGTCTACGAAACTGCTTCAAAGGGCTGTATTTAATGATAAACATAAACTGTTTTAAGATGAAAAAATGGAGCCTGAAGTTTGCTAGCCCCGCACATTTAGATATCACTAATAATGATCTCTTGCAGATCATGGCTTTCCAGGTGGCGCGGGTGGTAAAAGAACCTGCCTGCTAACGCAGGAGACTAAAAAGCTGCCAGTTCGATCCCTGGGTTGGGAAGATCTCCTGGAGGAGGAAAGCAACCCATTCCATGACTCCTGCCTGGAGAAGTCAATGGACAGAGAACCTGCTGGGCTACAGTCCATAGGGTCTGTAGAGTCAGACTCAACTGAAGCGACTTAGGAGGCAAGTAGGCACAATAATGCTTGATGATTGACATTTAATAGGCACTTAGAGATGGGCTAAGAAAAGCCCTTTGCTTTACAAGTGCCTTTGCTGAGTAAAGATCAGCAAAATGGCCTACAGAACCTACTGAGGACAGGTACACTGGTGCGAGGCTTCTCACCTTGGAGCCAATACTATTCAAATAGATGACTCCACAATGAATGAAACAATTTTTAAAAAGTCATAATGGTGAGATGATCAAGGGGGATGCACTTCACACAGAGCAAAAATTATTAGACTGTCTCTCGGAGAAGGCAATGGCACCCCACTCCAGTACTCTTGCTTGGAAAATTCCATGGACTAAGGAGCCTGTTAGGCTGCAGTCCATGGGGTCGCTAAGAGTCGGACACGACTGAGTGACTTCACTTTCACTT
Organism: Bison bison bison; assembly: GCF_000754665.1. Classification (NCBI taxonomy): domain Eukaryota; kingdom Metazoa; phylum Chordata; class Mammalia; order Artiodactyla; family Bovidae; genus Bison; species Bison bison. The sequence goes on along the minus strand of NW_011494707.1, from coordinate 6,027,142 downwards.
TTCACTTTCATGCATTGGAGAAGGAAATGGCAGCCCACTCCAGTGTTCTTGCCTGGAGAATCCCAGGGACGGGGGAGCCTGGTGGGCTGCTGTCTATGGGGTCGCACAGAGTCAGACACGACTGGGGCGACTTAGCATAGCATAGGATGCTGCAGGAAGCACTGCCCGGCAAGCAGAACCTTCGGACCCTTCTCCTCCAGTTGAGGTTGTTTAAGTTGGTACCAAATAGGTAAACATGGGAGAAATGGAAGTTATCTTTGCCTTGAAAAGACTTTTCCATGCTTCCTGCATAACTTTCTCCCAAGGTGGTGAAACAACTGACTTTACATGAACGTTCATCAAATCCTCACAACCGTGAAGCAGTTATTAGTAATTTCCACTTTTATTTTCAAAGTGGAGCTCAGAGAGGCTAGGTAACTTGCTCAGGGTCACACAGTTCCTCAGAAAGAAGACAGGTCTGACACCCTCGACACTTTACAAGTCCTTTCACATCTGTAAGAATTAGCCACTTCTCATTAAAGAAGGCCCACCCGTAGCAGGCAGACAAAATGATGGACCCTGGGATTCCTACTCCATTGAAAGCCTGCTTTTGAGTAAGAGGAATAGAAAAATCCTGTTTTCACGTAATTCCGAAGGAGATTAAACAACTTTTTTTTCACTGCTACTGCTAAGTCACTTCAGTCGTGTCCAACTCTGTGCGACCCCACAGATGGCAGCCCACCAGGCTTCCCCGTCCCTGGGATTCTCCAGGCAAGAACACTGGAGTGGGTTGCCATTTCCTTCTCCAATGCATGAAAGTGAAAAGCGAAGTGAAGTTGCTCAGTCGTGTCTTTTTCACAGATGTTCCTTAAAAACCTGTAACTTTCTGGAAGTGTTTGTTCTCCTTGGACCAGTTGGGTGGGATGCCCTCTAGAAGTGATCCTCATCATCAATATGCAACAATTTCTGAGTACTTGCAACCTGACCTTCCCTGGTGCCCCAGTGGTAAAGAATCTGCCTGCCAATGCAGAAAACGTGGGTTTGATCCCTGGGTTGGGAAGATCCCCTCGAGAAGGAAACGGCAATCCACTCCAGTATTCTTGCCTGGGAAACCTCATGGATAGAGAAGCCTGGTGGGCTTTGGGCTATAGTCCATGGGGTTGCAAAAGAGTCAGATACAACCTAGTGACTGAACAACAACTTGCAAACACACTGACAATTATTTTTGCCTCTTTAATAAAGTCTCAATTTCGTAAAGTCTCAATTTCAGTTTTCTATTGAAAAACGGTGCTTTAATACAGTAGATCAATTAAGAAAAAAAAACACAGAAATCAGAAGAACATTTTTGTGACAAGCCTCTTTATCGGGGTATCTCCCTTTACCCAAGGTGGTGAAACAACCGACTTTACATGAATGTTCATCAAATCCTCACAAGTAGTTCCACTTTTATTTTCAAAGTGGAGCTCAGAGAGTGTAACAAAAGTTCCAAGTTAACCACGTCACTGTTTTATTCTCACAATAGATTTTTTTTCCAACTCCTTTGAAATTTTAGACTTCTATGTAAATATATCCTTCTACATTAAAGCTATTCCCCAACTCACAAAGACTCCACTCACTGTTAATTTCTATGGACACATTTTCAATCACTCATTTTATGCACTATACAAAAATCCTATCTTTCTGTCAGCAGTTAAAAAGAGAACCTAAAGGCTCTCAAAGGACCTTCTACCAAGTCACCAAAAGAAAATCACCAATATCCAAAACTTTTTATAACAATAAAAATTTGTTTTTCAAAAACGTATTTACAGACTGAAACTCCAAATTCTACATTGCCATCAATGTAATATACAAGAGCATACAAAGCCCTAGGAAAGAGAAAAGTATTTCATTACAAAATATTTGTGATCAAGAAAATATCGCTTAACTTTAAATAAAGAATAGGAAAAGTGACCGAAAAATAAATATATTTAAAGATGTCCATTTTCACAAATAACAAAAAAGTACACAGATAACAAATGAAGCTAAAATATGCAGGAGCTTCAAAATGACTCTAGCAGCGCTTGCGTAAGTCTGTTATACAGCAATGTTGTTTAGACTCCTCTCTCTCAGTGTTTGGTTATAAAAATACAAAAAGAGACTCAAGAGAGGAGGATTTCAGTGAGCTGGAATTCATGATACGATGAATAGCCAGTAGACAGGGACTGCGCTGTAACCCTGGCCTCTTGTTGCTAGCAAAACCATTCCACCAAATAAACTAAAATCCCCTCTTCCCCCACTTTTGGACAAAGGAATTCTCAGTTACCAACATAACATTCCACCGAGAACAAGTAGTTCCAGTTCTAATAGCACTCTTGGGAGCCTCAAGATAAAATACTGTGTTTTATAAAAGTTCAACCCCTCTTTTAGTCAATGTGAACTACATTAACCCAGAACTCCTTTTTTCCTCTTAAATCCATTTTTACACTCACAAATGTATGATCTGTCTGATTCTGCTTCTCTAAATCCTCTCTCTCTTCCCTCCAGGCGTCTGTTGGTTTCTGAAGTCCTTGGAGATCTCCTTCAGTGCCAGCTCCAACCTGCAGCATCCAGGACCAGCCCTGGCCACCTCCCCCATCTGTCCTCCTGTGTTCCCTGCACCCCACTGAAACTCCAGAACACAAATGCAATTAGGCAGAGGGTACACAGTGTATCCAAAATAGTTAAACTCATTCTGAAGACTTTAAAGAGTGTCCTAGAGGACTTTTCAGTGAAAAGATATCGTGTCAACAAAGTCTTGTAAGTATGAGCCAAGCTTTCAACATTTATCACCAACTCCACTGTAAAATATTGCACATGATACTCTGTCTTTTCCTTTAGTCTCTACAGGAACAAAACAGAAAAAAAAAAGAAGAAAACAAAAAACCCAACCACATCTGTTCAGACACCAGAGTAAGTCTAACTTGAAAGTAAGATGCCTGAAGCATGTACTCGCTCAAGTTCAAAGAAACACTCAAACAGGATGAAACCCAGTACTGAAGGGCACTACGGGAGGAATGTCAGCCTCAGTCACAAATCCTTGTGACCAGGGGGGACTGGTCCGGCAGGTATAAGACAGGTGGGGAGCCCACACTACTTGAAGGGCTGCGGAAATGCGCGTCAAAGGAGCTCGGTGTGATTCCAACTTCACCTTTCAAAAAATCATCTTCCTCATCTTCTACCACCTCCTGCACAAAAACAGAGATTACAAACAAGATTGCAAGCAGCAGTGTGAAATGCTTTCAAGAATTCCTTTCCTCAGGAATGTGCTACTTCTGGAGAAAAAAAAAAGTGAAGGAAAAAAAATCTTCATTTTGAAGGCTCCCTCTGATGCATACTTCTTTATTACAAACCATTCACACAATTGCTCATGACACATTGTGAACATCTCTTTAAAATCTGATTTTTTTTTAAAACAGATTTTAAGTTCAAGGAGGACAGGTAACATGATATATCACTCTTGCTCAATCTAACATAACATGGAATGAATAACCACCTTCCTAAAATGCAAAATTTAAAGAAAAAATAAAAATAAAAAGCATTCCAATGATAACTTATGAAAAAGCAAGGCACATTAAATCTGATTTTTAATGGAAAAACGAATGTGCCACAAAGAAACAGATGGTGACATTCCTATCTTCACCAACTATTCATGAAGACCTACAAAATTAGTGTGAACTTCTGGGGACGTTTCAGCAATAAGCAAATTTGAGACTGTTTCTTGGTGGTAACTATCAAGTGGTAAAGATCTAAATTTGTTAAGCTGATTTTTAATTATCCTTCACGTCCCAGAGTCAGCATGTGAGCTATCTGGTTTGAACAATTCATTAAAAAGCAAGCAGGACTTCCCTTGTGGTCGAGTGGTTAAGAATCCGCCTGCCAACGTAGGAGACACAGGTTCAGTCTCTGGTCTGGGAAGATCCCACTGCTGTGGAGCAACTAAGCTCTCGTGCCACACCCACTGAAGCTCGAGCACCTGGAGCCCATGCTCCACAACGAGAGAAGCCACTGCCATGAGAAACCCACACACCACAACAGAGTAGCCCCTGCACATCGCGACTACAGAAAACCCACACAGCAACAAAGACCCAGCGCCGCCAAAAATAAATATATAAGTCTTTAACAAACAAACAAAAAAAAAGGCAAACACTCTTCTCACAAGAACATAACCTGCGTCTGGTGTTCTGTAACGGCTGAATGAACAAATGTAGTATTCAAATATAACACTGCCTTTAACTCTTTGAGATTCCCAGAAAAGTGTATTGAAATCACAACTTTATTTACCTTTTTAATCGGTTTCTTAAACTCCTGAAGCTCTTCTGCACTCATGTCTTCCCATATCTGATAAAGAGGATCGATGAATTTCTTTGACCTGTCAAAAAGATCACATTTCAAAATCAAATTAAATAAATACTAACAGCGAAAGTCATATATTTATTAGCTCTTTTCTCACAAGATCCAAAATGAAAAAGCAAAAACTGTAACTCAAATAACAAGTGTCCAAAAATATCCTATGCAGGATCTGTTAACATGGCTCCTTCTTTGTAAGAGCACATCCACTCACATAGATGGAGTATTATACCTACTATTTTTCATCTTTTCATTTCAAGTGAAAACTACTTCGACTGTGCAAAGATTGACAGTGAGTTATAGTATGTTCAAACTGAAGGTGAAACTCTATTATTCTAGAACTTCCTTTGCTGCTAGTTACAGACTGTTGTAACAGAAATTCTGCTTCCTTATATACATGTGAAGTTAAGACTGGCCTGAGGTTTTCTGTAATTATCCATCCAGAAAAATCATTTGGCATTTGCTTATATCATGCAAGACTATGGGATGTGGTCTCTAGAGGAAGGAACGAGTCATTTGGGAGAAATTTATGAGCAAAGAAAAGGCAGCATCCTCCTTCTCCAGCCTCTTTTATGTTCAAACCAACAAGTTTCAAGGATGACAAAAACCCCTTGGTATCAATCTGGGCTCCTACTGAGGTAGACCCTCAGCAGCCTCAAACCGGCTTCTCCACATTGGGCCTGGAATACACACGAGGAGACCACGAGACCCTATCAAAGGCTAGAAGAGCCACACACGACAAAGAAACGCTAAATGCTGATCCTGGGAAAGGCATATACACACCACATTTAAATTCACCACTGAAAGGTCAACTGTGTAAGACTCACCTCTTCAGCACACAAGGATCAAAGGGGAAGAAGGTGTCCAGTGGGTTCGTGCAGGTCTGCACCGAGTCCCCCCCAGCAGTGTTTCTGATAACGGGCAGCATCTGGCGGTTGTTCCTCTCAATGAGGGTGTAGCAGAAGACGAGCTGGTATTTGCTGTGGAACAAAACCAACACCGACAGAAGCATTACTGTGCCACAGTTACTCTGTATGGACACGCCCATTTCTGTGTGACAACCACCCCAACACATAGACCTTACTGAACATAACAACTGCAAGAAAAAACAGCATAAAGTAGAAAGTAATCCTTTTTGGGAACAGTCCTCTGGGCCTACTATTTACAACTGGCGAAGGAGGAAGAAACTGTACCATCACTTTAAGAATATGAGAGTGGGCTTAGATTAATAGGCACCACTCACTGAAAACGAATGGGTTCACGGTAATTGTTATAATTTACAAAATTACGTAGCTGTCTACTTATTTTTACTGTTTGTAAGAAAATTAGTGGGTTGGTGGAAAAAAGGGCTTCGGGTTTCACTGAGAGAAAATACGCATTGTTGATGGAGAGACTTGGCTACTGAAGAAATTAAGACAGGTCCTAAGGGAGAGACATGGGGTTTACTGAATCCCAACCTCAGAAAATGGTAAAGAAAGGAACAGGGAGTGAAAACACTTAAGTAGACAGAAGACCTTGCAATAAAAATCCATGGGACCAAGACGCGGTCAATCCCTCTTCGGGTTATGACTTAGCAATTCACGATCATCCACCGGGCCACTTCTTTGAGATGAGGACTTAGCTGACTTCTGTTAACTCCCGGCTCCCCGCTTCCTTCACACAGTACTCATTCAGGCAGCTGTTCTCAGGCTCTCAGCTCATTACTGCAATCTTAAGTGCCATATGGCTGTTTCGGTTCCATTAGCCAAGGATCACAATTGACTCTTGGTGGGAAGGTAGTAAGGCAAAACTGCACTTTGCAGTATCTGGTAAAACTGAAGGTGTGTACTTCTATTGCCCAGCAACTGCACTTCTGGTGACAGCAGTCTGCCTGTGCGCCAGGACACACATACAACCATGTTCCCAACACTGGAAAACTAAGGCAGCTTGCTGCTGCTGCTAAGTCGCTTCAGTCGTGTCTGACTCTGTGCGACCCCATAGACGGCAGCCCACCAGGCTCCTCTGTCCCTGGGATTCTCCAGGCAAGAACACTGGAGTGGGTTGCCATTTCCTTCTCCAATGCATGAAAGTGAAAAGTGAAAGTGAAGTCGCTCAGTCCAGTCTGACTCTTTGAGACCCCATAGACTGCAGCCCACCAGGCTCCTCCGCCCATGGGATTTTCCAGGCAAGAGTACTGGAGTGGGTTTCCATTGCCTTCTCCTTAAATCCCAACAAAGAATTTATTTTTTTAAATTACTAGAACATTACACAGCAGTCAACATCAAAAGACAGCCATATGGGTCCACATGGTTAACTCAATAAGTATGCAGAAGCAGCAGCTACAGAGTAATACTTAAGATCCTTGACACAAACCTTTATTTCCACCCCTTGCTTGCAGCCTCCCATCTTACTCCTCACCTCCACCACTAATACCAGCCCCAAATCTCGAGCCTCTATGACCAGCCTGCCCCTCAGCTGCAGCCCCTACTCCTACCCACACATACTCTACAGGCAGCAGCCTCTGCCTTGCTCCATCCATCCTTATTCTCCCAGAGACTATCTTCCTGCAACATGCTAGAAATGTCCACCCGCTGGGTACTATTGCTGGTTGGTTTCTTATTTTCCTACTATCATTTTTGAGATCTCAGGAGAGAGAGAAATCCTTAGACTAGATACCCACTGAAGGAAAAATGAGGCTGCTGATGTCTAGGGGAGCAGAAATTATCCTTGTCTTCTAATAGCACCATCTGTTGAGCATTTTAAGCTACGATCTGACCCCATGGACAGAGGAGCCTGGAGGGCTACAGTCCATGGGGTCAAGAGGAGTTGGACACAACTGAGCGACTAATACTTCTTTCTGTCCTCAATATCCTAATTAGAGGCCCAAGGTCTCCAATTCACTCTCTACACAAAGCAGGATAGTTCAGTGAATGCTGACAAAGGAGCCAGCCTGTCGGCATTCAAACCTTAGCTCTGCCACAGTCTACCCATGACTTCTCCCAAGTCATTTAATCTCACTGTGACCCCACCTTGTCATTTATAAACAGCGGTTAGTAATACAGTCATAGGACAGGTGAGTTCTGTGTAGAGTGCTTATCGGAACCGTGCTGGGCACACAACAGACGCCATGCATCAGCTGCGGCCACAAGGCCCCCACTGAACCATTTCCCTATTTGTTGGATGTTTATCTCATGTCCAGTCTATTTTTATTACTATTATAGGAGTCATTCTAATAAACATCTGTGGTTTGTACCTCTTGGCTTGCGAACTTACTTCAAAGTGCCTGAGCTTCTGCTGAATGATCCTCTTTAGATTAAAAAGCAGTAGCAATTTCCAATGCCACCGAAAGTATAAAAACAATACCTTCAATGCAGTGTTTTCTGCAGGCACTGGGTTACTGGTTTTTAAATGTCTTTTTGTTATGAATTTTGTTAAGTAATATCACAGAAATTTAATGGAATTTTACAATACTAACCTAAGCTTACTCTTAAGTAACTTCCAGAAATAAAGCAGAAAGAACTTACTTTGTGATTGCGGCAAAAAAGTTAACGACTGAGGGCAGGCAAATCTTCAGAGGATTCAGCTGACTCATCACTATCCGTTCAAAATTTAGACTCTGAAGGTACCTCAAACCTTTGATTAAAAAACAAACAAAAAAAAATTTTTCTAAGGTGCAAACACATGAGTCTAAGCAACACTCATTATTCTATATATTAAAAAAAATTTTTTTTAAAGGGTATTTGCACAAATGCTTTAAAGGTTCATGTAGATATTCACATAGTGCAAAGCCCAAAGAACATCGTTTATCTTAACCACACGCATTTACGACCAAACCAACTTTTCTAAAGAAAAGAGTTTACTCTTTTAAAGATCCAGGAAAGTAAAGATACATTCCCAGTGGGATATGAGCTTATAAGACAATTTGGCACTCAGATACATGCAAGCTCAGCACATGCTGACTGCAGAGAGGGAAACACAGACCATGTGATCTGACTTCTGCTAACAATCACGGAATTATTAAGCAGCTGAGGAGCACAGTAAATTCTCCATTCCCTCGAGGTAATGACTGTACAGTATGGAATTTCTCCTTCCTGAATTCCATATATATATATACACACACACACCAATATGACAGTTAACAAAACCAACAGCAAGACTTACACATCTTAAATTATCCGTAAAGTTGAGCCTATTTTTCAGGTGTGCATTCACTGTACTTCAGGGTTTTTTTGTTTTTATAACAAAACCATGGAGGTAGAAGGAAAAATTAGGTAGATACTACTGTCTTGGGATCAATGACTATCCTTATTAAAAAGAACACCACACTTATTCTAAGAGGTGAGCAAACCAACTTGTGTCTAAGTATATTTTTGTTAGGAGATTCTATGATCTATATATTCTGATAAAAGTAACTAAAAATGCAATAATGTAAAGACTTACAAGAAATAGGTCATCTTTAACTAAGACTCTTAGCATTTATTTTTACAGAGAAAAGCACTGATTTTACTTACCTTGTGATAAAACCTTGTCCTACTACTGTTCATACACCTATTTTTAAGCCCCCTATCTTTTTAGTAGTAGTCATGATATAAGAAAGTACATGTAATGCAACATGTACAAGCCTCAGTTTAGAGCTGTGATTCTCAACCAAAGGCCACAGTGCCCCCAAGAGAACATCTGGTAGTGTCTGGAAGATAGTTTTAGTTGTCACAACAGAGGACGAGCAGGGCGAGTATTGGCATCGAGCGGGTAGAGAGTGCGAGATGCTGCTGGTCACCCTATTATACACAGGACAGCCCCCACAACAAAGGATCATCCAGCCGAAGGTATCAGCAGTGCAGAGTCTGAGAAACTCTGGCTTAGAGGAAATAGCCTATTAAACCATTTGCGTTATTCATGAAAATGAAACAATTTAAACTGACTTAACTGACAGTGTTCTTGGGGACTACCTTCAGCTGTAATACACTAACCCACAAAACAAGCTTCATCTGGTAGATTCAAATTTTAACTCTTAGAAATTAGCAAAACTGTAAACCAGTAAATTAACTCAAGTCTTTGGATATAGGAGCATACCTGGAATAACCTCAAGCTTCAGGGTCACCCTCACCTGGTTTTAATTTCTCATCCTGCCAATAAGTTACTTCCCTGGGGTTTGGTCTCATCTGTAAAGAAGGGATGACGTTTGCAGTTCACTGGGCTGTTGCAAGGATGGGATGGGATGGGATGGGATGGGATGGGATGGGATGGGGGCGGCATGGGGGTTGGGGCTGAGGATCAAAAGCGCCGAGCCCGGTGCAGCCACAGCACAAGTGCTGAGCCACAGCTCACATCTGACAACGACTCCTGCTGCCACCTTCTAAAGCGGAGCTTCTCAATCACAAATCCACTGACTGTTAAAAAGGCGGCTTAAGGGACTTTTAGGGGCCCACAAGCTGCTAGAAATTATTTGTAAAAGCTTGAGTGCACATGCAGTTTTATAACAAACAATTTTTGTCAAAAAAGTAATTAATCTTCATTCTGAAGGATAACTAGTACATAGGAAAATCCAGTTTCATATCCATCAACCCCACATCACTGACCTTCCTTCAGGTTTCCACTTAAAAGCTGCTTGTGTCTAAAAACAAAAGTGTAGAACACAGCTTGGCAGGCTGAATAAAATGGTCCATGGAGAGCGACGTCACAAAATGCCTTTGTTCCTGAATCCTGGTTATTAAGGTATACGTGCAGCCAGTTAACCAAAAGATCTAGGCATGATTTCACAGTACTAGAGAGAAGAAAAATTCAAGTCAACTTCACTTGCTTCACAACACACTAGAGTGACACAAAAACACACAATTGCCTCTCATTGCAAACTCAGAAAAGTCTGTCCACTGGCTTCTTTATCTATTACCCATGGGCACAGAGGAGAAGCAAGCAAAGGAAAGAATGGGCAGGTGGAAAGGCAGCCTTCCATTACAAAGTCAAGAATGTGGACCTTCCAGGACAACAGGAAGGCCCCTAAGGCGGCCTAAAGTGTCAAGAGTTGGAGAACAGTTTCTCCTGGTCAACTCAGAAGGGCTTTTCCGATGGCCTCCCAGTCCTCTTGAGGGAAAACGGTTAAAGAGGAGGCATGTCTACCCACATCTCAGAAGAGAAAAACAGCCTGGCTGACTTCACCATCCCCTGGGGGTTCTGATGAAGTCCTGTGGTCAACAATTTAGGACAGAATACCCAGACAGCTTTTAGCTGTCAGGGAAGGGTTTTTAATAGTGTTCTGGCCCAAGGATATCTTCATGGATCACTAGAAGAAACAGGCCCAGCACTGGCCTCCTAAATAGATCCATTACCTTCAAAGGGGATTTTTTTTCTTCAGCTTTAACAGATACAATTGATTCGGAATGCAAATGAAAAATGACAAACCTATAAAAAGAATCAAAACAGTATACAACACTGTACACCATCCACGAAGACAAACGGATCTTCATGTTCAAGTGCAACGATACAGATGACAAAAGCTTTGCATGTGAGGTTTTACAGTTTAAAAATGAGACATCTTATTCTGAAATTGCCTCTTGGAAATATAAACATCTTGCATAGAGTGGAGAAACAAATTTTTCACTTTAAAGACAGGCCACAAAAATAAGGCAGTTATTTCTCTAACTTGAGACAATACTATATTCTTTTTTAAAGCATGATAAGAAAAGCACTTGGAAAATCAGGTTACTTACATAAGAGGAATAAATTTAGCTCTTGCCAAAAAGCTCCCAATATAATTTGCAGCAGCTTGCCTGATGATAGCAGGATTATTTGGATCCTGCAATTTTTTCCAGAGATGTTCCAAAAATGCTTCCGCAAATCCCTATAAAAAGAGAACGTGTTGGTCTCCTCTTTTTCTAATGCTTCAGATATTCTAGCTAGCAGAATTCTAAGATTTTTAACTCACCAACATGGGAAAGCTCCAGTATCTCAGTTATACTGCTAAATAATGAACAGGGTCATCAAGGTTCTTATTTTGAAAACACTCTGAGATAATACTATCAAAAACAAAAGGCGTTCCCCAGCTTTAAATAATTCAATGGATGCCCAAACCAGCTGAGCATCAGATGTAGGGCTTTGGAACCCCACACATTAGGACAGGACTCTGGGATCCAGCAGTCTATAAAAGCTCTGCTAAGTGAGAATTCTCTGGCGGCCCGTGCTCTCACTGCCAGGGTGCAGCCAAACATAAATAAACAAATAAAGCTCTATGACTCTGATATTTAGCCGTAACTAGAAAGCAGTGCTTATCCACACTCACATGGGAATCCCTTTTGCCATACCCTCCAGACTGCACATAACAAACTTAACCAGAAACAAAAACGAGGATTAAAGTACAGTTGATATTTGACTAATTATGCTAACTGTAGGGGAAAAACTGACCAGTTCACCTTCTTTTCAACGAAAAATGCAACCTCCAACTTCTCTCAAACAGCTCTTTTCAAAAGCTACTAACATATGCTTTGGGGCAGATTGAGTTTAACCTTCCTACCCATGACCAGTACTCTCCTAGACTAGGACTAGGAAGCTATGAAATAGTGCAAAGAAGAGTCCTATGTTCTTTTGTTTTGCTTTGTTCTCAAAATAGAAAAACAAACTCTTAAGTTTTAAAATCCTGGATTAAAACTTTAGTTTGAGCTAGTTAATATCAACTGAAACAGAATTAAAAAAAATAAAGTTGCATACTATATATGAGGTTTTTTATTTTTTATTTATTTATTTATTTTTTTAATATATGAGGTTTTTTAAAATTGGAATATAATTGCTTTACAAATGTGTCCATATGAGATTTTAGTGAAGGCTCGAATTAAAGGGAAGGACACCACCTAGTGGACCAAACACAGGATGACGTTTTCAGAGCACAGCTTCAGGTGAAGGAATGCCCTCTCCTCCTTCTACAGGTTGAGAAGGGCTTTCTATTTCACTAGAGGCACTAAGTAAAATGAGCTTAAGACAAAGAAGTAGTCAATTCATGGTCCCTCTTCAACATTTCCCTTCACCCCTCATTTTTTTAAGGAAAATTTGGGGCAAGAGTAACAAAAGCTATGATAACACAAATGACATACTCACCAATTTAAAGCTACAGAGGTAAAACATGAAAAATTGCACATGGCAAGAGGCATGGGTGGGCAACAGGAGCTTGTCAAAGATGGTTATGAGATCTCGATACAAATCTTTTGTTTTGTTGTTATCAATCTTACCTGTGAAGAAAATTTGGCATTTCAGTTTATTTATAAAGACATTATTTTCAAGCCACCAGTTTCATTTACCACATTTTTTAAAAGCAAACAAGACCATTAAGAAATACTTCATCCATGTAGTTAATGGGGGGTCGGTGGGTGGGGGCATAGGATGCCATCTTTATCTGGCACAGAGCTTCCATTTTAATTATAAAAATCCAGGACTGGTAAGGAAGTAGGCCCTTATCTCACACACACCACTGTGATTCTACACACTGGAAAATCGCCATTTACAAGTTCTACTGCTAGGAATTTATCACAAGCAGACAAGTGACAATACAGGTGTAAGTACGTTCATTACACCGTTACTTATAATGGAAATACAGCAGGGGGAGGAAAAAAATAAGGAGCCAGTTAAATCCATATGATTAATAACTATTTTAGAAGAACTGTGAATTGTATGAGAAAATGTTCGTAAGAGGTAAAAAGGGAAGATTATAAAATACTACATATTGTGTGATTCCCCCCGAGAAGGCAATGGCACCCCACTCCAGTGCTCTTGCCTGGAAAATCCCATGGACAGAGGAGCCTGGTAGGCTGCAGTCCATGGGGTCGCTAAGAGTCGGGCACATCTGAGCGACTTCACTTTCACTTTTCACTTTCATGCATTGGAGAAGGAAATGGCAACCCACTCCAGTGTTCTTGCCTGGAGAATCCCAGGGACAGGGGAGCCTGGTGGGCTGCCGTCTATCGGGTCACACAGAGTCGGACACAACTGAAGCGACTTAGCAGCAGCAGCGTGATTCCCCAAATCCACTGAGAAAAACACATACACCCATACAAATAGAACAGAAAAAAAAATGCTAATAATGGTTCTCCAAATAGGACTGTGACCATATAAACTGTCTTTTTTTAAAAACTCCTTTCCTGTATTTTCCAAATCTTCTCTAACCAACATGTATTACTTTTATAGCAGCAAAAAAGTTAAAGTAGTAACATTCTCAACTCAGATTCAAGCCCTATTATTCTGAGTGGTTGAGTTTCATTCTTAAATCTGAGAAATGCAAATAGAAAAAAACTGCTTTTTTCAAGGCAAAGTGTCTAGACTAAAAACCTAAAAATTCCATTAGGGCAAGAAACTTATCAATTTGTCCACCAACACTTGGAACAATCACAAGTACCCAGACTGTACATTTCAAGCGTAACACAAGTATGCGCATGCACGCATGCTAAGGCGCTGCAGTCATGTCTGACTCTGCAATCACAGGGACTGTAGCCCGCCAGGTTCCTCTGTCCATGGGATTCTCTGGGCAAGAATACTGGAGTGGGGTGCCATGCCTTCCTTCAGGGGATCTTCCCGACCCAGGGATCAAACCCACATCCTCTTAACATTTCCTGCATTGGCAGACACGTTCTTCACCACAAGCGCCGCCTGAAAAGCCCCAAATATCTACTAAGTGTGCGTATGCTTGGTCACGTCCAACTCTTTGCAATCTCGTGGACTGTAGCCCACCGGGCTCCTCTGTCCAATACTGGAGTGGGTTGCCATTTCCTTCTCCAAAGTATCCACTATACCATTCTTAAATGTCTCCAACTTGAGGTCCACCTTAAACTGTCCAAACTCCACATATAATCTTTTAATACAGTAGGCAGTAAAAAGATCACCAAGGCCTTTGAAGACAAACAACTGAGTCTGGGTCCCAGTCCCACTGTTCTCAAGCTACGTCACGGTGGCAAACAATCTCTCTCAACTTTCTTTTCCTCATACTCAAAACAAGGACTTTTATCGTGGTTTTCCATCAGTATGCCCAGCACTGTGCATCACAGCTGTGACTTCTGCAGGCTGTTACCGTCCACATAGCAGACATCCTTAATGTAGGACAAGAGTAAAGACAGGAGGATGTCTAGGCGCTCAGCCATGGGATGGACCATCTGATCGAGCCTTCCTGGATCAGCCTTGGTTTCATGGTCAGCTTCTTCATCTTCATCCTTTGAAGGTAAAGTAAAAACTGACATTATAAAAACTCAGTAAAAGTAGTTTAGGGAGAAAACTCTGAGGTAACTGTTTCCTTTAAAAGACAAAGAGAAAACCCGGAAATCTTCCCAGGCAGAGGCTCTCAACCAGAGGCATGAATCAGAATCACCCTTGGAATCCAACAGGAAAGCACAGATCCAGCCTCTGATGCTCATGTACAAGAGCTGTCTACAGTGTGGCCATGCAAACATCACAGATTTCCCTCAGGTTCTGGCACAAACTATTGGTGCCAGGTTTCCTTTCCTGGGACAGGGCACCCACCCCCTCAGCTGCTATAAGCACTGGCTGCCAACTCACAGCTGCCCCCTTCTCCAGAGAACTGCCTTGGCTCCTCCCAATCAGACCTAGTAACTGACATGACGTCACAAGAGGCCATCCCCTGGTCCCAAGGTAGGACCTACTCTGTTCTGTAACTCATGCTCCAGAGCTCCTGGGGGGGGGATCAGCCTGCAGTGACTTCCAATCAAAACCCCCAAATCTCACCTCTTTCCTTCCCCTGCCCTTTCCTGCTTCCCCACACCCTGTGTCCCAAGGGCACCTGAATCCCCATCTCAGGCTCCTCCCAGTGAACCCAACTTAAGACACGACTCCGAGCAGAGAAGCACTGCATAAAGGTACATAATTTGTAGAACACAGAAACCACATTGATGTGCTTTTCAATGTATCACTCCTCCACAAACAATATGGGGTGTACAGAAACAAATTTAAGGAACAGACGGAAGAATAAAAGGGAAACAGACTTCACCAAACCCAAATTCAAAGCCTTGGAAATGAACTCTACTAGTCGATGAGCAACAAGGCAGCAACTGCGCATTTAAAGAATCACTTTCAAGCCTGCCGAACTACTGCTTTAACCCACAGCCTTGAAAAAGGTGAGGAGCCATTAGCTGTCTCTTGCCACCCTCTGGGACTGTGAGGGTGTATGTCTGACTACATTCACAAATGCTGACCATATTAAATAGGGCTTCTGTGGCATCAGCTCCACCACCAGTTTGAGCTGCTGTTTCCTCAGCATCCTCAATATCCTGCCGGGATGCATTCACCTACATCATAACAAAGAAAAAAAAAAAAGAATAAAAACATATAAAATACAACCACAGTATTCAGCAACTGGAAATTCACCTAATGTACATGTTCTAAAGATATCCACACTAGTGCCCTATACAGCACTGTAACTCAATACACAATTATGGCACAAACCTATAAATGAAACTCAGTCATGAAAGAATTGACAAGATTGTAAATCAAGTACCCTGTACTACATATTTTCATAAAAATCAATACAAACTGTGCTATGTTGGTCTATATCAGATAGCTTCAAAATTTAACATTTATCCCAACATTTACTAGGCACAAGGCACACGCATGGTATATAACAGCATAAGATCAATCAACAGAAAATTTCTAGATAACTTGTTTAACATACCACTCAAATATGCCTTTTAACATGTCTATATACATGACCTTCTTCCTAAATGTACTCTAAAATGTTCCATAAGCATACATCAGAGAAGGACTTTATGAAGATTATAGATGCAGGTGACCAGAGAGGTTTAACTCCAGGTGAACAATGCGCCAGCCCACCCAACCTCTGGTCTTTCCTAGAACTCCCTCCCCACTACAGGATCAGCGTGCTTCCCATCGAGCCCTATCTCGTTAGTCCACAAACCTCCTCTCCCCAACCCTGAAACACGCCTCTCACCCCTGCTTCATCCTCTCTCTACACCGCAAACCCTCACCGGGTCTCTAGCAGCCCCGCTTCCTAACTAGCCACACTCTCTGCAGCAACAAACTGCCTCCGAAACACCACACCCAAGGACTCTGCTTTCCTCAACCTCCTGAAGAAGGCCAGCAACGTCTCACGCTGCTGAGAGAAGCCAATCCTCCCTGGGTGTCCAGACTCTCGCTTTCCCTCCCACTTGCCAGTCTAACTCACTCTCTCTCCTGTCGGGTCTGCTCAGTCCTCAACCTGCAGCTTCAATTCTCCACCCAGTTCCCTCACCCACACCTCAACCCATCCAAAGAGGAACTCGTCGTCCTGCAACCTCCTCCTGACGTTTTTTAATACTGTTATGGCAACACCAGGCTTTCATTCCACAGGGAGCTACCTTTGAAGGATTCCTTTCCCTTACCTCCCCACTCCTCTACTTCCAATCCAATCAAGGCCCTTTCTTCCACGTGTCACCAGAATCCACCACTTTCTCATTCCCTCTGCAACTTATTTATTGCAGGTCACTTCCTCGGAATGTCTTCCCAACTTCTGACTACAACAGGTTTTCTAGCTCATAATGCATGTGTTCCATCCACAGCATTTACCACAATACTTTTCCACTTACATGACCATCTAATTAATGCCTTGTTCCCCAACCACGAGAGATAGGACTGTCTATAAACACACCAATGTTCAAAGGAAATGTTCAATGAATGAAAGGTGGAACTGCAGATTCTTTTCTATTGTTGCTACTATTGTTTCAATTATTATAACAAATACTATAACATAATATTTGGGAAAAGAAAATTGAAGAGAAAACAGATTATCCAATACTTACGTCCAACTTGACTAGCTTTTCAACAACAAGCTCTAGAATTTCATGCCTCAAGGTCGGAAAATACACACTAATCCTGAGTAAGTTATGAACATAACATTCCTAAAACATAAAAAGATAGAAAAAAAGATTATCAAGCAACACAGGAACTACACTGTTTATATACACACTATCAGCGTAATTGTGATTTGTATACTCCTACAGTACTTTTAAAACAGGTTTGTTGATACACAATTCACCCACTTTAAGTGTACAATTCAATAGTTCTCAACTATTCAGAGTTGTGCAACCATCACCCTAATCAATTTCAGAACATTTTTATCACCCTAAAAAAAAACCTTGTATCTTCCAGTAATGTACCTCCTCCCAGCCCTAAGTAACCACTGGTCTACTTTCTTTCTCTATGAATTTGCCTAGCATAGCTATTTCACATAAGGAGAATATTACAACATGTGGTGTTTCAGCATAATGTTTTCAAACTTCATTCATGTTGTAGCAAGTAAACCATGTTTATTGTTGACTGATATTCCAATATGCAGGCATAGCACATTCCATTTATTCATAAGCTGCTAAACAGTTGGCTTCCATATTTTGGCTACTACGAGTAAAGCTGCTTTGAACATTTGTGCCAAAGTTTTTAGGGGGACGCATATTTTTATTTCCCTTGGGAGCAGTGGAAATGCTGGTTCATATGGCAATTCTACCTTTTATGAGGAACTGTAAGGCTGTTTTCCAAAGCAGCTGTACCATTTACCATTTACATCCCCACTAGAGCGTGGGGGGTTCTGGTTTCTCCACATCTTTGCCAACACTTGTTATTATCTATCGTTTTGAGTACAGCCATCCTAGTAGGTAAGAAGCAGTATCTCGTTGTGGTTTTGACTTGCATTCTCCTAATGACTAAAAATGTTTAGTTTTTCGTGTGCTCCTAAGCCATTTGTATGTCTATTGTGGAGAAATACCCATTCAGACTCTTTGTACATTTTTAAATTAGGTTCAATAAGAGTTCTTTAAATATTCTAGATACAAGTCCTTTATCCAATATATGATTTGCAAATATTTTTCCATTATTTAAGTTGTCTTTTCATTTTCTTGAAGACTATGAAGCACAAAAGGTTTTAATTTTGATGCAATACAATTTAACTGTTTTTGCTGTGGTTTCTTGTGGTATATCTAGAAATTGTTGTCTAAGATCACAAATATTTCCACCCACATTTTTTCTAACAGTTTTATCCAATTTGAGTTCAATTTTGTATATAATGTGAAGAGAAGTCCTATTTCATTCTTGGCATATGAACATACTCCTGCCCCAGAATCAACTGTTGGAAAGACTATTTATTCTCTTCCCCACTGTCCTACACAACCGATCACTATTGATCGGCTGATCAATGTGATCATTATTGATCACATTGATCTGGCATCCTGTGACTATACTGAACTCATTTATTACCACTAGCATTCTTGTGAATTCCTTAGGATTTTTCTGTATATAAGATCATGTCGTCTGCAAAAAGAGACAGTTTTACTCCTCCTTTCCAATGTGGGCGCCTTTTTCTTTCTCTTGACTAATTGCCCTGGCTGGAAGCTCTAGAGAAATACTGACCAGGAGTGGCAAAAGCGGACACCCTTGTTTTGCTCCTTATTGTGGGGAAGCCTTCAGTCTTTCACTACTGAGGGTAAAGACAAGTTTTGAATTTTTCATAGATTTTTTTCATAGATGCCCTTCATCAGGCTGAGGAAGTTCTCTTCTGTTTTTGTCACAAAATGGTTTTGGCGTTTTTCATCTACTAAGATGATCATGTGGTATTTACCATTTATTCTACTGATACAGCCTATTATGCTACTTGCTTTGGGAGTATTAAATCAACTTTGCATTCCTAGGATAAATTTCAGTGCATAATTCTTTTTTGTATGTTGTTAGGCTCAGTTTCCCAGTATTTTGTTGAGAATTTTAGCATCTATGTTCATAAGAGATACAGAATTTGTAACATTCCAGTTGAAGCACACTCTCACAAATATCAACAAAAGTTATTAACTCTTTAATACCTGTAATACATTATTTAGGAAAAAATATTCTGTATTTAGAAGGAAACCACTGTTATTGAACTCTACACAGATGATCTAAATATTATGCAAAAGACTTCCAAGACTTCATTAACAGAAGGCTCTGCCTTCAAATAAGGCATGTTTACAACTAGTAATAAATGAACTATTATCTTCCAGCAATTCCTACCTGTGTTAACATTAAGTTCTATCTAGATATTTCTGAAGTGGACTCTGCCCTTGACACACACACAGGAATAAGAGAAAAGGCACTGAGAATCCTCAGTCAGTGGCTTGCTAAGAAAGGAATGAGTCAAATTCTTAGTCTTGAGTTTAAAATTCAGCAGACAAAACTTTGAAGAAAAAGACCCAAATTCACCTAAAACTAAACCACACAACTTTTCCATTATTTCCCCCATGAAAAGATTTCTTACCAATGTTCTCTCTGATTTTCGAACAAATGGAAATTTTTCCACCAGTATTGGCATAAGAAACCATGGTGTGCTATTTAAAAAAAAAAAAAAAAAAATTTTCAATAAATCCATGATAAGGAGACTTTCTCAGAAGGTAACATTCCCATTCTAAGAGCAAATATGGATACAAGAGGCAAAAGGCGACTCCTACCTCAAGCAACTGGAAGTGAAAACACCTCAGAGAAAATCTGTAACAACTTAGGGAAAAATAAGCTTCTGCTGAGTTTGATATCATCAGGATATTAAAGGAGGATTCTTTTTTTTCTACAAAGGTTTTAACAAAGAGCTTCAGTTTAAAATCTAAACACTTCCCACTACACGTGTTATTTTTAAAAGGAGAAAAAATTACCAACTTGGACTTTTTAAAGTTAGCTTATGTGCTAAACTTACTGGGGGAATTTGAAGTTCACCCCTCCGAAAGAAACCTACATATAGAGCGAATTTTTATTCGTAAGACAAGACACAAACACACAGGCGGTTCTCACTGAAAAATTTTGGCTATTTTGTCTGTTGAAGTTAAAAGCAAAAGTCCAACCACCATAAAAAGCTGGAGAGTAGACTTGGCATACAGGTTTTGAAAAATAATTGAAGACAATGAATAGAGAACTGAAATGCCATTTTTTCTAAACTGTGATATGACAGCAATGAGATACAAAAACATGCTGCATACAATTTGAGGTTTGATGCTGTGGAGATTTTATAATTTTCTAACTGATCATAATTTTCTTGAGACTTAAACACCACAATACAAAAAAGTAACTGAAGTATACTCACGATGGGACATATCTTGCTATTATCTGTAAGGCTCTGTGACAGGTGTCAAAATTTGCAGGAAGATCTACAGGTGAAAAGGGAGAGCATGAGCATTAAGATAAAACTGAAAACTGAAAAATTACCTACTTAAGGCTAAAATCCCCTGATGACCAAAACTGAATCATCTGTCAGTTAAATAATCACATGTCAGCAAAATAATAATCCCAAGACTTTTCTCCATGATTATCAATGAAGACTGTAAATAATGCCAGTAACTGCAACTGATTGCATAGTAATCAGTTAAATATAACTGAGATTCTTTTTGTTAGATATATAACAAAAAGACTCCATCAAAGGTTGCCCTTTGTTACCATCTATCTGTGAGACTAAGTCCTGGAGGAACAAGGATACTCAGACACAAGAGGTGGCCTCTGTTTAATCCTCTTTGTACTTACTCTCATCTTCATCATCAGAATCTGAAACATCTACGTCACCTTCTTTAATAACCACTCGGGCTTTTGAGGAAAAAAGAAAATATGTTATACTTCTAACATTGATCTAAACAAGCAACAGCTACATAAAAAAACCAATTTTTCTGTTGTCCAAACTTAAGACAATAAAATTTACAATGTGGGCATGAAGTTTAAGCAGCTAAAAATCCCTGAATTCCAAGACTTCACCAGAAGCTCACTAAAGGGAATTAAATCCATAAAAATCACAGCAACAAATAAATCCAGACACTTCCATGGAGATCATTATAGGGAACAGACAAGTACCAGAACTACTGCTGCTCCAGTAAGTATCCTGGCCTCTTCCATGGTGGCATAATCTCCAAAATACAGTGGGAAGGCAGCCTTTTTAACAGAGATATTTTTAAAAAGAAAACTTGAAGCAAGCAAAGAGCAATGACTTACGAGGTACAAAATGAGAAGCAATCATGCTGAGACATGGTCTAAGGAAGACAGTTTGTGCTGATACAAGATTACCAAGGAAGGATAAATACTCCTCCACCACTGTCTGACTTCTGTTCAACCACTTCAATCTCTAGAGATGGGAGGGAAAGACAAAAGAAACATTTTACTGATACAATATATCCTATTTTCAACAGATACTATTTTCAAAGTACTGAATTACATATAAGTCATTGAAATAAATGGTGAACTTACCAACAGAATATTAATAAGCTGCTCAAAGTCTTTCGTCAAGTACATGATGGAAGAACGGAATTCAAGCAGCCAGTTAATGATCTGGTCATCCTTAAGTTAAAAAAAGAAAAGTACTTTCAAAATCACAAGTCCTCTAAAATAACAGAGAAATGATATTACCTGGCATTGGTCATCTATCAGCAATATTTAAATTAGGAGGGGAAAAGTCACAAACTTGGACTTAAGCCAAAATTGGGATGAAGATTTCTTAGTTTGTATCAAAATACAAAAAGATGTTACAATAAATTTTCCTTTTTTCTAAAAACAAAGAAGAAGAAGTAATATAGTAATTGATATCAGGGAAAGGAATCAAGTGCAATGTTTAATTCTAATCATTTTTGCTGGCCCGAGAAAAGTGAGAACACCTCAAATGGTAAATGTTGACACCTGGAACTTTTTTAAAGTGAATTCTAACAGATCAAATAGTCTAAGGCCACAAAGACCAATAGGTACCTCTACTTCCTCTATCCTCATGATGACCTGCAAGCATGTGGATAATATTCAGTCTAAGCTGATTAACCAGAGTCATCAATAAATGTAACTTTTTTTTAATCCAACTTGCAAATGGGTCTAAAGGAATCAAAATGTGTTCTATATAAATGATGGTTCCACTACTCCATTAAATATTTTCAGACAA
Source organism: Bison bison bison (assembly GCF_000754665.1). NCBI lineage: Eukaryota > Metazoa > Chordata > Mammalia > Artiodactyla > Bovidae > Bison > Bison bison. The sequence continues at coordinate 6,004,932 of NW_011494707.1, read as the reverse complement.
TAAAATTACTATTCATAATACTTTCCATGACACAGGAAAACCTGCTAAGTTCAAAAAAGAGGCCATGTAGAGAATAAGGTATCAGTGATACTTAATAGATATTGCTTGTATTCAAGCATATATACAACACACATGTGCAAGAAAAAATTAAAGCCCCTAATTCTGGGGAACTTCCTGGTGGTCCAGACTTTGCTTTCACTGCCAAGGGAGCAGGTTCACTCCCTGGCTAGGGAACTAAGATCCCACAAGCTGCACAGTATGGCCAAAAAAAAAAAAAGCCCCTAGTTTTTTAAAGAAAATGATTGATGATGATATTCAGTAGGGGAAAAGAGAAATAAAGAAACAAAAATAATACAGTGTTGCACCTTTAGCAACAGACTACAGACAGACAGTGTTGAACCCCCAGTGATAAACTATTAACAGACAGGACTGGACCTACAGCCATAGACTACTTATAGGGAGCACATACCATGCGCCAGGCACAGTGCTTAACACCATACGTATATATGCGCTGCTGCTGCCAAGTCGCTCAGTCGTGTCCGACTCTGTGCGACCCCATAGACGGCAGCCCACCAGGCTCCTCCGTCCCTGGGATTCTCCAGGTAAGAACACTGGAGTGGGTTGCCATTTCCTCCTCCAATGCATGAAAGTGAAAAGTCAAAGTGAAGTCGCTCAGTCGTGTCCGACTCTTAGCAACCCTATGGACTGCAGCCTACCAGGCTCCTCCGTCCATGGGATTTTCCAGGCAAGAGTACTGGAGTGGGGTGCCATTGCCTTCTCCAACATATATTTATACACCTTTCCCTAATCCTAAAAATGCTGCAAAGGGATTACTGTTATTCTCATTTTATAGATGAAAAAACTGAGGCTAAGAAAGATTAATTTGCCCACCACACCAGTAAAAAGGACTTCCCCGGTGGCTCAGACAGTAAAGTATCTGCCTACAATGCAGGAGACCTGGGTTCAATCCCTGGGTCAGGAAGATCTCCTGGAGAAGGAAAAGGCAACCCACTCCAGTACTGTTGCCTGTAAAATCCCATGGATGGAGGAGCCTGTAGGCTACAGTCCATGGGGTCACAGAATTGAACACGACTGAGCAACTTCACTTTCACTTTCACCAGTAAAACACTAGGTTCAAACCCATCTGCCTAGATCGATGCCCCGCCCACTTTCACACAGTGCCTTGCCCCACAGAGTGGAGCTCCCCTTCTTCCACTCAACCAGTGAGAGCTTCCTATGCATTATCTATATGACAAACCTCCATGACACTATTTGCCGATGAAACCCTAACTAACCTGGCAGGAAAATAAAGTCACAACTCATTTGCACTACAGTAACTTCATAATATCCACACTCATTAAGGATAACAAGACTTAAGCAGAGAGGCAAAGCTAAGTTACACACAAAGTTAGCTCTGCTGCTAAGTCGCTTCGGTCGTGTCCGACTCTGCGTGACCCCATAGACGGCAGCCCACCAGGCTCCCCCGTCCCTGGGATTCTCCAGGCAAGAACACTGGAGTGGGTTGCCATTTCCTTCTCCAATGCATGCAAGTGAAAAGTCAAAGTGAAGTCGCTCAGTCGTGTCCGACTCTTAGCGACCCCATGGACTGCAGCCCACCAGGCTCCTCGGTCCATGGGATTCTCGAGGCAAGAGTACCGGAGTGGGGTGCCATTGCCTTCTCCGAAGTTAGCTCTAGTCTGTCACTTTTCCACTAAAACGAGTGCAACAAAATCATAAGGACATTTAATGCTCCAGTTTTCAAGTAAACCAGTCAGAGACTATGGTACTGAACAATCACTAGAAACAAATTATTTCAACACTCCTCTGAACTAACATAAACATAACTGATGTGATTCTTGGGTCTGTAAAAATCCCCTGGAGATGTGCTGATATGAAATACAGTAGAACACAAAGAATGTGCAGCCGGGGAAGCAGGCACAGGTCAGAGAAAGCTTTAAAGACGAAGCGATGCTTCCACTGTCTTTAAACAGACTGAGTACTCTCAAGGGCTCTACACTTTACAAAGGTGAAAGCATGTCTTCAGAAAACCAAGAGCAGTTTAGTCTGGCTGGAGTATACTGTGAGCAAGCAAGCCAACAGATCAATCTGGAGAGCAAAGAGGGACCAGACATATCACTGAAGTCCCTGTAAGCCAGATTTCTAGTTAGAGATCTGCTTGTAGGGTGGGGCATGGTCTGAATGAAGGCACAATCATGTGCTTAGACAAAATCTGGGAAAGTTCATTAGTGAAGATGACATTTCAGTTGGGTCTCAAAGAATAGTTTTATAATTACAGTAATAATAATAATAAACATTAATATAAGACTAAGTGCAAGGCACTATTCTAAGACTTTTAACATTCCATGAGATAGGGAGAACTACCATTGGTTCATAGCTGGGGACACCTAGGCACTGAAAGGCAGTAATTCGCCCTCAATCACAAAGCCAGTAAGAGAGGGAGGTGATGTAACCAGAGCCCATGCTCAAACAGGCAGCAAGCAAAGTGGATCCGAGAATCTCTCACAGCCAGAAAGAAAAAGCATATGCAAAGCCGTAAAGTGGCAAATTCAAGAAACAGAGTATCTAGCGAGACTGAACACTCTAAGTCTGCTGCAGGCCATGCTAAGGGGCTGGTCCTCTATTCCTCGGTGGGCATGAAGAGGGCAACGGCATTTTTAGAATGTGTTTTAGCGATGACTCAAATGCACTGTTAAGGATATAAGGGGTGGAGGGGACGTGTACGTGAGACAGACAACCAATAAATCATTTAGGCACATAAAGCCTGTAGAGTGGATTTGAAAGAGAGAAAATGCTAAATCCAGGGCACCCGTAACACGTGTGGGTTTGCAGTTAAGAAACAAGTCTGCACAACACTGTAATTCAATTATACTTTGATAAAAAAATAAGTGATATTAAAATTAAAAAAGAAAGAACAAAGTCTGAAGCCCACAAGAGCAATTTGATCTATAAATGCAAATAATTCTATTATGAGGACACAGATAAATCCCAAAACCACGAGAACATAGGGGAATCACACAGGAAGAATCTGTAAAGTGAGGACGGGGTAAGTTAGGAAATCCAATCAATACCAAATTTCTGAAGAACCTGTCAAGAGAGTGATGAGAGATAAGCAGTAAGAAGACAGGAAGATCAAAGAAACTGAAGGAAAGGTTTTAAGAAATGGGCAGTCAACTGTACAAATTGCTACAAGAAATTATTATGGGGCTGAAAGAGGAAGTCCATGAAATCAGAATGTAGGAAATCATCAGTAACCTTTGTCACAGTATATACAGCAGTGGACTTCACAGTGGATTTAAACACGAATGAGAAAGTGCAGACTGTCAACATGAACAATTATAAAGTCCTCTGAGTCAGAGACTGCTCTCATTGGATCCTTGAAAGACCTCTACGCTTAAAGAACTTATTTCTCTGGTTTTACAAGGAGGGAAACAGAGGCAAAGAGGTTAAAGAATGTGCCCAAGATCACACATTGGGAAACAATGGAGCTGGGATTCTATCCCAGGCAATCTGACCACCAATGCCCACAGTAACAGACTATTCTTCCCATAACTGGGCAGTCAAGGAAGAAAGGGAATAACATTTACATGATGGGTACAAATCTCGAACCATTTCCAAAAACGCGGAAACAGAGTAGCAGGTTGAAATACAAGTCATCGTTTGTTGGTTTCATTTTGTTGTTTAGCACTGGAGAGTTGCCTGCAGCACAGAAGACAGGTTCTAAAAAGGCAAATTAAAGCAGGGTTTCCCAGCCCCAGGACTGCTGGGATTTGGGGCCAGATGGTTCAGTGTCGTGAAGGGCTGCTGTGTGTGACGTACGGCTTTCAGCAGCACCCCTACCACCCACGCACTGGGTGGCAGTACCGCTGTTCCCTTCCATTCATCACTGAATCCCCTCAGGGGTGAAAGTGCCCCTGGTTGAGAACCATTAAAGCAGGATCACAAAGTAAGTTCTAGAGAATGGAACAGGACAACAAGTGCAAATTACCATCTCGACAAAGTGGTAACAACTTTGCTAATAATCAGACACAAAATTAGTTACCTTTATCTCTGGATCTGACAGCTGGTTCTTCAACAGCTCAAAGTCATTTGTTTCCCCCTTAAGAAGAAGGGGAAAAAATGAATTTTTGCTTGCTTGGGTTTTCCTTTTAAAGACCAACAGCAGGACTTTAAACCATTACAAAAAGAAACCTGTACCACTGACATCTCAGTTCTGGGGTGTTCTGGTACACTTGTGTACACCTGTGCACTGACATCTGACCATGATAGTACCCACGCATACATATGGGTATAAATGCAGGTCACACATGAAAGTACACAGCACACTCTCCCACCACCCCTGAGACACAGGAGAATCGCTTCTAAACTAACATGGAAACAAAGCCCCAAAATATCCCCACTAATAGAGCTGGTTTATTATCCCAAAGCAATGCTTATGTAACTACTTAAGAAATAAAATGCTCTGATCTAATAGGTTTTTTTTAATTATACCACTTGCTAAAGATTTTAAAGGACAGTAGGTAAATAAAGCATCTGAAGGTATAAAACCGCAGAAAAGGGGTTACTATTCTAATTGTGAGCGGACAGCACCATGCTATTGTTAAACTGAGTTGACTTCAATATTGATGTCTAAAATCCATCTTGTCTACTGGTCTTTAGTATAATAGCTGTAATTGTATTCTGACCACCAAAAATCAAACCTCAATACATCAATTATATTTCAATAAATCTGAGGGAAAAACCCACCAAACCTCACAGTATCCCCTCTTACCTTTTTGTACTTTAGTAACACTTCTGTCACAGTTCCACCAAACCGAACAGTTTTTCTTGGGGGAGAACTGAAGAAATCATTCTCTAACGCGAGCATGTCTGAAAGCCTACAGAACCAAAGATATCAAGCCATTAAGTGCATGACAAGCAACAATAAAATTTATAAAATCCAACATCATTCGGTGAGACCACTGCTAAAGCCCCCTAACTGGCCTCCCTCCTCCCACTTGAATCCCCCATTAATGCATTCTTCATTCAGTGATCTAAAAATCTTTCAAAAACTAAACGCAGGCTTCCCTGGTGGTCCAGCGGTTAAGAATCTGCCTGCCAATACAGGGGACACAGATTTGATTCCTGGTCTGGGAAGATCCCACATGTCGAGGGGCAATTAAATAAGCCACCACAACTACTGACGCCTGGGCATCCCAGAGCCTGTGTTCTGCAACGAGAGAAGCCACTGCAACGAGAAGCCTGCATGCCACAACAAAAGCAGTCCCTGACTGCTGCAACTAGAGAAAGCTCACAGAAACCCAGTATTTTTTTTTTTTTAAACTTAAAAAAAGACAGATCATGCTACTCTTCTGCTTAAATTCTCCAAAGGTTTCCTACTTCTCTTAAAATAAAAAAACCTAAACTCCTTATAGACTTCGAGGTCCTACATTAATCTAGCCCCTACCTATCCTTTTCATCTCACTTCCAACCCTTACATACTGCAGCCAGAGTCCTTTCTGCTATTCAAGTTCACCAATCAGATTCCCATATAACTTACTATTCCCTCTGTCAGAAACACTCATTCTCCAGATGTATACGTGGTTGGACCCTTGTCTTCTTTCAAGTTGAAGCTTAATTGTGAGAGAGGCCTTCCACATCAGAAATCTTAAGTACCTATTCTCTCCCTCTTCCCTACCATCACCCTATTTTATTTCTTCACAGTAGTTACCACTATCTGAAATTATCGCTGACTTACTGTCTTTCCCTCCTCAGACTTTAAACTCGGTTGAGAGCATGGACCTTGTCTCTTTTGATATACTGTCACCAACTCTAACATCCAAAGTAGGTACTTTAAAAAACATATATATGATATTATGCCAAGAGTTCCACAAAGTTTGTTTCTTTTAAACAGGTCAGTGAAAAAAACATAGCATCTTGCTAAAGACTCTCATGGAAGGAAAGTTATGACCAACCTAGACAGCATATTAAAAAGCAGAGACATTACTTTGCCAACAAAGGTCCATCTAGTCAAGGCTATGGTTTCTTCAGTAGTCATGTATGGATGTGAGAGTTGGACTATAAAGAAAGCTGAGCGCCAAAGAATTGATGTTTTTGAACTGTGGTGTTGGAGAAGACTCTTGAGAGTCCCTTGGACTGCAAGGAGATCCAACCAGTCCATCCTAAAGGAAATTAGTCCTGGGTGTTCATTGGAAAGACTGATGTTGAAGCTGAAACTCCAATACTTTGGCCACCTGATGCTAAGAGCTGACTCATCGGAAAAGACCCTGATGCTGGGAAAGATTGAGGGCAGGAGGAGAAGGGGATGACAGAGGATGAGATGGCTGGATGGCATCACCAACTCAATGGACATGGGTTTGGGTGAACTCCGGGAGTTGGTGATGGACAGGGAGGCCTGTGCTGTGGTTCATGGGGTCGCAAAGAGTCGGACACGACTATGCGACTGAATTGAACTGAAAGACTGTCAAAGTTAAACCCCAAAGTGTTTTATGGGAGTTACGGGTTTTAAAAGTTGAGCTAGATATAAAACACTGTTAAGCAAATGTGCGTCAAATAACCTTCAAGCAAACAAAAACTCAAAGACACAGTCTGCCATCAGTGGCATCATTTGGTTAATAATCCAAATAGCCCAAGTATCTCTTTTTGAATCCAGTCGAAGAAGGACGGAATTAGAGTAAAAGAGTATAAGGTAGTAGTACCCAGGCCTGGAAAAATATGAGAGAGCCCAGTGGGGAGAAAAGGGGACTCTGGAACCGAGGAGGTTCCTTTTCCCAGCCCCTCTCCCACCTTTATTACCCATCCAAGGGTCACTGGCTCACTCCTGACGACCTAAAGTGACCCTCTTCTCTCGGCTCCCACCCATTCCATGATCTCTGGCCCAGACCCTTCAGCTCCGCTCTCCTAATCCCGGTCCAGTACTCTGCTCCCGGACGCACAGAAGGAAGCGTCCTGGATTCTTACCCGGTCCTCGGCGAGCCCAGCGTCTTTACCGCAGAGCCCGAAGCGGCCGCATCTCCGGGAAACCGCGTATGAAGCAGAGGAGCCGCCATCCGGCCGGACAAACGCGACGACTGCGGCTTATGCCGGAAGTCTTTCTCCTTCTAGGCCCGCCTCCGTTCCGGAAGACACGCGTGAGAGCAACGGGCTTCAGCCAATCAGGAGCCCCACGCGGGGAGAGCGGAGTTACCCCGGTCCAAGCTAGAGCGCCGCTAAGGCGTAATCCCCGCCGTGAATCAGGCCCCTTCTTCCTCTTGGAGGACTTTCCCCGCCAAGCGAAGTGCTGACGGCGGCTGTGGGCTCCGCTGGTGGCTCAGCGGTAAAGAATCCGCCTGCCAATGCAGGAGATTTGGGTCCGATCCCTGAGCCGGGAAGGTCGGGCGGAGGAGGGCATGGCTACCCACGCCAGTGTTCTTGCTTGGAGAATCCCATGGACAGAGGAGCCTGGGGGGCTATAGTCCGTGGGGTCGCGAAGAATGCACGGCTGAAGCGACTTAGCCAGTGCACTATACTGAGCCAACTTTGACTCAGAGTTGGACCAACAAAGGTCCGTCTAGTCAAAGCTATGGTTTTTCCAGTAGTCATGTAGGGATGTGAGAGTTGGACTATAAAGAAGGCGAACTGTGGTGTTGCAGAAGACTCTTGGGAGTCCCTTGGACAGCAAGGAGCTCAAACCAGTAAACCCTAAAGGAAATCAGTCCTGAATATTCATTGAAAGTACCGATGCTGAAGCTGAAACTCCAATACTTTGGCCACCTAATGTGAAGAGCGGACTCATTAGAAAAAGACCCTGATGCTGGGAAAGAATGAGGGCAGGAGGAGAAGGGGACGACAGAGGATGAGATGGTTGGATGGTATCACTGACTCAATGGACATATTTTGAGCAAGCTCCGGTAGATGGTGAAAGACAGGGAAGTCTGGCGTGCTGCAGTCCATGGGATCACAAGGAGTCGGACATGAATGAGCGACTGAACAACAACTGTAATGAGACTGGAGAGTTGCCTGGGAGGTGTCTGTCCAGCCCTGAGTTTCCCAGAGAAGGGGCGGGGACACCCGGAGGGGCCAATCAGTGGCTTGGTCTGTCGACTTTTAAGTTCTAGGAGTCAGTCCAGTTCCAGTTCGGTTCAGTCGCTCAGTCCTGTCCGACTCTTTGCGACCCCATGAATTGCAGCACGCCAGGCCTCTCTGTCCATCACCAACTTCCGGAGTTCACCCAAATCCAGGGCCATTGAGTTGGTGATGCCATCCAGCCATCTCATCCTCTGCCGTCCCTTTCTCCTCTTGCCCCCAATCCCTCCCAGCATCAGAGTCTTTTCCAATGAGTCAACTCTTCGCATGTCGTGGCCAAAGTACTGGAGTTTCAGCTTCAGCATCATTCCTTCCAAAGAACACCCAGGGCTGATCTCCTTCAGAATGGACTGGTTGGATCTCCTTGCAGTCCAAGGGACTCTCAAGAGTCTTCTCCAACACCACAGTTCAAAACCATCAATTCTTCAGAGCTCAGCTTTCTTCACAGTCCAACTCTCACATCCATACATGACCACTGGAAAAACCATAGCCTTGACTAGATGGACCTTTGTTGGCAAAGTAATGTCTCTGCTTTTGAATATGCTGTCTAGATTGGTCATAACTTTCCTTCCAAGGAGTAAGCGTCTTTTAATTTCATGGCTGCAGTCACCATCTGCAGTGATTTTGGGGCCCAGAAAAATAAAGTCTGACACTGTTTCCACTGTTTCCCCATCTATTTCCCATGAAGTGATGGGACCGGATGTCATGATCTTCATTTTCTGAATGTTGAGCTTTAAGCCAACTTTTTCACTCCCCTCTTTCACTTTCATCAAGAGGCTTTTGAGTTCCTCTTCACTTTCTGCCATAAGGGTGGTGTCATCTGCATATCTGAGGTTATTGATATTTCTCCCAGCAATCTTGATTCCAGCTTGTGCTTCCTCCAGCCCAGTGTTTCTCATGATGTACACTGCATGTAAGTTATATAAGCAGGGTGACAATATACAGCCTTGATGTGCTCCTTTTCCTATTTGGAACCAGTCTGTTGTTCCATGTCCAGTTCTAACTGTTGCTTCCTGACCTGCATACAGGTTTCTCAAGAGGCAGGTCAGGTGGTCTGGTATTCCCATCTCTTTCAGCCTCCCTCAGTCAAACTGAAGAACCCAAGCCTAGAGGGCTAAGGTACATAGGGTCGCAGAGAATTGGACACAATGAGTTTGGGTGAACTCCGGGAGTTGGTGATGAACAGGGAGGCCTGGTGTGCTGCGATTCATGGGGTCGCGAAGAGTGGGACACGACTGAGCGACTGAACTGACTGACTGAAGCAATTTAGCATGCTGCTGCTGCTTCTAAGTCGAGTCAGTCATGTCCAACTCTGTGCGACCCCATAGATGGCAGCCCACCAGGCTCCACCATCCCTGGGATTCTCCAGGCAAGAACACTGGAGATTTAGCATGCAGGCACTCATAAAACAGATAACTAATGAGAACCCTCTGTATAGCATAGAGAATGCTACTCAGTGTTCTGTGGTGACCTAAATGGGAAAGAAATCTGCAAAAGAGTGGGTATATGTATACATATTGCTGATTCCCTTTGCTGTACAGTAGAAAATAACACAAAATTGTAAAGCAACTATACTCCAATAAAAATCAATAATAGAAATGAAGAACTGGAAGCCCTGTGATTAATCTAAACCCACAGAAAGATGGGGAGGGTCAGGATTTGAACAAGTTGGCCTGACCCAGAAACCTGCTTCTTCCTACCTACTGGGCTCTTCTCACAAACACCCAAGCTAATCTTACCCTCCTGGAAACGGGGTTGATGACACATGTTATCCAAAAATCTTAGAGCTGTGATAATTCTGGGATTAGAAATCAAAGAGTGAGAGAAGGCAGTTTTCAAAAGGCATTAACCCTTAGACTTATAATTTTTAAAGATGTACCAAGTCAGCCAGACCAGCAAAGCAGGAAAGGGTCTTCCAAACATAGGGAACAACAGGTGCCAAGGCAGGGTGGGCAGGAAGGAGGCAGAGGGAAAAGGGGATGAAGGGAGAATTGTTGCAACCTTTGGAAACTGTACAGAACTATATCAAAAGGGCATAAACTAGGTACAGCAACTTTTAAAATATAAAGCATTGTTCTGTTTTGGCAACGGTGTAAAATCAGTTACTGTCCTTCTGCTGCCTCCATATGGGCACACCATTTCTTACCTCTCTGCTTCCGAGTTCCTGCGGAATGCTGGGCAGAAATCATCCATGTCCCAGGAACCGAGGAAATTGTGTGGTAGCTCACAAAGATGTTCAAGATAGCTGTTTAAGTGGGAATCTCTTCCCCTATACCCACAAAGCAGAGCTAAAAAGAAAAAAAAAATCACAATTCTTTGCACTCTCAGCCAGTATAAGTTTAACTGTACTGTCAAGGAATTTGACAGTTACTTTATTCCTTCACTTGTAAAAAGTCTGATATGTATTAAAGAATACATGTTAATGTAAGTTATTAAACATAGTAAAGTGAAGACCTGTGAATGTACAACCAACTTATGAAACAGCCTGTAATATTGATGCTTTCTATGTGCTCCTTCCAGACTCCCACCCTCTGCCTGCTTCCTCTCAAGGTAACCACTATCCTGAGTTCTTAAATGCAATTACCATATATATTCCCAGACAACAAGCATACTATTTATTTTCTCTTGTCTTTCAATGATAAAATTACTTCAAATATTTAGGAGGCTGTGTAAGACTTCTAAATATTGGAGACAGGAAAATGGATTGATAAATCACGGTTGCTGCTGTTTAGTTGCTAAGCTGTGTCCAGCTCTTTATGACCCCATGGGTACGACTGAGCGACTTCACTTTCACTTTTCACTTGCATGCATTGGAGAGGGAAATGGCAACCCACTCCAGTGTTCTTGCCTGGAGAATCCCAGGGACAGAGGAACCTAGTGGGCTGCCGTCTATGGGGTCGCACAGAGTTGGACACGACTGAAGCGACTTGGCAGCAGCAGCAGCAGAGTTGCTCTTGGAGGTATACAAGACACAGTCAAAGAACTTTCCTAAGTAGTTGTGCTACTCCCTGCAATACTTCGTCCATAAGCTTGAACACAGCTTCTTCCTTATGTTCATAAAGCACAGTTAAGACAAGGCTTCTGTGTTAAATTTTTTTTCAATAACACCTGAGCACAATACAGGAAAAATCCTAAAACTAAGTGGCATAATCTTCTGTGGGAGTTCTCGGGTCATGCTCCTTCACTGTGGATCCTTTGCTCACTCTGTTTCATGGGCCATCTCAGCGTGATAGGATAAAAGCCTCCTTTATCCAGCCTTGCCTTCCTCAGACTCTCATGGCTTTTTGTCTCCAACTCTTAAAAAAAAAAAAAAAAAAGTACCAGTACTAATAAAGACCCCTCCTTCTCCAACTGCGACAACAACAGAAAGCAAACAAATAGGATCATGTGCTTGCAGAGATACAACCTCGCCTACAATGTAGTCATCCTTTCGTATCACTGGGTATTATCATTGTTCATAATTGCTCTGAGCTTCTTCACTCTAGAGTGAAACTTTACTTTCGTGTACCCAGATGACCCATTAAACTGTTTTTCAAAAGAGCAGTCTTCCTCTAGAGATGAATTTTACACTCATCCCCAGAGTAGTTCTTTTGGGCAAAGCCACAATCGTGGCTTTGTAACAGAAGCTATCTTTAGCTAGTTTAAGCAGAAAAGAAGAATTTGTTCTAAGGTTACAGGATATCTTAAAGCACCAAAAAAGAATTTCTCACTGGCCAAATTTGAGTAGGAACTTCTCTGGTGGCTCAGTGGTAAAGAATCCACCTGCCAAAGCAGGAGATATGGATATGATCCCTGGGTTGGAAAGATCCCCTGGAGAAGGAAATGGCAACTCACTCCTGTATTCTTGCCAGGGAAATCTTACGCACAGAGGAGTCTGGCAAGCTATAGTCCATAGGGTCGCAAAGAGTAGGACATGACTTGGTGACTAAATAACAACAATAAGCCCTCCTCTAACCCAGTCTAGAGAGATGAGGTCATATGGTACCAAATGGCTTCCAATAAATTTTTGCTGTAGATGAAAGGGTCACTATCAATGCTCCAGAAATGTTTTTCAAATCACTGAATGGCAGGGACATTCCAAATGAATAATTTCTAAATAGCAAAGCCAATAATAAATATCTCATTTGTTCCTTTCCCCTTTCCAAAGAGTCAACAGTTATTTTGAGTCACTTATCTTTATAAAAACATTCATTAACACAAGATGTCAACTGTATATCTTTCATGCAGTTAATGAATATTAATAATGTATATATATTTACTAATATGTCATAGCCACATAATATGTATGCAATCATAAATATTCATATACTATGTGTATGTAATATAAAATTATATACAATAAAATTAATGTATTTAATATATGATTAAATAATATAAGTATATCCAAAGACCATTAATTTAGAGCTTTCCTTGTCCCAGAGAAATATAAAGCAGTTTCTCAACCTTGGCACTGGTGACATGTTAGACCAGATTATACTTTATGAGAGGAGGAGACTGTCCTGCGCATTGCAGGATGTTTAGCAGTATCTCTGGTCTTCACCCACTAGGTGACAGCAGCATTCCCCTCTGTGCCACTGTGACAAGCAAAGATCTCTGCTGCTGCTGCTGCTGCTAAGTCAATTCAGTCATGTCCGACTCTGTGCGACCCCATAGACAGCAGCCCACCAGGCTCCCCCATCCCTGGGATTCTCCAGGCAAGAACACCGAAGTGGGTTGCCTCTTCCTTCTCCAATGCATGAAAGTGAAAAGTGAGGTCGCTCAATCGTGTCCAACTCTTAGTGACCCCATGGACTGCAGCCCACCAGGCTCCTCCATCCATGGGATTTTCCAGGCAAGAGTACTGGAGTGGGGTGCCATTGCCTTCTCCGGCAAAGATCTCTAGACACTGCCAAATGCCCCAGGGAGACAATAATGCCAAAATTAAGAACCACTGGTATAAATCATGATCTTAGTGAACACAACTGTGCTCATTTCACATGCTAGAAAGGTAATGCTCAGAATCCTTCAATCTAGGCTTCAACAATACGTGAACGGAAAAATTCCAGATGTTCAAGCTGGATTTAGAAAAGGCGGAGGAGCCAGAGATCAAATTGCTGACATCCGGTGGATTACAGAAAAAGCAGGGGAATTAAAAAAAAAAATCTACTTCTGCTTCATTTACTATGCTAAAACCTTTGACTGTGTGGATCCCAACAAACTGTGGAAAATTTTGAAATAGATGGGAATACCAGACCACCTTACCTGCATCCTGAGAAATGTGTATGCAGGTCAAGAAGCAACAGTTAGAACCAGACTTGGAACAACTGACTGGTTCCAAATTGGGAAAGGAGTACGTCAAGGCTGTATATTGTCACCCTGCTTATTTAACTTATATACAGAGTACATCATGAGAAATGCCAGACTGGGTAAACATAAGCTAGAATCAAGATTGCAGTAGAAATATCAACAACCTCAAATATGCAGATGACACCACACTAACGACAGAAAGCAAAGAGGAACTAAAGAGCCTCTTGATGAAGGCAAAAGAGGAGAGTGAAAAAGCTGGCTTAAAACTCAACATTCAAAAAACTATCTTGGCATCTGGTCCCATGACTTCATGGCAAATAGATGGGTGAAATGTGGAAACAGTGACGGATGTCATTTTCTTGGACTCCAAAATCACTGAAGACGGTGACTGTAGCCACAAAATTAAAAGACACTTGCTCCTTGGAAGTAAAGCTCTGAGAAACCTAGACAGCGTATTAAAAAGCAGAGACACGTTTTGTGAAGAGGCAAAGACTGAGTGATTGCAATTGCGTTGCCAACCTCCAGCAGGAATCCGCTTCTCCACGTAGAACTCGGGGGTAGGAGATTCAGAATCGAATCTCTTCTCCCTTCCCCGTCCTGTGACATTTTTCTTGATCTTCAGCTACATTTTTCAGCTTTGTGAGGCACCGTATCATCAAAGACAATGGCCAGCAATGTTATCAACAAGATGGATCCTTGCTCCATGAAGTCTCGTGTATTCATTGTGAATCTCAACACCCTTGTGGTCAAGAAATCCGACCTGGAGGCAATCTTTTCAAAATATATCAGAATCATGGGTTGCTCTGTTCACAGGGGCTTTGCCTTCATTCAGTGTGTTAATGAGAGAAACGCCCGGGCTGCTGTGGCAGGAGAGGATGGCAGGATGATTGCTGGCCAGGTTTTAGATATTAATCTGGCTGCAGAGCCAAAAGTGAATGGAGGAAAAGCAGGTGTGAAATGATCTGCAGCGCAGATTACGGGTCAGTACCAGAACACCCTTCTCCGTCCCCTCCACTCAGCCCATCTTTTGACTTGGACTGTGACTTTCAACAGGATTATTACAACAGGACGTACAGTTACCTAGCACGTGTTCCTCCTCCTCCTCCTCCTCCTATTGCTCGGGCTGTAGTGCCCTCAGAACGCCAGCAGATATCAGGAAACACCTCATAAAAGGGCAAACATGGCTTCAATTCTAAGAGCATACAGTGGGGATCTCCCTCTAAGTCTGGAAAGTTGAAAGGAGATGACCTTCAGACCATTAAGAAGGAGTTAACCCAGATAAAACAAAAAGTGGATTCTTTACTGGAAAGCCTGGGAAAAAATTGAAAAGGAACGGAGCAAACAAGGAGTGGAGATGAAGAAGGGTAAGTCAGAAGAGGAACAGAGCAGCAGCTCCCTGAGCAAGATGAGACTAATGAAGATGGAGTCTGAGCGGGGGGTGCAGATGACTCTGCTGAGGACGGGGACCTACTGGATGATGACCATAGTGAAGATCAGGGGGATGACCAGCTGGAGTTGATCAAGGATGATGAAACAGAGAGGATAACAGAGACAGCGCCAGTGGCGAGGATGACTCTTAAGCACATAGCGGGGTTTAGAAATCTTGTCCCCATGATTTCTTTACCTAGGCGCTTGTCTAAGATCAAAATTTTCGCCAGATCCTCTCCCTAGTATCTTCAGCACATGCTCACTGTTCTCCCCACCCTTGTCCTTCCCATGTTCATTAATTCATGTTGCCCATTTTCACTTCCTTTGACCCTCCTAGTAGTTACGTTTAGTCTTTACCCTGTAATTTTTGCTTTAATTTTGATACGTCTTTATGACTTAACAATAAAAAGAATGTATCAACTGTCTCCAAAATAATCTCTTGTTATAGAGGGAGTACAGTTCTTTCCATTCATACAGTAGCTGCTTCGCTAACTACAAAGGCAATCTCATTAGTTGAGTAGAACCTGAGAGCAGCTTTGAGTTAGAGGTATGTGTGTTATACCCCACATAAGAGTGCTATGTGGGGGCTGTTCAACACAAATGTAACAATGTATTTTTTGTGAATGAGAGTTGGCATGTTAAATGCATCCTCTAGAAAAATAACTAGTGTAATAGTCTTAAGGTTTGTTTTTTAAAGTTGATACTGTGGGTTATTTTTGTAAACAGCCTGATGTTTGGGACCTTGTTTTTTCCCCTCAAAATACACAAGTCCTTATTTAACCAGGAATTTGGAGGGGGAAAAAAAAGCAGAGACATCACTTTGCCAACAAAGGTCCATTATAGTGAAAGCTATGGTATTTCTAGTAATCATGTATGCATGTGAGAGTTGAACCATAAAGAAGGCTGATCACCAAAGAATTGATGCTTTTGAACTGTGGTGTTGGAGAAGACTCTTGAGAGTCCCTTGGATGGCAAGGCAATCAAACCAGTCAATCCTAAAGGAAATCATCCCTGAATATTGGAAGGACTGATGCTGAAGCTGAAGATCCAGTACTTTGACTACCTGATTCGGAGAACTGACTCATTGGAAAAGATTCCGATGCTGGGAAAGATTGAAGGCAGGAGGAGAAGGGGCTGACAGAGGATGAGATGGTTGGATGGCATCACCAACTCAATGGACATATGTCTGAGCAAACTCAGGGAGACAGTGAAGGACAGGGAAGCCTGGTGTGCTGCAGTCCATGGGGTTGCAAAGAGTCAAACATGACTGAGCAACTGAACAACAATGAGATGAACTTTTAGTCCAGTTGAAGACACAAAACATGTATGAAACAACTGGAGGACAAAGAGGTAAAACAATATACAAAATTATATTATAAACAGTCATACAGTTTCCATTTTTGCATTTAATATTCTTTGGAAGATGTGGGCTCCATCCCTGGGCTGGGAAGATCTCCAACCCACTCCAGTATTTTTGCCTGGAAAATCCCATGGACAGAGATGCCTGGTGGGCTACAGTCCATGGGGTCGCAAAGAGTCAGACATGGCTGAAGCGACTTAGCACACAAGCACACATCTATTAAGTCCTTAAAGCAGACAACATGGTACTTGCTGTTGGGTTCTATAAAGTGCATACTTCTACATCTGTGAGGCATTCTGGGAAGTTTCCCTAAGAAAGTGATTATTGAATCAAAATTTTAAAAATCACTAAGGTGAAAGGGTCAACAGGCTATGTGGGGATAGCACATTTAAACCAAGGAGAAAGGTGTGCCAAGACCCCATGGCAAGAGTAGAATAGGGGATATGAGTTAGGATTTGAGTTTAACAGTCCAGGGTTAAGGTAATAGTCCTTTGGAGGAAGGTGGTGGTGGTTGAGAAGAGACTCCATTGAGAAAACAGTCAAAATTGGAATCTTGAAATAAATGAATGGGAATCCTTTTGTAATGCAAACATGTGTTCCTTTCCCTTCTTAATATTCAAATATGTTAGCTTTTTGCAATGCAAGACACAAAGTACAAAAATCTAAGCTGAGTGAATGCTAAATTTCAGAAGTAATGTATTATTTAATAGCAGTTCATCATGATATAGGGCATCCCTTGTGGCTCAGCTGGTATAGAATCCACCTGCAATGCAGGAGACCTGGGTTCGATCCCTGGGTTGGGAAGATACCCTGGAGAAGGGAAAGGCTACCCACTCCAGTATTCTGGCCTGGAGAATTCCATGGACAGTCCATGGGGTCGCAAAGAGTCGGACACGACTGAGCGACTTTCACTTTCACCATAGTATAATATGATAATGGTACTGGAAAATCTTCTCCATACTGTTACTGAACTCAGGTTCACCTGCTCCTCGCTCAAGAATCCGATACCAAGAGACAAGTGTCAGGTAAAAGGAAAGACAGCTTTATCGAGGAGGATGGCAATCTTGGGGAGAAGGCAGACCCATGAACCAAAAAATAATCCCGGAGTTTGCTCAAATCTATGTCCATTGAGTCAATGATGCTACCTAATCATTTCATCCTCTGCCACCCTCTTCTCCTGCCCTCAATCTTCCCCAGTATCAGAGTCTTTTCCAATGAGTCAGCTCTTCACTTCAGGTGGCCCAAGTATTGGAGCGTCAGCATCAGTCCTTCCAATGAATATTCAGGGTTGATTTCCTTTAGGATTAACTGGTTTGATCTCCTTGCAGTCCAAGGGACTCTCAAGAGTCTTTTCTAGCACTGCAATTTGAAAGCATCAGTTCCTTAGTGCTCAGACTTCTTTATGGTCCAACTCTCACACCTGTACACGACTACTGGAAAAACCATAGCTTTGATCATACATACCTTTGTTAACAACTTTAGAGAAACTTTAAAAGGGAAGGGGGACAGAAAAAGGGAAGGTATTGAAAAAGATGCATAGTATCCTGCTAGTCACTTTTTAAAAACGGAGAGACTTGTATAAAAATATATACTGGGCTTTGCACAGACTCTCTGGATGGGAAAGGGCCATTAAGGACTGGGGAGCAGGGGTGTGGGGTTCAAAAGCTGAAGGAAGATTTACTTTTCGCTGTATAGCTTTTAGTACTATTTCCCTTTTTCTTTGCTAACCATGTTCATGTACTCCATCCTTAAAAAAATTAAAATGTTCTGGTAATAAAGTAAAAAGATTCATTGTCCTTTCTGAGCTCAACTTCAAATCTCTGAGATAATGTATTTTTTAAGGAAACTACAACACAGTGAAATAATACTGTGAAATTACAGTATTAATTACATTAATATTAATATAATTTTATTTTATTAATGTAATTAATACTGTAATTAATACAGTATTAATTAATTAAAAACTACAACACAGTGAAATTATACTGATTTGCTAGGAGGAGGACTCATACTCAGGGCGGTCAGATTTTAGTCCAGTCTCTGCCACTTACTAGGTACAGACAGATCACTTACGATTTTCATTTTTTTGTTTGGGGCAGGGAATGGACTAAACAAACTTTGGAATTGTTAAAGTCAACGCTCAATCACTAGTGGCTGATTGGTCAATATATATTTATTAGGTCCAAATTTATTATTGCTTTTAAATATTTATTAGAATGGAAACCACAAAAATTTCCATGAATAGGAAACAACTGAATTTATGATACATCTATTCAATGGAATACTGTGTTCATTAAAAAAAAAAATAAGAAAGCTCTTTGACACCCAAAATGGAAAGATCTCTGAGATACATATTAAGTTTAAAAAAGCCTGTAAAGAAACATCAGAATGTATAAGCACTTTGCGTATATAAATGATATATATACAGTGAATCATTATATATTTGTGCTTGAATGAAAGGATTTATAAGAAATCAGTAACATTTTTTAAATTATGTATTTATTTCTGGATGCACTGTGTTCATGGATGCTGCACTGGCTTTCTCTAGTTGCAGTGCACAGGCTTCTCACTGCAGTGGTTCCTCTTGTTGCCGAGCTCTGAACCTGGAGAGTGAGGGCTTCAGGAGTTGTGGCACAGGCTTAGTTGCTCTGTGGCATGTGGGATCTTCCTGGACCAGGGATCAAACTCATCTCCCCTGCACTGGCAGGCAGATTCTTTACCACTGGTCCACCTGGGAAGCCCCTAATAACATTTTTGATGTCTATCAGTAACAATGTTCTGAAGGTTGAAGGCTTTAATATGTGCTATTTTATGCTTTTTGGATTTTGCAATATGGAATTACATTACCTAGTCAAAGATTTAAACTTTAAAAATGTGTTCATCCTATAAAATGTTTTATTTCTATGTCACTTTTTAAAAATTGTAGTTGATATATGATATGATATGTTACAAGTGTACAGTATAGTGGTACCTAATTAAGGTTATACTCCATCTAGAGTTGTTATAAAATATTGGCTATATTCCCTGTGCTGTACAACATAGCCTCATGGCTTACTTCATACATAATAGTTTGTATCTCTTACTCCGCTACCCCTTGTCTTGCCTCTCCCCACTGGTAACCACTAGTTTGTTCTCTGTATCTGTGAGTCTGTTTCTTTTTTGTTATACTCACTAGTTTGTTGTGTTTTTTTTTAGATTCTACATACAACTGATATCATACAGCATTTGTTTTTCTCTATCTGACTTATTTCACTTAGCATAATGCCCTCCAAGTCCATCCATGGTGTTCAAATGGCAAAATTTTATTCTTAATGGCTGAATAGTATAAAAATACTTCTTTTAAATTGAGGGTAAGATAAACCAGAAGAGTCTAGTGTTTTTTAGTTTATTATATATTGATTGATTGATTTATACATTTATGTTTTTAATATTTATTTTTCCTTCATGTCAAGGCCTGTGCGGAGTCCTGGCTGGGGGTGCAGCTCTGCTCTAGGTAGTCAGTCACTTGGGGACCTAGTGTTTGTAAAATACCAAAGTACCTATATTTACTAAGATGATTATAAAGTTGTTTCTATTTTTCTTTCAAGGTGACTATCTGCTGCTCAGCATTGGTGACGCTTGAGGTTCACTAATCACAATTCTTAAGAACCAACTCTATTTACCCAAGATAAAATCCAATCATACGAGTATTGATTAGCCTCTGCAAGATAAAAGGCTCTTCTGCAGGTTCCTGAAACGTGCATATGTACACACCGTCTGCCCTCCAAGAATGTCCTTTGCACTTACTTGGTCCCTTATTCTGCACTACATTAAAGCTGATTTTTCTCTGACTTCCTAACTATAGCTCTTCAATTCTTAAAACAACTCTGCTGAGACTTCCCTGGTGGTCCAGTGGCTAAGGTTCCACACTCCCAATGCAGGGGGCCTGGGTTCAATAACTTGGTCAAGGAACTAGATTCCACATGTTGCAACTAAGACCTGGTGCAGCCAAATAAACAATCAATCAATAAAATTAAAAACAGCAACAACAAAACAACTGTGCTTACCTGGTGCATTTTATATACAGAAGCTCAGCAGTTGCATATATTTATTAGTTAAAAATAAATCTATAAATATTAAATGGTTTATAAATTGCTGGTTTAATCCAATTATTCTTTTTGGATTGTGGTCAAATACACAGAAATTTTTGGTGGTGCTAGTGGTAAAGAACCTGCCTGCTAATGCAGGAGACATAAGAGACACTGATTCTACCCCTGGGTCAGGAAGATCCCCTGGAGGAGGCCATGGCAGCCCACTCCAATATTCTTGCCTGGAGAATCCCATGGAAAGAGGAGCCTGGTAGGCTACAGTCCATGTGGTTGCAAAGAGTTGGATACAACTGAAGCTACTTAGCATGCAAGCATGCACACATAAAATTTACCATCTTAATCATTTTCAAAAGTACAGTTCAGTAGTGTTAAGTACATCCACACTGTTGTACAATCAATCTCCATAACCCTTTTCATCTGAAATTCTGTACCCATTAAATAACTCCCCATCCCCCCAACTATCCCCAGACTCTGGAAACCATCACTCTTCTGTCTCTGTGAGTTTGATTCTCTGACATGAGAAATCTTATATAGGTGGACTCACACAGCATATGTCTTGTTGTAACTGGCTTATTTCACTTAGCCTAATATCCTGCCATTATTCTTTTTTCCAAGTATCTGCAATGCATATAGGCTTCCAGCTTGAATTAATTTTTTAAAATTCTGAACACAGAAATACTGAAGCATGGGACAGAAAATGGGAAGAAATATAAAAACAACTAACATTTTTGGAAGATTTGATAAAACATACCATATCACATACTTTTGCTCGTAATTGGAAATCTAAAAAAAGAAACTATCCCTATATTAGAGCATTCTTGCACAAATAATCCAATGATACAAAGGCAGAACATAAAAGGAGAACAGTCCCACATGAATTTTGATTATCATTCATCAGTTCAGTTCAGTCGCTCAGTCGTGTCTGACTCTTTGCGACCCCATGAACCACAGCATGCCAGGCCTCCCTGTCCATCACCAACTCCCGGAGTTCACCCAAACCCATGTCCATTGAGTCAGTGATGCCATCTCATCCTGTCGTCCCCTTCTCCTCCTGCCCTCAATCTTTCCCAGCATCAGAGTCTTTTCAAATGAGTCAGCTCTTCACATCAGGTGGCCAAAGTATTGGAGTTTCAGCTTCAATGTCAGTCCTTCCAATGAAAATCCAGGACTGATCTCCTTTAGGATGGACTGGTTGGATCTCCTTGCAGTCCAAGGGACTCTCAAGAGTCTTCTCCAACACCACAGTTCAAAACCATCAATTTTTCAGTGCTCAGTTTTCTTTATAGTCCAACTCTCACATCCATACATGACCACTGGAAAAACCACAGCCTTGACTAGACGGACCTTTGTTGGCAAAGTAATGTCTCTGCCTTTTAATATGCTGTCTAGGTTGGTCATAACTTTCCTTCCAAGGAGTAAGCGTCTTTTAATTTCATGGCTGCAGTCACCATCTGTAGTGATTTTGGAGCCCCTCAAAAATAAAGTCTGACACTGTTTCCACTGTTTCCCCATCTATTTGCCATGAAGTGATGGGACTGGATGCCATGATATTAGTTTTCTGAATGTTGAGCTTTAAGCCAACTTTTTCACTCTCCTCTTTCACTTTCATCAAGAGGCTCTTTAGTTCCTCTTCACTTTCTGCCATAAGGGTGGTGTTA
>NW_011494707.1:5978590-5982930 GCF_000754665.1 Bison bison bison | reverse complement strand
CAGCCCAGCGTTTCTCATGATGTACACTGCATATAAGTTAAATAAGCAGGGTGACAATATACAGCCTTGACATGCTCCTTTTCCTATTTGGAACCAGTCTGTTGTTCCATGTCCAGTTCTAACTGTTGCTTCCTGACCTGCATACAGGTTTCTCAAGAGGCAGGTTAGGTGGTCTGGTATTCCCATCTGTTTCAGAATTTTCCACAGTTTATTGTGATCCACACAGTCAAAGGCTTTGGCATAGTCAATAAAGCAGAAATAGATGTTTTTCTGGAACTCTCTTGCTTTTTTGATGATCCAGCAGATGTTGGCAATTTGATCTCTGGTTCCTCTGCCTTTTCTAAAACCAGCTTGAACATCTGGAAGTTATCATTAATATACGCAATCAAATCAGCAGTTTTAAATCCTTGGGAAAAAGAGAAACTCCTGCTATTTAAAAAATGAACATACAAATTATAATACATTGATTGTACTAATCTTTCCGATAGCTTGATGAGGCCACACGATATCCTTAAAAAAGAAGCCACGTTTTTCAATGTCCATTTCTGTGGGATTTGTACTTATATCTTTACCCAAAGTGTGTGATGTTATTTTCCACTTAGAATGCTGGAATGCTTCCACAAGAGAAATCTATTTTAAAAATCAACTTATTTTAAAACAAAGTTCATTTGGCTGTTCAACAAACTGTTCATTGGCACAGTTTATTATAGCTTAAAATTCTGATAATGTCTTTATTATCTGAGGCTGGAATCTTCTCCCCAACCCTGAAATGTATACTTGGCAGAGGCAGTCTGGTTACGTTTGCTGGTCTAAGATAGGTCAGGACTCCGGGTGGAGGTTTCCAAAAATGAGGTTAAGGTAAGTATTTGTGCTTTTATAAACTTGGCGTTGAAATCTGAAGGAATACTGGTGGGTTCTGGAAAGAAAAAAGCAATTTTGAGATGAGAGTGGAACAAAAAAATTAAAGAGTTGTTGATTTTCATTCTCTCTGGAAGTAGAGCTTTAAATGGAGAACTAAGCCACAGACTGATCTGGGGTATTACAGCTCGTTATGACTAACAGGCTTAAGAAAAAAGCTCATTAATAACTACTGCTTGCAGGAAAAGTGTATAGTATACACCTTATAACAAATTATACATTAACTATATATCAATTCCAGCTTCTCCATTTATATGACATTGAAAAAATTACATAACCTTCCAAAATCAAATCTCCTTTCCTTAAAGTAGAGATAAGAGTGGTGCCTGTCTCTGTTGTGACAAATGAGATAAAGCCTGTAAGTTACTTGGCACAGGGGGTAATGTATGATGAACACCCAATAAATGCTGATGCTAGCTACTATTATTAACAAATGCCCCGTGTATGTGTATGTTGATTCTGAATTATACAAAATGGGAACACAAAGATGAATAAAACAATGGTGAATGAGATCCTCATGGTCTAGTGGAGAAGTGACTACTACTATATTAAAGAGGCAGTGAATCTGGGACTTCCCTGGGGGTTGAGAGGCTAAGACTCCATGTTCTCAAGTAGGGGGCCCAGAATCAATCCCTGGTCAGGGAACTAGATCTCACATGCCACAACTAGAGATCCCCTGCAGCCAAATAAATGTTGTGTTTTTTGTGTTTTTTTTTTTTTTAAAGAAGAAGAAAAGAGGCAATGAGTCATCTGAGGATCAAATCAAGATTTTTCTTTAAGCATTTTATGAATTATAGCATAATTTTTATTATTATTATTCTAGATCAGGGTTTCTTAACCTCATACTGATGATGTTGGATAGTTCTGTGCTGCGAAAGGGCTGGCCTGAGGATGAGATGGCTGGATGGCATCACTGACTCGATGGACGTGAGTCTGGGTGAACTCCGGGAGTTGGTGATGGACAGGGAGGCCTGGCGTGCTGCGATTCATGGGGTCGCAAAGAGTCGGACATGACTGAGCGACTGAACTGAACTGAGCAGTTTAGGGTCTGGCAGCACCTCTGGCCTCCACTCACCAGCTGCCAGCAGCACCTCTTCCCACTCTCCACATCTGCACTGCTGTGGGCTGTGGCTGCCAGCCTCCAAGACCAAACCCAGGCTTCAGTTTCTACTCCTGCTCTCCCCAGAGCTCCCAGGGCCTGCCTGTCTGGCCAGCGGTCTGCTCAGGGCCTGAACATTACCACCTGAACATTCTAAACTCCACTGTCGGCAGATGGCAGGCATCCAATGGTGGAATCGCAATCGGGGAGTCAGGAACTGGGCAGACCAGCTCTCCTCCAGCCAGCAGATGACCAGGAGATGGGCCAGCTTCTCCGAGAGGAGAGAATGGCACCCTGGGACCTGGGTGTCACTGGGGCAGAGTGAAGTACAGCATTTTGCCTGTGAACCTGACTGGCCAGGCCAGTCTCCCTCTGCCTTAAGCCAGCTGCTCTTGGTCAGGTGGATGATTCCAGCTGAGGCAACTGGAGTCAAAGCAGCTGTACAACCCACCGCCCAGTGAGTAGGAATGGGGGTGGGGGTGGGCGGGAGCAGTTACTCTCTTGTTATATAAGCAGCCACGTAATAGCCCAGATTTTCCCTTTTGACTCACCGAGCCTAAAATATTTATCATCTGGGCTTTTATAGAAAAAAATATTGCTAGCCTCCATTTTATTTTATTTATTTATTTTTCACCGCATGGCATGTAGGACCTCAGTTCCCTGACCAGGGATCAAACCTGGGCCCCCTGCATTGTAAGCGTGGAGCCTTAACCACTGGCCCACCAGGGAAGTCTCAGCTCCGTGTTAGATAAGCACTCATCTTACTGTCAATACAGAAAAATGTATCAAAACGGTGTCATGCTCCCTGATGGTATCATGAGACAGGAAGACAAGAGCATAGCCATTTTGGAAAAGGACCGGGAAGGGCCTTGAGAAAAACAGGCCTTGTGAGCTAAGAACAAAGGCCCCAGGGGTCTGGGGCCCAGAGACAAAAAACAGGGACCGGAAGGAACGAAAGATTAACTTTATCTCTGTTACACTAAGGAGTATACCTAGTTGCCACAAGACAAGAATCTCAACTATAAATTGTAACCTTATCTGTTCCTGTGCTTTCCTACAGAAAATTCTCATGCATTTCTTCCCCCTCACAGAAGCACTCCCTATTGCTGATAGCCATCACGGAGCCACCTGCTGATAATCAAAGAAGGTTGACAATTTCTGGAAGTCTTCAGTGCTCTATCAGACAAACCCTCCCTTTTGTCCTAAAAGCAACTCACCCTTTCTACTCCAGGAGCTGAGAGTTTTGTTTTGTAGTTGTGTGTTTTTTTCGTTGCCACTTTTTCCTTTGTGCACAAGCTATCTCTTTTAATAAAAAGCTTTTCTTGGGACTTCCCTGGTGGTACAGTGGATAAGAATCCACCCGCCAATGCAAGGGACATAGGTTCGATCCCCAGTCCAGGAAGATTCCACATGACATGGAGCAACTAAGCCCATGAGCCACAATTGCTGAAGCCCCCACACCCAAGAGCCTGTGCTCTGCAACAAGAGAAGCCACTGCAATAAGAAACCCGTGCACAACTAGAGAGGGACCCCCACTTGTTGCAGCTAGAGAAAGCCTGCACACAGCAACGAAGACCCAGCACAGCCAAAATATAAATACATACAAAAATAAGTAAATAAATTATATATATATATATAAAAGCTTTTGTTGCCTAAGCTTTCCTTTCCTTGGGGAAACGATACTCATTTCTATGGTAGTACTGTCCAAGAAGCTAGAAAGGGCCTGGCAATAACCTTTGTAGCCAAAGTAAAGTGTTATGCCCAAGTAAATAAACACCTGATGAATACCCATGGAGCCTACACTCTAGTTAGAAACTGTTGCTAACATCAAAGAGGGCTATTTTCAGCTTAGAACTAACCGGGAGAGAATTCAGCAATTATTCGCTAATTATTGGCCTACTGCCATTACTTTATAACAGAGCACACAGGTAGAATTACGAACGTAATTACCCTTCTTAAAAAGCCAGCAAGGGGACTTCCTGGTGGTACGGTGGATAAGAATCCACCTGCCAATGCAGGAGAAACCGGTTCAATCCCTGGTGCGGGAAGATCCCACAAGCCACGGAGCAACAAAGCCCTTGCGCCTACAGCCTGCGCTCTGCAACAAGACAAGCCACTGCAATGAGAAGCCTGTGCGCTGCAATGAAGAGTAGCTCCTGCTTGCTGCAACAAGAGAGAGCCCGTGTAGGGCAACAAAGACCCAGAACAACCAAAAATAAATAAGCAGTTTTTAAAAAAGAAGGCCTGCAAAGATTTCTCACTTTCTCACCCCTCAATTTTGGAGTCCCAGGCACTCTTTTTCATGGTAAAGACTGCTTTATTG
>NW_011494707.1:5954470-5978490 GCF_000754665.1 Bison bison bison | reverse complement strand
CCATCACCAACTCCCAGAGTTCACTCAGACTCATGTCCATCGAGTCAGTGATGCCATCCAGCCATCTCATCCTCTGTCGTCCCCTTCTCCTCCTACCCCCAATCCCTCCCAGCATCAGAGTCTTTTCCAATGAGTCAACTCTTCCAATGAGGTGGCCAAAGTACTGGAGTTTCAGCTTCAGCATCATTCCTTCCAAAGAACACCCAGGGCTGATCTCCTTTAGAATGGACTGGTTGGATCTCCTTGAAGTCCAAGGGACTCTCAAGAGTCTTCTCCAACACCACAGTTCAAAAGCATCAATTCTTCGGCGCTCAGCCTTCTTCACAGTCCAACTCTCACATCCATACATGACCACAGGAAAAACCATAGCCTTGACTAGATGAACCTTTGTTGGCAAAGTAATGTCTCTGCTTTTGAATATGCTATCTAGGTTGGTCATAACTTTCCTTCCAAGGAGTAAGCATCTTTTAATTTCATGGCTGCAGTCACCATCTGCAGTGATTTTGGAGCCCAGAAAAATAAAGTCTGACACTGTTTCCCCATCTATTTCCCATGAAATGATGGGACTGGATGCCATGATCTCTGTTTCCTGAATGTTGAGCTTTAAGCCAACTTCTTCACTCTCCACTTTCACTTTCATCAAGAGGTTTTTTAGTTCCTCCTCACTTTCTGACATAAGGGTGGTGTCATCTGCATATCTGAGGTTATTGATATTTCTCCCAGCAATCTGGTGGCAGTTAGTACAAGTCAATAAATATTGATCCCCACAAAACTCAGTTATTTATCAGATTACTGGTTCACAGTAAGCTGAACGGAGTTGAGCCAAGTGACTGCTGGGAGGATAAACTGAAGCCAATCCTGCTTCTTGGGAAATGAAGTCATAGTCAGTTGATATATGGCATATGCCATTCCATCAACTCTAAGAATCATGGTGGCTCTATACAGGAGGGCATCAGCTATCCCACCTTTCAGATGTACTGGAATGCCATTACCTTTCTGAAACAGCTTTTGTTTCCCTGGAAGCTTATGCTCAAACTGCCTGTATGAAGCAGTACTCATGGTTCTCTGGGTAATCTGACAAAGAGCCAGCAGATACTGCAGCATCTTGGCTCAGTTACTGCCCACTAACCTCGACAACTGACCACCAGGAACGAAAATCCCCAAGCACTCTTGACTACAGCCTCAGATTATCCTTTCCCAAGTGTGTCCCCAGCAGGTCATGGACTGTTAAACCTCTGAGCCTTTCTGTTGATTTTTCCCCATGCATGGAATGTTCTTTCCATCTTCTTAATCCAATGGATACCTCTGGGTCTTCGTTGCTACACACAGGCTTTAGATCAAAAATCCCTCACCCAGCCCACACCTGTATTCTGGAAGACTGAGTAGACTTGTGTTACAGCACTTGCTGTGTGTATGTGTGCTCAGTCACTCAGTCATGTTCTTCTCTTTGCGACCCCATAGACTGTAGCCCACCAGCTCCTCTGTCCATGGGGTTTTCCAGGCAAGAATACTGAGTAGGTATACTGTTTCCTCCTCCAGGGGATCTTCACTGTGTAATTATTTCTAGATCTGCCTCCCTTGATAAACAGTGAGTGCTTGGAGAACAGAGGCACCTTATCTCTGAATCTCTAACACCTAATGGAATGCCTGGCACTTGACAGAAATTCAACAAATGCCAGGCCAATGAATTAATTATTTGAAAGGCACTGCATGGCAGTTCCTGTCAAAAATAAGGGGTAGACACAAGGCTACCCCTTCTTCTTCCTTGTCTAAAGTTTTCTTCTCTTTAGAGAACATGGTCTCTAAGCTTTCTGATGGCAAGGTCTGCAACCTTTGTGTTTATTTGTGATCACCATTATTCTTGGCACTTAGTAAATGCTCCTTCAAGAATTATATGGAGAATTACTTCAATCATATGAATTAATGGGAAAATGATCTTTTTCAATAACACTAAATCCTTAACTTACGGAATTATTACAATTTGTTACTATTTTGCTCTTTAAAAAAAAGAAACCTAAATCACTGAATGTGTTTCATTTTAGAATCCACGAGTCCAAATTGTACAAAAATCAAACAAGCTAAAATGCTTTGCCCCTATGATTATCTATAGAATATATATGTGTGTGTGTGTGTGTATTTAGAAACTGTTACACATTCTGTTAAAGGTGAATTGGAGAAAACTGTAAGGAAATTAAGGGTTTGACTTCCACCTAATAGCTGTATTTCACATCAGAGATGAAACCAGTCAATATGAACACCTTCTTGAATATGTTGGTAGCATGTGAACAGGAGCATTAACATCATCTCAAGGTATTGCTCTGCTCCATGCTCTTCCTCCTTGCCCCCCAAGGAATTTATCAAATGGGGTCAGAGACAAAGACCAGTATACTGACACACTGCACTTAAACCATTGAGAAGCAGTGTTTTAAAGGTCACCAATTTTGACCTTCACATGATCTCTCCTATTGTTCTAACTGACAGGGGGTCAGTTGGGAGTTAAATGAACCTCCTCCTCAGCTGTCTTAACCATTACATTCATCTCATAGGTCAGCATAAAGGGTCTTGTGATTCAGTACACATAACCACATGTGTACTATGGTACATAAGCATATATGATTTAATACAAATAACAAAATGTTTTCCAAATCTCAGAATCTTTCCAAGTTTCAGGCCATGATTAATTTTAACCTTTATGTTGACACATGTAAAATAATTTTACTTAAGTAAATGGATTTCAAAAAGCAACCATCACTACCATAAACAAAGAAACTGTTATAATACTGGGCATAGATAGAAGTTATCCACTAAAATAACTTTGTTAATATGAATGGTATTAAGTCCTAGCCAGGTGCCGGTGTTGCCTACCAAAGCCTTACAGAGGTGTTAGAGATCAGTAACCCCAAACTAATCAAATATATTCATATAATCAAAAAGATTGAAAAAGAACTGAAAAGACCTTTCCCACCGGAAGGCTCACTGCTATTTGTGCTGTGTCTTGTACCACCTAAACTCATCTTGTTTCAGAAACATTGTAGAATCTCCCCACCTTCACACCCCCCGAAGCCTCAGAACTCCTGAGTGAAGGTAATTAACACCTTTCGGCTGGTAGAGCCATAAAGCCTTAACAACAACTCATCCACTCAGAGCACTAGGTTTCAAAAACCTACTGCCACCAGGGAAGTCCTATTCAAAAACCTACCTAAGTTCAAATAATTGAATCGCTGAAGGAACAGGCCAGTTCACCTCCAGTAACTTTGTGTGTCTGAACAGAGGCGGTTGAGGAAACCACCAGGACACGGACCTGGAAACAATTAAGGAATACTGAAGGTATTCCTTCTAAATCACTTACTTGGCGGAGGCCTGAGGGCCACTCAGAGGGCTGGGGTCTGCTTCTGTCCTAGATGGAGTGACTCTTCTTCCCTCGGGCCAGGGTGGGGGTCCTCCCAGAGGGCACTGACTGCTGGGCTTGAGCAGCTGGAGCTGGAGACTGAGGAGGCAGGGCTGCAGCGTCAGGACGGTTCTGACTTAGCTCCTGGTCCGCTGGTGGCGGGGTCTCAAGATCAACTGGCTCTGTGTGAAACTCCCAGGCAGATGGAGGCTGGCTTGGTCTAATTTCCTGGACTAAAGAGCTGCTCTGGGAGGCCTGCTGGGTGTGATACGTGGCCTGAAGGTCCAGAATAGCCTGGACCACCTGAAGGTCCACAGGCTGGGTCTGCAAAGACTCAGTGGGCAGAACCTGGAGCAGAGAGATGGTGGCCAGACTCTGGGCCTGGGAGGCCTGAAGAAGTGGTGGTCCAGTTTGGCAGACCTCCAAAAGATTCTGAAGCTGCTGCTGAGAGGCCACAGGCACCAAGGAGTGGCCCTCAGAGGCCACAGGCACTGGGAGCCGGCTTTGAGAGGCCACAGGCACCAGAGGGGTGGCTCTGAGAGGTCCTAGGCATCAGGGGGTAACTCTGAGAGGCTCTAGGCACCAGGGGCTGGCCCTTAGCGGCCACAGGTATCAGGGGTTGGCCCTCAGAGGCCACAGGCACCGGGAGCTGGACTTGAGAGGTCACAGGCACCGGGGGGTGGCTCTCAGAGGTCACAGGCACCAGGGGGTGGCTCTCAGAGGCCACAGGCACCAGAGGGTGGCCCTCAGAGGCCACAGGCACTGGGAGCTGGCTCTGAGAGGTCCTAGGCATCAGGGGGTGGCTCTGAGAGGTAAGGATGGTCAGAGGCTGACTTGCAAAGGACGAGGAGACAACAGGCAGGCTCTTAGAGGCAAAGACCACCTGAGGCTGAATAGTAGAAGTCAGGGGGACAACAGGCTGTCTTGTAGAAGCAAGAGTGACTGCAGGGGCCTGGCTTGTAGAGGAAACTACAGGCTGGCTTTTAGAAGTCAGGAGATGTGGAGGCTGGCTAGTAGAGGCCAAAGGGGCTGCAAGCTGGCTCACAGAGACAAGAGTCACTGCAAGGGGCTGGCTCGTAGAGACCAAGTCTACTACAGGCTGGCTCTTCGAAGTCAGAATAGGGGCAGTTTGGCTCATAGAGGCCAAGGAGACTACAGGCAGGCTCTTAGAAGTCAGGATGACTGGAGTTGGAGCCTGCTCCAGAGGAGATGGCATAAATGGCTGCTCCAGATTGGTCGATGGTCCCTTAACGAACTTTGGGAGACTAGCCTCACGGCCCAGGTCACCAGCATCGGGCACCTGGGAGCCAGCTTCCTTTAAAATTTTGACAGCTTCGGGTTTGGGGAGATCCTTGCTGCCAAAGTCCTGAGCCTCGCCCTTCTCCGCAGCCCCTTCTGCCCGGTCTTCGTCTTGGTCTAGCTGGCTTTCGACCTGGCCCGTGACGGTCATATCCAGAGATGTCCGCCCTTTCAGGAACCTCTGGCGTTGTCGCCGCCGCCGCCGTATCCGCATAAAGGTGTTGGAAACGCTGCCTATGGTGAAAGTGAAGCGGTTGCTGATGGTCTGGCTCAGGACTTCCAGCGTGTAGGCGGAAGGCAGGCGGTAGGGGCTGTTGAAGGCCTCTTCAGAAGACAGTTCGATGTTACCGCTGTACCAGAAAGTCCACCAGAGGAGGCTGAGGAAGACGATGCTGGCACCCAGGTAGAGCAACATGTCATAGTAGAGTATACGGGTAAAGACCCCGGTGAACAGCATGGCCGCGCCCACCGTGTCGAAGGTGATGCCCAGCCAAAAGAAATGCTTGCAGCGGCCCAAGCACGACCGCTTCTCGATCTTGGCGACGTGGTTAACCGAAACCTCCATGAGCCCCGACTGTCGCTGTCGCCGCCGCCGCCGGGTCCGCAGAAGCTACCAGGCAAGCGGCGTCGCCACAGGCCGGCAGGGGCCGCTGGGTCGCCAAGGCGACGCGTTGGGGGCGCGCCAAGAAGGAGGCAGGACAAGCGTTCGGGAAAGCTCGGCCGCCGCCCACTTGCGCGGAGACGGGGGGCGGGGTGGGGGAGGCGTCGCTCCAGAGCCGGGCGCATGCGCAGTCTGCCCCAAGGCGGTCTGTCCCAAGGCGGTGCCCCGCCCCCGACCCGGGCCGCTTTTTCCCACGCGCGCAGTGTTTGCTCGGCGTGCTCCAGTCGCGTGTGCGTGTGCCGCCTGGGACCTTCGGAGAGCCAAGAGTTCACCTCACGTGCTCTGTGTCCCCGCCGTAGGAAGACATCTACATTCTTTCCTTCGAGCCCCCGCCTTCTAGAACGGGGGCGAAATCCTGAAGGAGAGCAAAGGGCAAGGACTCTGTCAGTAACTTCCACTTCCCAGCTAGGAATGCAGCTTGGTGTCAGGTGCTACCACTTTCAGAGTTAAAGGCTTCCGCTGGTTTTGGTGAAGGGTCTGTTGATAGATATCTTAATTCGGATCTTAGCTATTTGCCTCCTAGTGACTGGGCGATTACTTGCTTGCCTGGAGAGCAGACCTAGAGATGAATTCCCCCACCCCTCCCCCGTCTTTTAAGTTTCTTCTGTTTTAATTTTCCTTCCAATTTTCCATTTTTTTTAGTTTTGAGTTTTATTTTGGTGGGGTTTTTTTTTTTTTTTTTTTTTGGCCACTCCGTGAGGCATGTGGGATCTTAGTTCCTCTACCAAGAATGGAACCCCTGCCCCCTGCAGTTGAAGCACAGTCTTAACCAGTGGACCACCAAGGAAATTTTAATTTTCCTTATAGTGTTAAATTAGTTGAAAAAATTTGAAAAATGGGTGTATTTAATTTACATTGTTTTGAGTTTATTGTAGAGTATTTGTAACAAAACCAGAATTTGTTACAATTTTACATTCATGGTCTTAATGGAAACAAACATCAATAACACTATTAAAATACACTTCTTAGTGTATCTTGTTTTAAATGGAAAATTGCCGCATTTTACAATTTTTCAACATAGTAACTCCTTAACATCTCCCCACCCACCCCAAGCTGCACCCAGGGGCTTATGGGATCTCAGCTCCCCCACTAAGGATTGAACCCAGACCCTGACAGTGAAAGCACCAAGTCATTACCACTGAATTACCAGAGAAGTTACAAACCACAGGATATTTTTGAGGAAATAATTTTTTTTAGTTATTCTTTTTATGGAAGAAATGTTTGCTTTACTTCCTGATAGTAAAAAGTGGTTCTTATACAGGAGCACAGATCAAAGCCTTTCAGAAGTGGATTGTTAAAAATCAATGGTGTGGCGGGTCCTTGATATGAGATAGGGATTAGGTAATTATAACAATATAGTTTCTCAGAGAAAGCCATTTTCACACCCCAGATTAGTATTTTTTTCTTTAGTAAGTCAATAACTTAATTAACTTATTGATTCCTTTATTGGCTGAGAAGGCGTTTATCAACCAGAAGAAAAATGAGCAACTGCTTATTAACTTTCCAGTAGCTAACATGATACTACTACTACTACTAAGTTGCTTCAGTCGTGTCCGACTCTGTGCGACCCCATAGACGGCGGCCCACCAGGCTCCCCCGTCCCTGGGATTCTCCAGGCAAGAACACTGGAGTGGGTTGCCATTTCCTTCTCCAATGCATGAAAATGAAAAGTGTAAGTGATATCGCTCAGTCGTATCTGACTCTTAGCGACTCCATGGACTGCAGCCTACCAGGTTCCTTCATCCATGGGATTTTCCAGGCAAAAGTACTGGAGTGGGGTGCCATTGCCTTCTCCGATACTACCTGGATTTAAATCTCAGAAATAATAGATTTCTTTTACATGATAATGCATTTTAGTTGAGAGGTGTTGATCTCTCTTTGGTTTTACATAGTGCTAATATTCCATGGGGTCGTGAAAGAGTCAGACACAACTTAGCGACTAAACAACAAGAAATATACCGTGACATAATGTGACATACTTTAAGCTACACTTTGAAAATTGCAGTATGTAGTTGATTTACAATGTTAACGTTAATTTCTGCTGTATAGCAAAGTAATTCATATCTATATCTATCTGTATATGAAAGTGAGGTGAAAGTCACTCACTCGTGTCCGACTCTTCGACCCCATGGAATATATATACTGTCCTTGGAATTCTCCAGGCTAGAATAGTAGAGTGGCTAGCATTTTCCTTCTCCAGGGAATCTTCCCAACCCAGGAATCAAACCCAGGTCTCCCACATTGCAGGCAGATTCTTAACCAGCTGAGCCAGAAGATATTTTATATTTTATATTATTTTCCATTATGGATAGAAAAGGCAGAGAAACCAGAGATCAAATTGCCAACATCCATTGGATCATAGAAAAAGCAGAATCCAGGAAAACATCCACTTCTGCTTTGTTGACTGCTTCTGCTTTGTTGGCTACACTAAAGCCATTTTCATCTTTTGTGAATCTACTGTACGTTTTTGCTTCGTGTTTACCGTGAGGCTTGCACATGAGACTTGCACATAATGTCCTATAGATATAACCATCTATTTTATGCTGATAACAATTTAATTTCAATCATAGACAAAAACTCTTCCCCCTTCCCCCTTTTATCTTTTTGATGTCATAATTTACCTCTTTTATTTTGGATATTCCTTAACAAATTATTATAGTTATAGCTATTTCTAATACTCTTGTTCTTTAACCTTAATAACAAAGGAACTCCCTTAATCTGTCAGTGGTTTCTCAGTAGAATACTTACATGCCAGAAGACAGTGGGATGATATATTCAAGAGTGCTGAAAGGAAAAAACAAAACCTGCCAACCAAAAGGAGCTAAGTGGTTAACACTCCATCCTATCGCAGTACTCAGATATTCTGAATTGACTGTATACTTACGTTTATCCGTATGTTGTATATTTTCACATGTTTTCATGTTACTAACGAGTATCTTTGCATTTCAGCTTGGAAAATTCCTTTCAGCATTTCTTATAAAGCAGGTTTGGTGGTGATGAATTGCCTCAGGTTCTGTTTTTCTGGGAAGGTCTTTATCTCACTCTCATTCCCGAAGGACAGATTTGCCAGTAAAGCACTTTGGGTTGGCAGGTTTTGTTTTGCCCTTTCCTTTCAGCACTCTTGAGTACATCATCCCACTGTCTTCTGGCATTTAAGTTTTCTGCTGAGAATCCACTGGTAGCTTGAGGGCGGTCCTTTGTAAGTTATAGGCTTTTTTCCCCACCCTCCTCTTGCTGTGTTTAAGATTCTCTCTTGGTTTTTGAGTTTTGATAGTTTTTTTTAAAACTGTGCCTTGGAGAGGATCTCTTTAAGCTGACTTTGTTAGGTGACCCATGAGCTTCACAAAATTGGATATCCAGATCCCTCTGCATTTAGGAAGTTCTCAGACATTACTTCTTCAAATAAACTTTCTGTCTTCTTCTCCCTCTCTTTTCTTTTTGAAACTAATAATTTGGAAAATACTTCTTTTTTTTTTTGATGGATCCATGGACCACATAGGTTCCTTTCATTCCTTTCTCTTTGATCTCCTCTAACTGGATAAGCTCTAATTTCCTATCTTCTGTCTCACAGAATCGTCTATTGATCCATCTGTGGTTGCTTTCTATTGCATTTTTCATTTCATTCATAAAATGAATGCTTCAGCTCCAGAACTTGTATGAATTTATTTATTGATTTTGGCTGCACTGGATCTTCATTGCCATTGCTGCACGAGGGCTTTCTCTAGTTGCGAACAAGCCAGGGCTACTCTCTCGTTGTGGTCCGCGGGCTTCTCTAGTTGTGGGGCACTGGCTCTAGAGTGCGTGGGCTGCAATAGTTGTGGCATGTGGGCTCAGTTGTTGCTGCGTCAGGGTTTAATTGCCCTCTGAATGTGTGGGATTTTAGTTTTCCAACCAGGGCTCAAACTTGAGTCCCCTACATTGGCAGGTGGATTTAAACCACTGGATCACCAGGGAAGTCCCCAGAACTTCGTTATGTTCTTTTTTGTGATTTCTATGTATTTGTTAAACCTTTCATTTTGTTTGTATATTGTTTTCCAGATTTCACTGAGTTGTCATTTTGTGTTTTCTTGAAACTCACTAAGTTTCCTTAAAACAGCTACTTGAATTCTTTATTGGGTGAATTGAAGATCTCCGGGTCTCTGGATTTGGTTACTGGAAGTTTCTTGTAATCATTTGGTGGTGTGATGTTACCTTGACCTTTCCTGTTCCTTAGAGTTTTGCTTTGCTCGTTTCACACGTAAAGTAGTGGTCATCTTCTCCAGTTTTTACTGCCTTCTGTTGGCTCTGCTACCGATTCTGAGGCTTTCTCAGACCTTATAGGGGTATACCGACTCTGTGCTGCTTGCTCCCTCTTGTGGCAGAATTCTTAAGCTTCTATGTCTTCTCTGGATCCTGCAAAGTTCTGACAGTTTCTCCTGTTTTCCCAAAGATGGGGCTTTAGCTTTAGCACCGCCAAGCTTGCCGTCCGTCCCCGGCCCACAGATTGAGGCCGGCTTCCTGAGTGTTCTCACTAGCTGTCCGCTGCAGTTTGCTCTCCCCGCTGCTGTCAGGAGCACACACAGGGGCCTGGCCACAGAGGAGTGGGGTGGCTTGGGCGAGGCACCTGGAGCACTGAGGGCACCTGTGGGTCAGTTGGCAAGCTGGGCTTTCGCAGCGACACATGGGCAGGCTTCCTGATGGAGTCCCAATGCAGTTAGTAGGTTCTGCATCCCTTTAAAGCCCTCAGAATCCTATCTCCACTCACCCAGCTTCTTCTGGGCCTCCCATCCTGGAGCTCAGGATTCAGTAACTGTGGGTGGGGTGAGAGAGGAATGAGCCCCTTCCCCTACATCCTGCACAACTGGGAAGGCTGGGCACTCAGTCCCATGCTCTCCTTTTCCTTGCAGGAGAAATCACCGCCGAGAAAACCTCTCTTTTCACTTGAGCTGGGCTGCCTTGGGGGTGGAGTGATGTGGGGAAAGTGAAGAGGTTCCTCTTACCCTCTCCTTTGTGTCCAGACTTGTATTTCTTTGCTCCTTTTTTCTTTCTTTTTAAAAAATATTTATTTGGCCGTGTCGAGTCTTAGTAGCAGTATGCGGGATCTTTGTTGCATCATGCCAGATGTTTCTCTGTGGCACACAGACTCTAGTTGTGACATGTGGGCTCCGTAGTTGTGGCACACGGGTCTAGTTGCTCTGCCCGGATCTTAGTTCCTTGACCAGGGATTAAACCCGTGTTGCCTCCATTGCAAGGAGGATTCCTAACCACTGGACCACCAGAGGCGCAAAAAAGTCCCTCTTTGCTCCTTTCATGTCCTAGAACTTTTCCTCTGGAAAGTTCCGCTAAGGCTCTCTCACCCATGGTTGATTCTAGGGATTCCCAGACCACAGCAGAGAGAGGCTGGAGCCAGTTGATGAGCCATCGCAGGGTCTATAGCTGGGAGCGAGGTCTGTCTGCCTATTTCCTGAGCACAGGTGGGCAAGACTTCTGCATCTGTTGGCTTATGGATCCCACTGCTCCCTCAGTGGTACCTTTGTGCATGGATGGATGCCAGATTTTTGTTATTGGTTAGGAAAAGGGATAAAAGCAAGGGATGTCTTTGTCACTGTGATACTGACATCACCTATCCCATTTTAACTACTTTTAAGCCTATAATTCAGTGGCATATGTTCTCACAGCTATGCAACCATCACCACTATTCACCTCCAGGACTTAATTTCCCAAATTAAAAGTCAGTATCTATTAAATAGTAAGTCTTCATCATCCCTTTTCCCCAGCACCTGGTAATCTCTGTTCTACTTTCTGTCTCTATGACTTTGACTATTCTAGGTACCTTTCACATAAGAGGAATCATGCAATATTTGTCTTACTGTCTCTGGCTTTTATAAGTTAGCATCCGTGTTGTTCAAGATCCTTCCATTTTGCAGCATGTGTCAGAGTTTCCTTTTTAAGGCTAATAATATCCCATTGTCTAGATATGCTACATTTTGTTTATTCATCCATCCACTTAGGAATATTTGGGCTGTTTCTTCCTTTGTGCATCCTTGCTTTATTCACAGCACTGCTGACACTTGCTTCTTGCCCCAGTGGCTCAGAGGTAAAGAATCCACCTGCAAGGTGCAGTCTCCTGCAGAGAGGCACAGGAGACTTGAGTTCAGTCTCTGGGTCAGGAAGATCCCTGGAGAAGGGAATGGCAACCCACTCCAGTATTCTTGCCTGGAGAATCCCATGGACAGAGGAGCCTGGCGGGCTACAGTCGATAGGGTCACAAAGAGTCGGACACAGCTGAAGTGACTGAGCACACACGGACTGAATTGTGTGCTGCCAAAATTCATATGTTCAAGCCCCAGTGTGACTTTGTTTGGAGAGAGGGTCTATAAGGAGGTAATCAAGATTAAGTGAGGTTATAGGATAACACCTTAAGTCCATAGGACTGAGGTCCTTATAAAAGGGGAAGGGACACCAAAGATTTCTCCCTCCACCTGAACAGAGAGGAGCCCCTTTGAGGACACAGCAATAAGATGGCCACCTATAAGCCAGGAAGCAAGTCCTCACCAGAAACCAAAGCTGCCAGCATCTCTCTGTAAGGAGTCTAGCCTCCAAAACAGAGAAATTTTCTGTGGTTAAACTATTCAGTCTGTTATGTTTTGTTATGGCAGCCTGAGCAGACTAACACAGACTACCCTGGATGATTCTTTGCTGCGGGAGGGCTGTCTTGTATATGGGAGGACACTTTGCAGGTGCCTCTGGCCCCTACTCACAGGGAGAAGCCAGTAGCGCCTTCCTCGCCATGTTGTGACAACCAAAAGTGACTCCAGACACTGCCAGGTGTTTCCTGGGAAACAAAACTGTCCCAGTGGAGAACCACTGATGTAGAGGAATTGAGACATTCCTCTTGCCCGAGAGGCATTCCACTTGTCTCTCTGGCTGGGGGACTTCCCTGGTGGTCCAGTGGTTAAGAATCTGCCTCGCAGTGCAGGTGACACAGGTTCGATCCCTAATCTGGAAACTAAGATCCCACAGGCCTTGGAGCAACTAAGCCCACATGCCACAACAATGAAGCCTCTGTGCTCTGGAGCCTGAGCTCTACAACTAGAGAGTCTGTGCACTGCAGTGAAGGATCCCACGTGCTGCAACTGAGACCCGATGCAGCCAAATAAGTAAATGTTAAAAAAAAAAAGACCTAGTTCAGTTGCTTTCCATTTTCATAGGGAGTGGCTGCAAGAGAAGAAGACATGTCCTGTGGGAGAAAGAGGCAAAGATCTCAGACTTCAGTCCACGTTTTTTGTTATTATTCAATATCAGAATCCTGAGAATGCACTAAAGACATACTTATCCTACCCAAGAAGCTTCTGTTCAATGGACAGGGATTATGGTGCTGGTTTTGTTCATGTTCTCTGGAACCCACCTAACTTGTGTTCTATAAGCAGCCAAGGCTATTAAAACTGGGTCATGTTTAACTTCTAATTGATGACTCGGTTGACATTAAATGGGAATAGGAATTTTGCCCTGTTTATTCTGGAGAACAGTGATTGTAGGATTTACAACAGGTTTCATGACCTGGCTCAGAAGAATGTCTGCCTCAACCAACTCTTCTGTTGATTATTTATTGTATCACTAATATTTGGAGAGATCTTTGAATTGTTAGGATGAAGAATGTTTCCCTCTGCCCCAAACACTGTCTAAGAAAAGATTTTTTGAAAAGACAAATGAACAGAATAAGAAGGAAGATGTAGCTTTAAAGACTGTAGCTTTAAAACTAAAATTTATTTCAGGTTTAAGAAGAATAAATAAAATGGAGATACTTTTGAGGCCCGACTCTGCTCACAGAAATGGATAGTGGGCTCATTCTCACTTTTGCAGCCCAGATGAAGATGGAGGTTCCTTCTGCAGGTGGGCACCATAATGTTCCACTTGCCTCTCACTCACTTTCTTCATTGTTGTGCTGTAATATTGACATGATGAGAATCAGAACCCAGAGAAGAAGCAGTCCAAGGGTAAAACTTATCCAGTCTTCAGCTGACAAAGCCATTCCAATCGATAACAGCATATATCCTAATATAAAGTGGAGGATGAGTTCAAAGTACAGCATCGAGAACTGCCTTCTAAGCTGCATCTCTTGTAAGAAGGTGTTTAAAATAGGAGCTCATGGGATGCCAGCTGCAGCACATTTTTGGTGGTGGCAGAAAGAGGAGAGGAAGAAGACCAGAATACCATTGAAAGGTTGGCTGAAGAACTCATTTTGGAAGGACATTGCTTTCAATATGAAGTTAATTTGTACCCATAAGGAGTGTGACTGCTCAGACTCGAGTTCTACGCTATCTAGTTTTGGGATATCAATCAAGAGGATAATGTTCTAGGATCATCTTCAATATCTTCCATGAAAGATGCTCAAGAGAAGAGAATGCCCAGCTTGTATGGCTTTAAACAACCCAGGAAGCAATCTGTTACAGTAAGTCTCCTACATATGAACGAGTTCCATTCTGAGGGGGTTCATAAGTCCAATTGTTCGTAAGTCCAACAGAGTTAGCCTGGGTACCCAACTCACATGACCAGCTACATAGTACTGTACTGTAATAGGTTTATAATACTTTTCATATAAATAATATATAAAAATGTAAGAAACAAAAAGGAAAACATTTTTAATCTTACAGTACAGTACTTAGCACACTACAGCAGCTGGCATACAAGGACTGGCATGAGTGAACGGGCAAGAAGAGTTACAGATTGGAGGAGAGGGAGGAGGCGGGAGATGATAGAGCTGGAGGATCATCAGCAATAGGAAAGGGAGGCTGCTGCTGCTGCTGCCAAGTCGCTTCAGGAAAGGGAGAGGTAAACTGCAATTTCACTCATGCCTGAGGGTGATGGCACAGGTTCCAGCTCCTTGCTAGAACCAGACACACATTCGCATCTTTGAAAGTTTGCAAGTTGAAGGTTCATATGTAGGGGACTTACTGTATTGAATAAATCTTAGTGAACATGTATAAAAGTTTGTTTTTACTTTAAGAAAACAAATATATGGTCAACAGAAAGTAAAATCCATATGAACTGAAGAACCAACGGTTTGAGCCTCAATTGTTGTATATCTGGATAGTGATCTGTAATTACTTCACGTGGGTGAAATGTCTATAGGATTTGCCACTCTGAGCTTTATGTTTTATTAAAAAAATTTTATATTTAACTTTTATTGAAGTATAGTTAATTTACAATGCTGTTTCAGTTTCAGGTGTATGGAAAAATGATTCAGATATATATATATTTTTTCTTCATTCTTATTTCTATATTCTTTATTATGTATACCTATATATGTGGGGCTTCCCTGGTGGCTCAGTCAGTAAAGAATTCACCTACAATGCAGGAGACACGGGTTCGACACCTGCGTCAGGAAGATCCCCTGGAGGAGGGCATGGCAACCCATTCCACTATTCTTGCCTGGAGAATCCCATGGACAGAGAAGCCTGGTGGGCCACAGTCCATGGGGTCACAGAGAGTCAGACATGACTGAAATGACTGAGCATATGCACACTAATGTATACACACTTACACACACACTATCATTTTCAGATTTTTTTCCACCAAAAGTTATTATAAGATATTGAATATGGTTCCTGTGCTATAAAGTAGGACTCTCTTGGTTTGAGCTTTCTCTAAATACAAACATGTCCTAAGGGCTCAGTGTTAGCAGGTATTGGTTGTTAAATAATTAGATAGGCAGCCAAGATGGCTTTGGTATTTAGTAACTTCAGTGCAAGAAAAAGGCTCCTTGGGACTGTCAGTACACACCAGGCCATGGGGATTTGACAGCACAGAGAAAACCCATCCCACTGGACAAGCTACCTCTGTAACCTCAGTTTATTCACTAGTAACAGCCTCATTTGACATTTGAGGGCATTAAATTAGCAGGCCTAGAAGAGTGCCTGGCATAACAGCTAATGTCTATTAAGTCTTTTCAGGCCTGTCTCCTGAAAATAGAGCCAAAATTTGTAGCCAGCTGAGTGGATAGGTGAGGTCTGTCCTCATCT
Source organism: Bison bison bison (assembly GCF_000754665.1). Classification (NCBI taxonomy): domain Eukaryota; kingdom Metazoa; phylum Chordata; class Mammalia; order Artiodactyla; family Bovidae; genus Bison; species Bison bison. The sequence goes on along the minus strand of NW_011494707.1, from coordinate 5,963,141 downwards.
ACCATTTTCTGAACAAGTCAGAGTCTTCACTGAGTCACAGGTGCCAGGGAAGTAGTTGGAAGCCTCATGTGACAACTTACAGGTGAACTTATTCTAAAGCTGAAGTACATGAAGCATCAGTGAGCTTCCAACCCAATGAGAAGCTTATTTCATCAAGTTCCACAAAATCCTTATGCTTGTCCAAGAAATGTGCAGATGCCCTTTACATATTTTAACAATGTTTTTTAACAGATGCTTTCAGTGATGCTTTTAAAGTTTTGGCCAGGGCTTACCTGGTGGTCCAGTGGTTAAGAATCCATTTGCCAATGCAGGGGACACAAATTTCATCCCTGGTCTGGGAAGATTTTACATGGTCCGGGCCAACTAAGTCCATGCACCCTAGAGCCTGCACTCTAGAGCCATAGAGCTGCAACTTTTGAGACTTCTCGTCGCAACCACTGAAGCCCTCTGTGCCCTAGAGCTCAGGCTCCACAGCAAGAGAAGCCCCTGCTCGCTGCAGCTAGAGAAAGCCTGCACGAAGTAATTTAGACCCAGCACAGTCAAATAATAAAGTTTAGAACAACTTCATAAAGCAGGCTAGAATTGTGGGAGGCACATCAGATTTGAGATCTGAGGACAGGGCTTCAAAGTTTGCAAAACACTTGGATACTGAGATGCAAACATGTCAGCTATATCAAGCCCTGCTTTCAGTCGGCTAAATCTGGTAGAAGACAACAGTTACTCAATTAAATCTGTGCAATAAGGCTTTATTGGTGAGACTGTAGAGGCAGACACAGGTGACAAGGTTAAAATGGATGGAGAGATGACAGGGAATAGGAATGGGTCCTAGCAACATATTGAACTTAATCCCAAGACACAGCTGGCATATGCTAGGCAGAAGTGGGAGAAATATTCTAGGTAGACAGAATAGTAGCAAGCATCAAAGCAGAGTGGATTGATTCAGGATTTTACATGAGGAATAACTAACTTAGCATGGCCACAGTAGAAACTGGGTTCTGTAAAGAGGGGAAAGGCCAGAACGAAAGAAGCTGAAGAGGTAGGCAGAGTCCACATAATATGGAATTTTACAAGTTCACCAATGGAGGTTTGATCCTGAGAGTGGAACAAATCCTCATGACTCTTAAAGAAATGTACAGTAACTTGTTAACTCAGTGGGCCTGGGCTGTCCAAACTCTATATAGTCCAAAGTTCTTCAGGACTGGTCTTGATCACTCTTTGGAGATAACCTATGATCTTGGCATAGGCCATCTGCTAAGAGTATTTTGTATACCTGGGCTTTGGACCACACCATACAGTGGATGCTAGTGATGTGATTTATGGTGAGTGCCTAGTTTTGTATGCTTAGGGGCTCTGGGCTACACTACATCAGTCTGACCTTGGTGGGAAGGGTTGGAGACTGTGCCCATTTGCCTACATAACTGACCCCCAATAAGAACCCTGGACACCAGGACCATGGGTGAGCTTCCTTATTTGACAGTACTTCACACATTTTGTGAACTGCTGGCAGAGTTAAGTGCTGTCAAGGCTACTCCACTGGGAGAGGACATTTGGAAGCTTGTGCCTAGAATGTCCTAGACTCTGCCTTATATGACTTTTTCCTTTGCTGATTGTAATTTGTATCCTTTAACAATAATAAGCCATAACTATGAGTATAACAGCAATTATGAACCCTGTGAGCCCTTCCAGTGAAATATCAAACCAAGGATGTTCTTGGGTCTCCAACAGCCAAGAAATAGCAAATAACACTTACATTTAACATTTGAGAATTAATACATTTGTCATAAGAAGGATGGATTTGAGGGAGCTAATATCAGGGAGTCTAGAAAAGAGCTGTAAAGACCTCAGTGAAGAGGAGTGTTGATAACAAGTGAATAAGCCTTATGACGGATGGTGTGGGGGGAATTTGGGGGGTGAGGGGTGTAGAATTGGGATCAGCTGGCTTGAATAACTGGACTTACAGTAGCTACATTTTCTAAGGTTGGATGCCCAGGAAAAGACCAGTTCTAGAGGAAAGAGGCTGAATTCTGTGGTAGGCATGCCAGGATTGAATGCTTGGGCAAGATCTAGGTCTAGGGGAAACACCTCCAGCCTGACATAGATATAACTGGGCATGGGAAACTTTCCCCAACCAGAAAGTAGTGGATGCTGTGGAATAAGTGAAATAACGCTGAAGGAAGATTCAGAGAGCAATGAGAAAAGAGTCAAGTCCAGGACTTAGTGGCACTCTGGCTGGTTGTTTAAGCCCCATGACTTCTGCAAGGCAAGGGGCCATGCTGGTTCTTCTCTACTAAATCTCTTGGTGTCTATGAAGGTCATCTGGCTGTCCTCCAAGACAACAGGAAACTTGCCTATTTCTTGCAGCTTTAGTGCCTGTCACATCGTAGTTACTCAAATCAGTCAGTTCAGTTCAGTCACTCAGTCATGTCTGACTCCCCACCACCCCATGGACTGCAGCACAGCAGGCTTCCCTGTCCATCACCAACTCCTGGAGCTTGCCCAAACTCATGTCCACTGAGTCGGTGATGCCATCCAACCATCTCATCCTCTGTAGTCCCCTTTTCCTCCTGCCTTCAGTCTTTCCCAGCATCAGCGTCTTTTCCAGTGAGTCAGTTCTTCACATCAGGTGGACAAAGTATTGGAGCTTCAGCTATAGCATCAGTCCTTCCAATGAATATTCAGGACTTATTTCCTTTAGGATGGACTGGTTGGATCTCCTTGCAGTCCAAGGGACTCTCAAAGAATCTCCTCCAGCACCACAATTCGAAAGCATGAATTCTTCTGCACTCAGCTTTCTTTATGGTATAACTCTCACATCCATTTATGACTACTGGAAAAACCACTGCTTTGACTAGATGGACCTTTGTTGGCAAAGCAATGTCTCTGCTTTTTAGTATGCTGTCTAGGTTGGTCATAGCTTTTCTTCCAAGGAGCAAGCATCTTTTAATTTCATGGCTGCAGTCACCATCTGCAGTGATTTTGGAGCCCAAGAAAATAAAGTCTCTCACTGTTTCCATTGTTTCCCCATCTATTTTCCATTTAGTGATGGGACCGCATGCCATATCTTCATTTTCTGAATGTTGGGTTTTAAGCCAGTTTTTTCACTCTCCTCCTTCACTTTCATTAAGAGGCTCTTCAGTTCCTCTTTGCTTTCTGCCATAAAGGTGGTGTCATCTGCATATATGAGGTTATCAATATTTCTCAAATATCAATACTCAAATACTTCTTCCTTTTTTGGGGCCACGTGTCCTGGGATGCACAGGACTTGTGGGATCTTAGTTCCCCAACTAGGGATTGAACCTACACCTCCTGCATTGGAAGTGTGGAGTCTTAACCAATGGACCACCAAGGAAGTCCTCAAATACTTCTTATGATTCTGAAACAAATGAACAGCTACTACAGGAAAGAGAAGAAAATTATTTTTGGCTACTGGAGTTGAAATCTAATGATTAGATTAAGAAAGCTATCACTCATTTAAGTTCCGTGTACAGTTGTCAGCTGGAAACAATGAAAAAGGCTGAGAAACTGGGCATGGGAGGGCAGAAAGACCTGCACAAGCCAGAGGGACTCTGTGACCTTTTAGAGCTGGTTAATCATTTACACTTGATAAGAAAGCTCTCCGTTCCCTCTAAGTCAGTTAATGTCCTCACTTCAGGTTTGTTTGTTTGTTTGTTTTATGGCATTCCAGGGAACACTCATCCCCAGAGAGATGCTTCACAAACAGAAATTTTCTTTATCAGATGAGTTTGCAAAATGCTATATACTCCTAGAGTTTCATCATGCACAAGAGTCCTCTGGGAGATTTGTCAATGAATACCGTCTCTCATTAAACCCAGTATTCCCCCGGGTCACCTGGCTGTTGAACCACATCCCACCAAAGACCTTTTAAAATCATGCAGAACTCATGCCCCTTGGAACACATCTTTGCCAAAAACTGAGTTTGAGTACTCCAAAGGCTTTCCACTGAGTATGTGCTGTTTTATCAGATTGTACTTGTATACCAAGCATCTTAAAAGAATGCAAAGCAAGCTTTCCTATCTGGTGGACCAACAGTTTCCTCTAGTCCAAATTGAGGAAGCTATGGAAGATTTTATAATTTAGGTGGACTGCCGAGCTTGTAGTGAAAGATCTTTGGCATCGGGCAGATCTCTATGGGAAGACAGTGATGAAGAGCTTGAGTGCTGGAGCTGTGCTTCCTGGGTTCAAGTCCTGCCTCTGCCACTTTCTTACTCTGACCTTGAGCAAGTTGCTTAATCTCTCTGCTAATGTGTCTCCGTCTGTAGAGGGGGCAAGACAACAATCGTATTCATGGAGTGGTTTGCATTACTCAGAACATCACAAGTGTTCTACAAATGTTAACTGTTTCTCTTGAGTTACTGATAAAAGAAATTTTCACATATCAAGATATAGGGAATGATTCTGGCTTATACATGAGTTAACCTGAATTTTATGCTTATTAAAATAGCATGTTTGTGGCCTAGCAGGTGTAATTGTACATCTGCTTTAATCATTAGAGAAAAGGACCCATGGACCAAAAGTACAGAATGCCCACATTAAAAATAAAGATTAAATGCCTCTCTTCCTGGTATGTCAATGCTGGTCCCCCTCTGATGATCAGTAAGTCTGCCTTCCCAGGTGCCAAGGTCATGCTGCCTTGCTGTGTACTTGCTGGAATATTCTTTTGTGACCCTGAAGAAATGTATCCCTAGCTTGTTAAATGTTCTTTGTTCCAAAGATATAAAACTGTGCTGAAAACCCTGCTTCTCTGGAGGAGTTTCTCAGTGTAATTCTGGGCTAGTCCTCAGTTCAGTTCAATAGCTCAATCGTGTCTGACTCCCTGCTAACCCATAGACTGCAGCACACCAGGCTTCCCTGTCCATCACCAACTCCTGGAGCTTGCTCAAACTCATGTCCACCAAGTCAGTGATACCATCCAACCATCTCATCCTCTGTTGTCCCCTTCTCCTGCCTTTAATCTTTCCCAGCATCAGCGTCTTTTCCAGTGCAGTTCTTCGCATCAGGTGGTCAAAGTATTGGAGCTTCAGCTACAGCATCAGTCCTTCCAATGAATATTCAGGACTGATTTCCTTTAGGCTTGACTGGTTGGATCTCCTTGCAGTCCAAGGGACTCTCAAGAGTCTTCTCCAACATCACAAACCAAAATTCTTTGGTGCTCAGCTTTCTTTTTGGTTCAACTCTCACATCCATACATGACTACTGGAAAAACCATAGCTTTGACTAGACGGACCATTGTCAGCAATGTCTCTGCTTTTTAATATGCTGTCTAGGTTGGTCATAGCTTTTCTTCCAAGGAGCAAGCATCTTTTAATTTCATGGCTGCAGTCACCATCTGCAGTGATTTTGGAGCCCCCCAAAATGAAATCTCTCACTGTTTCCATTGTTTCCCCATATATTTGCCATGAAGTGATGGGACCGGATGCCATGATCTTTGTTTTTTGAATGTTGACTTTTAAGCAAGGTTTTTCACTCTCCCCTTTCACTTTCATCAAGAGGCTCTTCTTTTCCTCTTTGCTTTCTGGCATAACGGTGGTGTCATTTGCATATCTGAGGTTATTGATATTTTTCCCCACAATCTTGATTCCAGCTTGTGCTTCAGCCAGCCCATTTCTCATTATGTCCTCTGCATATAAGTTACATAAGCAGGGTAACAGTATACAGCCTTGATGTACTCCTTTCCCAATTTGGAACCAATCCATTCTTCCATGTCTGGTTCTAACTGTTGCTTCTTGACCTGCATACAGATTTCTCAGGAGGCAGGTCAGGTGGTCTGGTATTCCCATCTCTTGAAGAGTTTTCCATAGCTTGTTGTGATCCACACAGTCAAAGGCTCTGGCATAGTCAATAAAGGAGAAGTAGATGTTTTTCTGGAACTCTCTTGCTTTTTCAATGATCTGACAGATGTTGGCTATTTGATTTCTGGTTCCTCTGCCTTTTCTAAATCTACCTTGGACATCTGGAAGTTCTCGGTTCACATATTGTTGAAACCTGGCTTGGAGAATTTTGAGCATTACTTTGCTAACATGTGAGATGAGTGCAATTGTGCGATAGTTTGAACATTCTTTGGCATGGCCTTTCTTTGGGATTGGAATGAAAACTGACCTTTTCCAGTCCTGTGGCCACTGCTGAGTTTTCCAAATTTGCTGGCCTACTGAGTGCAGCACTTTCACAGCATCATCTTCTAGGACTTGAAATAGCTCAGCTTGAATTCCATCACCTCCACTAGCTTTGTTCATAGAGATGGTTCCTAAGGCCCACTTGACTTTGGACTCCAGGACGTCTGTCTGTAGGTGAGTGATCACACCATTGTGCGATCATTAAGGTCTTTTTTTTTGTATAGTTCTAGGTCATTAAGTTTTTGTATAGTTCTAGGTCATTAAGATCTTTTTTTGTATAGTTCTTCTGAGTATTCTGTTTATCATGTGCTAATCTCAAACTCCCAATCCTGCTCTCCTGGACCCTCCTCCCCCTTGTCAACTAGAAGTCTAAGCAGAAGGAATTTCCAGTTCACATAAAGGAAATCTTAATTTCAAGAGAAAAGTAAAAACAAACAAATGTCTAAATGACATCAAAGCATTTTATATGAAATTTTGATTTCACTAACCTACTATAAAAAGTATTAATGGCTCATAGATAAAAAATTAGAAGAAATTTAAGCAACAGACCAGACCTCCTTTAACCTTCAAGACAACCTATTTTTTCAGAGAAGAAACGTTCACCTTTGCTTCACCTCTTGCCTTTTAAAATCCTGGGGTTGGATTGCCATTAATTACAACAACATGGATTTCTGGAGAGAAGCACTTTTACAACTTAGATTTATGGGACTTTTTTTTCTCTCCCAATTAAGCCTGTGGTTTCATTGCTGTTCTTTAAGGAGTGGAGGGTCACAATAACAGGGATTGTGAGTAATGCTTGTGGCTATAGGGCAGTGGTTCTCAACCTTCTTTCCCAGAAGAATCAACCATCTGAGGGGCTTTTAAAAAAGCAGATACCCCTGCCCTCCCCCAAACCACCTGAATGAGAATAACATCCTGCATTTGGAGAAATTAAAAGCACTCCAGTTATCTTAAAGCTCACCCCAGGTCAAAAACTACTGCTGTATCTATGTCTCCGTTGCTTCCCTGCAAATAGGTTCATCAGTAACGTCTTTCTAGGTTCCATATATATGCATTAATATATGATCCTTCTTTTTCTCCTTCTGACTTATTTCACTCTGTATAACAGGCTTTAGGTTCATCCAGCTCATTAGAGGTGGTGGGAGGGAGGTTCCAGAGAGAGGGGACATATGTATACCTATGACTGATTTATGGTGATATGTGACAGAGACCAACACAATTTTGTAAAGCAATTATCCTCCAATTAAAAATTAATACATTTTTAGGACTTCGCCGTGGTCTAGTGGTTAAGAATCTGCCTGCCAAAACAGGGGACACAGGTTCGATCCTTGGTCCAGGAGGATTCCACATGATGCAGAGCAACTAAGCCTGTGCGCCACAACTACTGAGCCCCCTCAGTGCAACTACCGAAGCTTGTGTGAGCAGGGCCTGTGCTCTGATACAAGAGAAGCCACTGCGATGAGAAGCCCGCGCATCACAGCAAAGAATAGCCCCAGCTCGCTCTAACTAGAAAAGGCCCGGCACAGCAACAAAGACCCAGTGCAGCCAAAAATAAATAAATGCAATTATTTTGGAAAAAAGAATACATTTTTTAAAAACTGACATAAAGCAACTTGAACATAATCAGAAAATAATATTAATACATTGATTTTATACTACCCTGTCTTGGAGTTAGAAACCATAAATATCTCATTTGGCTTCACCTGATGCTATTTGACACAAATGTTACTCCTAAATGAAGGCTGCGTGCGTGCTAAGTGACTCCAGTTGTGTCTGACTCTTTGTGACCCTATGGGCGGTAGCCTGCCAGGCTCCTCTGTCCATGGAATCCTCTAGGCAAGAATACTGAGTGGGCTGCCATGCCCTCCAGGGGATCTTCCCAACCCAGGGATCAAACCTGCTTCTCTTATGTCTCTTGCATTGGCAGGTGGGTTCTTTACCACTAGCACCACCTGGGATGCCCAGATGAAGGCTACATCTCAGCTAGGGCATGGGTTCTCAACCAGCAGCAACAGCGTTACCTGGGAACTTGTTAGAAATGTAAATGGTCAAGCTCTACCTAGACTTGCTGAGTCAGGAGGGTAGAGCCCAGCAATCAGTGTTTTAGTAAGCAGCTTTAATGCACCCTGAAATTTGAGAACCACCGAGTATTGTAATGCTTTAAATCTAGGGCTGCCAGGTTAGATATAGGACACTGAGTTAAATATGAATTACAGATAAACACTTTTATCTGAATATTGCCTCAGTCAGTTCAGTTCAGTTGCTCAGTCATGTCCGACTCTTTGCAACTCCATGAAGCGCAGCACACCAGGCCTCCCTGTCCATCACCAACTCCAGGAGCCTACCCAAACGCATGTTCACCGAGTCGGTGATGCCATCCAACCATCTCATCCTCTGTCGTCCCCTTCTCCTCCTGCCCTCAATCTTTCCCAGCATTAGGGTCTTTTCAAATGTCAGCTCTTCACATCAGGTGGCCAAAGAATTGGAGTTTCAGCTTCAACATCATTCCTTCCAGTGAAAACCCAGGACTGAACTTCTTT
>NW_011494707.1:5954127-5954365 GCF_000754665.1 Bison bison bison | reverse complement strand
TCAGGTGGCCAAAGAATTGGAGTTTCAGCTTCAACATCATTCCTTCCAGTGAACACCCAGGACTGAACTTCTTTAGGTGGACTGGTTGGATCTCCTTGCAGTCCAAGGGACTCTCAAGAGTCTTCTCCAACACCACAGTTCAAAAGCATCAATTCTTTGGCGCTCAGCTTTCTTTATAGTCCAACTCTCACATCTATACATGACTACTGGAAAAACCACAGCCTTGACTAGATGGACC
>NW_011494707.1:5941961-5954027 GCF_000754665.1 Bison bison bison | reverse complement strand
ATTTTGGAGCCCCAAAAAATAAAGTCAGCCACTGTTTCCCCATCTATTTCCCATGAAGTGATGGGACTGCATGTCATGATCTTAGTTTTCTGAATGTTGAGCTTTAAGCCAACTTTTTCACTCTCCTCTTTCACTTTCATCAAGAGGCTCTTTAGTTCTTCTTCACTTTCTGCCATAAGGGTGGTATCATCTGCATATCTGAGGTTATTATTTCTCCCAGCAATCTTGATTCTAGCTTGTGCTTCCCCCAGCCCAGCATTTCTCATGATGTACACTGCATATAAGTTAAATAAGCAGGGTGACAATATACAGCCTTGACATACTCCTTTTCCTATTTGGAACCAGTCTGTTGTTCCATGTCCAGTTCTAACTATTGCTTCCTGACCTGCACACAGGTTTCTCAAGAGGCAGGTCAGGTGGTCTGGTATTCCCATCTCTTTCAGAATTTTCCACAGTTTATTGTGGTCTACACAGTCAAAGGCTTTGGCATAGTCCATAAAGCAGAAATAGATGTTTTTCTGGAACTCTCTTGCTTTTTTGATGATCCAATGGATGTTGCCAATTTGATCTCTGGTTCTTCTGCCTTTCCTAAAATCAGCTTGAACATCTGGAAGTTCACGGTTCACGTATTGCTGAAGCCTGGCTTGGAGAATTTTGAGCATTACTTTACTAGCATGTGAGATGAATGCAATTGTGTGGTAGTTTGAGCATTCTTTGGCATTGCCTTTCTTTGGGATTGGAATGAAAACTGATCTTTTCCAGTCCTGTGGCCACTGCTGAGTTTTCCAAATTTGCTGGCATATTGAGTGCAGCACTTTCACAGCATCATCTTTCAGGATTTGGAATAGCTCAACTGGGATTCCATCACCTCCACTAGCTTTGTTCATAGTGATGCTTCCTAAGGCCAACTTGACTTCACATTCCAGGATGCCTGGCTCTAGGTGAGTGATCACACCATCGTGATTAACTGGGTTGTGAAGATCTTTTTTGTACAGTTCTTCTGTGTATTCTTGCCACTTCTTCTTAATATCTTCTGCTTCTGTCAGTTCCATACAAGTTCTGTCCTTTATTGAGCCCATCTTTGCATGAAATATTCCCTTGTTATCTCTTATTTTCTTGAAGAGATCTCTAGTTTTTTCCATTCTATTGTTTTCCTCTATTTCTTTGCATTGATCACTGAGAAAGGCTTTCTTATCTCTCCTGGCTATTCTTTGGAATTCTGCATTCAAATGGGTATATCTTTCCTTTTCTCCTTTGCTTTTCTCTTCTCTTATTTTCTCAGCTATTTGTAAGGGCTTCTCAGACAGCCATTTTGCTTTTTTGCATTTCTTTCTCATGGGATGGTCTTGATCCCTGTCTCCTGTACAATGTCACAAACCTCCATCCATAGTTCATCAGGCACTCTATCAGATCTAGTCCCTTAAATCTATTTCTCACTTCCACTGTATAATCATAAGGGATTTGATTAGGTCATATCTGAATGGTTTAGTGGTTTCCCCCACTTTCTTCATTTTAAGTCTGAATTTGGGGGATTTTATTTAGGTCATATCTGAATGGTTTAGTGATTTTCCCCCACTTTCTTCATTTTAAGTCTGAATTTGGCAATAAGGAGTTCATGATCTGAGCCACAGTCAGCTCCTGGTCTTGTTTTTGCTGACTGTATAGAGCTTCTCCATCTTTGGCTGCAAAGAATATAATCAATCCGATTTTGGTGTTGGCAATCTGGTGATGTCCATGTATAGAGTCTTCTCTTGTGTTGATGGAAGAGGGTGTTTGCTATGATCAGTGCATTCTCTTGGCAAAACTCTATTAGCCTTTGCCCCGCTTCATTCTGTACTCCAAGGCCAAATTTGCCTGTTACTCCTGTTGACTTCCTACTTTTGCATTTCAGTCCCCTATAATGAAAAGGACATCTTTTTTGGGTGTTAGTTCTAAAAGGTCATGTAGGTCTTCATAGAACCATTAAACTTCAGCTTCCTCAGTGTTACTGGTTGAGGCATAGACTTGGATTACCGTCACACTGAATGGTTTGCCTTGGAAATGAACAGAGATCATTCTGCCATTTTTGAGATTGCCTCCAAGTACTGCATTTTGGACTCTTTTGTTGACCATGATGGCTACTCCATTTCTTCTAAGGGATTCCTGCCCACAGTAGTAGATATAATGGTCATCTGAGTTAAATTCACCCATTCCAGTCCATTTTAGTTTGCTGATTCCTAGAATGTTGATGTTCACTCTTGCCATCTCCTGTTTGACCACTTCCAGTTTGCCTTGATTCATAGACCTAACATTCCAGGTTCCTATGCAATATGGCTCTTTACAGCATCGGACCTTGCTTCTATCACCAGTCACATCCACAACTGGTGTTGTTTTTGCGTTGGCTCCATCCCTTCATTCTTTCTGAAGTTGTTTCTCCACTGATCTCCAGTAGCATATTGGGCACCTACCAACCTGGGGAGTTCCTCTTTCAGTATCCTATCATTTTGCCTTTTCATACTGTTCATGGGATTCTCAAGGCAAGAATACTGAAGTGGTTTGCCATTCCCTTCTCCAGTGGACTGCATTCTGTCAGACCTCTCCACCATGACTGGTCTGTCTTAGGTGGCCCCACATGGCATGGCCTAGTTTCATTGAGTTAGACAAGGCTGTGGCCCGTGTGATCAGATTGGCTAGTTGTCTGTGATTGTGGTTTTAGTGTGTCTGCCCTCTGATGCCCTCTCTCAGCGCCTACCGTCTTACTTGGGTTTCTCTTACCTTGGACGTGGGTTATCTCTTCACGGCTGCTCCAGCAAAGCATAGCCACTGCTCTGTACCTTGGACATTGGGGTATCTCCTCTCTGATGCTCACCACTCCTGCCCCACGCAGCCGCCACTCGCCGCTTGCCTGCTGCTGCTGCTGCTGCTGCCAAGTCGCTTCAGTCGTGTCCGACTCTGTGCGACCCCATAGACGGTGGCCCACCAGGCTACCCCGTCCCTGGGAGAATGCCTAAGACATACTAAAAAAATTTTTTTTCTTATCTGAGACTCATATTTAACTGGGCATGAAATCCCAAGGACAGAGGAGCCTGGTGGGCTACAGTCCATGGGGCTGCAAAAGAGTCAGACACCACTTAGCGACTAAACAACAAAACAGCACTATATCTTTATTTCCTAAATCTGGCAATTCTGTTTAATAAATCTTGCTCACATTGCTTTTAATTTTAGACCTGTAAAAGCAAGAGGAATGGGTCCTTTTTAGAATGAAAATTTTAAAGTAAAATTTCACAAAGAAAATGAAAAAAGATGACTAAGTTGAAAGAAACAACAAAAGGAAAACATTCCATACACTGAAAACATGATGTGAAAATTACACCAAAATGTTTACAATGTCTATGATTCGCAGAATAGTATCATGAGTGACATTATTTACTTGTAGCCTTGAATTCTGAATAATTCAGAACACTTTAAATTATTGAGAAGAATCATCTCCATTTCAACGATGGTAAAACCAAATGCAAAAGGATATTTGCAGTTGATTTAAAAAAAATAAAGTGAGCAAACAAAGTCTTACTGTATAGTATGGGGAATTATATTCAATATCCTGTGATAAACCATGATGGGAAAGAAAATAAAAATACGTGTACAGTAGGACTTTCCTGGTGGCTCAGTGGTTAAGACTCCAGTCCTGGGGGTGAGGGTTCAATCCCTGGTCAGGGAACTAAGATCCTGCATGCTATGAAGTGTGGCCCAAAGAAGGAAAAAAATCACTTTGCTGTACAGAAGAAATTAGCACAATATTGTAAGTCAACTCTACTGCATTATAATAAATATAAAAAAGAAAAACCAAGGTATTGCCTATTCAGAAAATCTGTAGAGAAATAGAGGGACAGTACCCTCCTGGTGCCTATTTTGATTAGACTCCATCTTTCACTGGAGAACTTCTGTGGGGGATGGTGCTGGAAGGTGGGAGAGGGAGACTGGGCATGGAGTTTGCAGGTGCAAGGGATGGTGCTTGTCTCCTGGCATTTTAAAAACATATTTAGGACTTCCTTCGTGGTCCAGTGGTGAAGACCCCCCCTGCCAATGCAGAGACATAAGAGACACGGGTTGGATCCCTGGGTTGGGAAGATCCTCCGGAGGAGGGCAGGGCAAATAGGGATGGCTACATAACAATCTAACCCCCTATTGTTGAATATGCCACTGACTAAATTTGAAGATCTAAATGACTCTGCTTTAACTTATTGTATAAAGGATTTTCACTGCCCTAAAAATCCCCTGTGCTCTGCCTGTTCATTCCGCCCCCGCCCCCACCACCACCCTTGAAATCATGCCCGTGCAATCAAGGATCATTTTGTTTCCACAGTTTTGCCTTTTCCAGACTGCCATATACTTGGAGTCATTTGCTATGGAACCTTTTTAGATTGGCTTCTTTCACTTAGTGCTGCTGCTGCTGTTTAGTCACTATGAACGTGAAAGTGAAAGTCTTAGTCACTCAGTCTTGTCTGACTCTTTGTGATTCCATAGATGGTAGCCCGCCAGGTTCCTCTGTCCATGGAATTTTTCAGGCGAGAATACTGGAGTGGGTTGCCATTCCCCTCTCCAGGGGATCTTCCCAACCCAGGGATTGAAGCAGGTCTTCTGTATTGCAGGCAGATTCCTTACCATCTGAGCCACCAGGGAAGCCCTGTTTAGTTGCTAAATTGTGTGCAACCCTTTGCAATCCCATGGACTGTAGTCTGCCAGGCTCCTCTCTCCATGGGATTTCCCAGGTAAGAATATTGAAGTGGGTTGCCGTTTCCTTCTCCAGGGAATTTTCCTGACCCAGGAACCAAACCCACGTCTCCTTCTTGACGAAGGGACTCTTTACCACTAAGCCACCTGGGAAGCACCTTTCACTTAGTGAGTGAAGTGAAGTCGCTCAGTCGTGTCCGACCCTTTGTGACCCCATGGACTATAGCGTCTCAGGCTCCTCCATCCATGGGTTTTTCCAGGCAAGAATACTGGAATGGGTTGCCATTGCCTTCTCCAGGTTTACTTAGTAGTATGCACTTATTTATGGTTTCTCCATGTTTTTTTCCTGGCTTGATAGCTTGTTTCACTTTAGCACTGAGTAATAGTCCATTGTCTGGCTGTTCCACAGTTTATCAATTAACTTACTGAAAGATATTTGGTTGCCTCCAAGTTTTGGCTGGGCTGGATGAATCACAAGCTGGAATCAAGATTGCTGGGAGAAATATCGACAACCTCAGATATGCAGATGATACCACTCTAATGGCAGAAAGTGAAGAGGAACTAAAGAGCTTCTTGATGATGGTGAAAAAGGAGAGTGAAAAAACTGGCTTAAAACTCAATGTTCAAAAAGCTAAGATCATGGCATCCAGTCCCATCACTTCATGGCAAATAGAAGAGGAAAAAGTGGAAACAGTGACAGGTTTTAATTTCTTAGGCTCCAAAATCACTGTAGACAGTGACCGCAGTTATGAAATTAAGACACTTGCTTCTTGGAAGAAAAGCTATGATAAAAATAGATGACGTATTAGAAAGCAGAGACATCACTTTGCTGACAAAGGTCCATATATTCAAGGCTATGAATTTTCCAGTAGTCATGTAAGGATGTGAGAGTTGGATAATAAAGAAGGCTCAGCCTCAAAGAATGGATGCTTTCGAATTGTGGTGCGGGAGAAGACTCTTGGACTGCAAAGAGATCAAACCAGTCAATCCTAAAGGAAATCAACCCTGAATATTCATTGGAAGGACTGATGCTGAAGCTGAAGCTCCGATACTTTGGCCACCTGATGCAAAGAATTGACTCATTGGAAAAGACCCTGATGCTGGGAAAGACTGAGGGCAAGCAGAGGAGACGATGCAGGATGAAATGGTTGGATAACATTACTGAGTCAATGAACATGAATTTGAGCAAACCCTAAAGAGATAGTGAAGGACAGGGAAGCCTGGTGTGCTACAGTCCATGGGGCCACAAAGAGTAGGACATGACTTAGCAACTTAACAACAAGTTTTGGCAATTACAGCTAAAGCTGCTAAAAAACACTGCATGCAAATTCTTGTGTGCACAGAAGCTTTCAGCTTCTTTATGTAAATACCAGGGAGTTTAATTGCTGGATCTTACTGTAAGAGCATGTCTAGTTTTGTAAGAAATTGCTGAACTGTCTTCCAAAGAGACAGTACCATTTTGCATTCCTTCTAGCAATGTATGAGAATTCCTGCTGGGGAATATCCTTACCAGCATTTGGTGTTGTCAAATTCTAGATTTGGGGCCATTCTAATAGGTGTGTAATGATATTGTGTTGTTGTATTTATTTGCATTTTTCTGATGACATATAATGTAGTGCATCTTTTCACATGCTTTTTCACCATCTGTTTATCTTTCCTGGTGAAGTGTTTGTTATGCTTCTGGGGTCATTTTTTAATTGAGTTGCTTGTTTTCTCATTGTTGAGTTATAAGAGTTCTTTGTAAATTTTGGATAGGTGTGTGCTCAGTTGCTCAGTTGTGTTCAACTCTTTGATACCCCAGGGACTATAGCAAACAAGTCTCCTCTTTCCTCAGAATTTTCCAGGCAAGTGGGTTGCCACTTCCTACTCAAAGGATCTTCTCCACCCAGGGATTGAACCCATGTCTCCTGCATTGGCAGGTGGGTTCTTTACCACCGTGTCACCTGGAGAGCCAAAATTTTGGATAGTAGTCTTTTATTAGTTGTGCCTTTGCAAATACTTTCTCCCACTCTGTCTTATTTTCTCAGTCTTCCAAGACTGTCACACAGCAGAAGTTTTCAATTCTAATTAAGTCCAGTTTATTATTTATTTAATTCTTAGATCATGTTTCATCTAAAGATTTATCATCATACCCAACGTCATCTAGATTTTCTATGTTGCCTACTGGGGTTTTATAGTGTTAAATTTTGCATTTAGGCCTCTGATTCATTTCAGTTAAATTTTTGTGATCAGTGTAAAGTCTGTGTCTGATTTTTTTTTTTTTTGCACATATATGTACAGCTGTTCCAGCATTACTTGTTGAAAAAGACTGTTCCATTGTATTGACTTCACTCTTCTGTCAAAGATCAGTTGACTATAATTTTTTTAATTGGTCTATTTCTGGGGTTTCTATTTTGTTCTATTGACCTATTTGTGTATTCTTTGCCAGCATCACAGTATTTTGATTATTGTAGCTTTAAAAGTCTTGAATCTGCCTGCAGTGCGGGAGATCTGGGCTTGATCCCTGAGTTGGGAAGATCCCCTGAAGACGGGAACGGCTACCCATTCCAGTATTCTGGCCTGGAGAATTCCATGGGTCCATGGGATCACAAAGAGTCAGACACGACTGAGCAACTTTCACTCAAAAGTCTTAAAGTTGGGTAGGATCAGTTCTCTGACTTTGTTCTTTTTCAAAATCATGTCGGCTATTCTGGGTCTTTTGCCTCTCCACAGAACCTTTAGAACCACTTCATTGATATCCACAAAACCACTTGCTGGGGTTTTGACTGAGACTTCATTGAATTTATGGATAAAACTGGGAAGAATAACAATGTGGCAATAGTGAGTCTTCCTGTGCATGAACATGGAATATCTCCACATTCATATAGTTCTTCTTGGATTTTGTTTATCAGGTTTGTAATTTTCATCATATAGATCCTGTACATATTCTGTAAAATTTATACTAAGTAATTTCTGGAGTACTAATGTAAATGGTATTGTTTTTAATTTCAAAGTCTACTTGTTTAGCACTGGTATACAGGAAAATTTTTAACTTTTGTATGTTAATCTTGGATCCTACAATCTTGCTATAATTCCTTACTTGTTTAAAGATTTTCTACATAGACAATCATGTCATCTGTATACAAAGACAGTTTTATTTCTTCCTTCCCAATCTGTATACCTTTTATTTCCTTTTCTCATTTTATTTACTGGTGTCTTAGTCCATTTAGGTTGCTATAACAAATTAACATAGATTGAGTGGCTTATATACAACAGAAATATATTTCTCACAGTCCCGGAGGCTGGGAAGTTTAAGACCAAGGTGACAGCAGGTTTGGTAACTGGTGAGGCCCACTTCCTGATTCAAAGACAGCTGTATTCTTATCATGTCCTTAAATGGAGGAAGTGGATGAGGGAGTTCTCCATGGTCTCTTTTAGAAAGGTACTAATCCCATCGATGAGAGCTCTACCTTCATGACGGATTCACCCCCGGAGTCTCCACCTCCAAATACTATCACATTGCGGGTTCAGTTCAGTTCAGTTCAGTTGCTCAGTCATGTCCAACTCTTTGCGACCCCATGAACTGCAGCACGCCGGGCCTCCCTGTCCATTACCAACTTCCAGAGTTTCCTCAAACTCATGTCCATTGAGTTGGTGATACCATCCAACCATCTCATCCACTGTTGTCCCCTTCTCCTCCTGCCCTCAATCTTTCCCAGCATCAGGGTCTTTTCAAATGTCAGCTCTTCATATCAGGTGGCCAAAGAATTGGAGTTTCAGCTTCAACATCATCCTTCCAATGAACACCCAGGACTCATCTCCTTTAGGATGGACTGGTTGGATCTCCTTGCAGTCCAAGGGACTCTCAAGAGTCTTCTCCAACACCATAGTTCAAAAGCATCAATTCTTCGGCGCTCAGCTTTCTTTATAGTCCAACTCTCACATCCATACATGACCACTGGAAAAACCATAGCCTTGACATTGTGGGTTAGATTTCAACATATGAATTTGAGGGGCTGGGAGGGGATGCAAACATTTAATCAAAGCAATTAGCTAGGACGTCCTGTATGATGTTTTTAAAAAAGTAGTGAGAGGTGACATCTTTGCCTTGCTCTTAATCTTAGCAGGGGGGTTCTAGTTTCTCATCATTCAGTTTGGTGTTAGTTGTAGACTTTTTGTAGATGTTCTTTATCGAGATGAGGAAATTTCCTCTATTCCTAGTTTGCTGTATTCATTTTATTTTAATACTTTATACCATTATCAGCATATTAAAAAGCAGAGACACTACTTTACCAACAAAGGTCCGTCTAGTCAAACTATGGTTTTTCCAGTAGTCATGAATGGATGAAAAAGTTGGACTTTAAAGAAAGCTGAGTGCTGAAGAATTGATGCTTTTGAATTGTGGTGTTGGAGAAGATTCTTGAGAGTCCCTTGGACTGCAAGGAGATCCAACCAGTCAATAGTAAAGGAAATCAGTCCTGAATATTCATTGGAAGGACTGATGCTGAAGCTGATGCTCCAATACTTTGGCAACCTGATGCAAAGAACTGACTTATTGGGAAAGACCTTGATTCTGGGAAAGATTGAAGGCAGGAGGAGAAGGGCACAACAGACGATGAGATGGTTGGATGGCATCACCGACATGATGGACATGAGTTTGGGTAAACTCTGGGAGTTGGTGATGGACAGGGAAGTCTGGCATGCTGCAGTCCATGAGGTCACAAAGAGTCGGACACAACTGAGTGACTGAATTGAACTGAACTGAACTGAACCATTATCGTTACCAAAAGCCCTTTGAACAATTTAGGATTTCTTGGTGTAGGTGTTTGTCTTTAGGATGTAAAACCAAAATATCATGTTTTAAAGTCTCTTCCTCTCTTTGTGGTTATTTACCAACTACTTATACAGACAGTCATTTGTTTCAGCTTTAAAAAAATTTTTTAGGGATATTGTCCTTTTGATTTAATTTTATTTCTAAATTATGTAAAATTGTACTTGAATCCACAATCAAAACTTGTAAAAAAAAATACATTGAGAAGTATATCATCTACTCTTTCCTCAATATACTCTCATAGTCTCCTGCAGGTAACCTAGGTAACTATTTTTATTAGCTTCCCTTGTAGCTCAGTTGGTGAAGAATCTGCCTGTGGTGCAGGAGACCCAAGTTCGATCCTTGGGTTGGGAAGATCCCCTGGAGAAGGAAATGGTGACCCACTCCAGTATCCTTGCCTGGAAAATCGCATGGACAGAGGAGCCTGGTGGGCTGCAGTCCATGGGTTCACAAAGAGTCGGGCATGACTGAGCAACTAACACACAATTTGGTTTATCTTTTTATTGAGCCAAACTCGTGTCCACTTTCCAGTCACACAGCAAAGCCAGTTACGAACACCAGGTGCCTGTGAAGGAAACTATAGCATTAATTGCAGGGTACCAAGCAAGGGAGTGGGCTTCACTGGTAGCTCAGATGGTAAAGAATCCACCTGCAATGCCAGAGACCTGGGTTCAATCCCAGGATTGGGACGATCCCCTGGAGGAGTGCATGGCAACCCACTCCAGTATTCCTGCGTGGAGAATCCCCATGGACAGAGGAGCCTGGTGTGCTGCAGTTCATGGGGCTGAAAAGAGTTGGATACAACTGAATGACTACGCACTTCACAGCACAGCAAGCAAGGGAGTAGGAGACAAACATCAGATTCACTGCAGTTAATCTTTGAGTTGGGGGTTGCCAAAGGTGAAGAACAATATAAGTTGAGATTAATCATCATTTTGTGATCTTTTTCTTAATCATAGTTTCAAGAGTCAAGCTGTTTCTGCCTTTTGCATCTCTGACCAAGTGTTTCATGGTCCTTGGGTCTGTGAGCTCATTTTAGCCTGGAGAAACAATGTTAATAATGATATCTTTGAGGGCAATTTTAGTACATTAATGTTGTTATCGACAACAGCAATTTTAGTTACCTGACTCTAGTTGATTAGTGTTCAGTTAGCACAGGATTGAGGTCAGAGGGGACAAGAAAGAGAATAACATTTTGGGTTGAGAGATTAATCATAAACTCAGTAAAGGAGGAATCAGTTTCAAAACCATCAAAGAGTATGGAGAATTTCTTGTACACCTTATATCACCCAGCTTCCTCTGTCAATGTCTTACTTAACCATAATGTTGTTACTGAAAGCAGGAAATTAAAATTGATATAATGACCTAACTTACAAATCTTATTCCAATTTTTGTTTGCAAATATTTTGATAGGTTAAAATTGCTGTCTCTTTATGCCAGGGTGGTTGCTGCCATCATGTGCCCCAGTGCTAGTGAGGGACATGATGCTATATATACATTTGCCTAGATATATACCTTGAGGGAAAAAATAATCAGACATAGTGAACAAACTCAGAGGCATGCTGATCTGGAAACATTTTATAGTCTATGCGTCCGTGTGAGCTTGCCCAGTTGTGTCTGACCCTTTGCTACCCCAAGAGCTGCACCCCGCCAGGCTCCTCTGTCCATAGGATCTTTCAGGTGAGAATGCTGGAGTGGGTTGCCATTCCCTCCTCCATTTATAGACTATACATTTTATCAATTAAACCAAATTGTCACACCAACATTGTGCCTGTTCTTTCAGCAGTAGACTTAAAACAAGCAGCGACACCTGCCAGTAGTTATACTCTGTGAAAACTTCACCAGAGAATTTCCTTTCTGTCTTGAATGCTGAGGGCAGCAGTTTGGTCAGAAGTAACCTAATAACTTTAAATATTGATCGGGAGACAAACATTTGGTAAACGGTTCAACTGAATTATAGGATGGGTTTTGCCTGGTCTGGATTCTTGGGTCAATTGCCCATCACTGCTGTTGTCTTCTTCTCATCCTGGTGTGGGTGTCGTTTGGGGTCTGCAGGTCTTTCTATACAGGTCTTCAATGCAGAGGCCCTTATTAATTGGGAAATATGAATTCAAGAGTCAACTCCCTTCAGTTTCACTGTGCATGAGCTGGTTAGGAGAAGCTGCAGAGTCCTTTTATCTAAGTTGGAGGCAGCCCCTTAACTGATGCCTTTCTGGTGTGCACAATCTCCTGGCTGAAGGTCATGAGGCATCTGATCTTCATCCAAAGAAAAATTGCTGCGATAAGCTTCAGAAACAAACCTGGAGAGTCGTTTTAATAATTCAGTTTAACTATACTATAATGTAACATAACAGCAAGTAGCTATCTGGGAAGTTGAGTCAATTGACAAAATTAGAATTTAATTTCCTCGGAAACATAATCTTTTTCTGTTTAAAATTACCCTCATTTCGGGCCGCAGTCTCCGTGAGCAGCGGCCGGACCTGCGGTCACGCTGACGCCTCGCCACGTGGCCCCGGGGCCCGGAGCGGCCAGAGCAGCTCGCACGC
>NW_011494707.1:5932347-5941861 GCF_000754665.1 Bison bison bison | reverse complement strand
GCCAGAGCAGAGAGACAGCAAGTGCAAGGTCAAATGGAATTAAAAAAAAAAAAAAATTACCCTCATTTCTACAAATGTAGCTAAATGAAGACTATTTTGGGGAATTTCCTGGTGGCTTTCACTGCCAAGGCCCAGGTTCAATCCCTGGTTGGGGAACTAAGATCCCACAAGCGGTATGGTGTATCAAAAAAACCCAAAGACTAATTTGTTTGCAGCCTAAATCTGGTTTCAATTAACTTGGCCTGATTATTTACATATGCATAAAAATATCACATAGGCTCTTTCAAGTGAGCTCTGCTGGATCTTTTTATAAGGAATTTCAGATTGAACTTTGGTAGATTTATCCAGTGGAATATTAGTCAGCCACAAAAAGAATGAAATAAAGCCATTCGTAGCAACATGGATCAACCTAGTGATTATCATGCTAAGTGCAATAAACCAAACAGAAATATCATATGATATTGCTTATATATGGAACCTAAAAATTATGCAAATGAACTTCTGTACAAAACAGAAACAAACCCACAGACATAAATAAACAAACTTATGGTTATGAAAGGGGAATGGGTAGGGGGTGAGACAAATTAGGAGATTGGAATTAACGTAAGCACACTACTTATATTTAAAATAGATAACCACCAAAAACCTACTGTATAGCACAGGGAATTTTACTCAGTATTTTTTAATGACCTATAAGAGAAAAGAATCTGAAAAAAAAATGTATAACAGAATCATTTTGCTCTATGCCTGAAATTAACAGAACATTGTAAATCAACTATACTTCAATTTTTTTAAAAAGGCCTCTCAAGGCTAGGAAAGCCATGCCAAGGTCTTACCATCAGATTCCACCTGTGATATCTATTGATTTGGGTGAATTCTTCTCTTTCCAAGTCCCAAAGAAAGTATCCTGAGATTCCTGCATCTACCAGGAGGTGGCCTTCTGTATTTACCTGGTAAGACTGCTGGGAATCCTTTCAGCAGGGTGAAAGTGAAAGTGAAATTGCTCAGTCATGTCCGACTCTTTGCGACCCCATGGACACTAGGCTCCTCCGTCCATGAGATTGTCTAGGCAAGAGTACTGGAGTGGGTTGCCATTTCCTTCTCCAGGGAACTTCCTGACCCAGGGATTGAACCCAGGTCTCCCACATTGTAGACAGACGCTACTGGGTTGTTTTTCCAAGAACTTTATGGTTTCATAAAATCCACATTAGCTCCATAAAACTGCCTGGTCGTATTTGTTAATGATATTTGCTTATTTATTTGGCTGTGCCGGGTCTTGTTTGCAGCACGCAGGATCTTCAGTCTTCGTTGTGGCATGTGAGATCTTTAGTTGCTGCAAGCGAACTCTTAGTTGAAGTATGTGGGATTTAGTTCCCTGATCAGGAACTGAATCTAGGCCCCCTACATTGGGAGCATGGACTTAGCCACTGGATCAACAGGGAAGTCCTGTCTGGCTATACCGAACTCTACAGTAGTACTGTTTAGTTGCTCAGTTGCTGTGTCTGACTTTGCAATCCCATGGACTGTGACCGGCCAGGCCCCTCTGTCCATGGGATTCTCCAGGCAAGAAAACTGATGTGGGTTGCCATCCCCTTCTCCAAGGGATCTTCCCCACCTAGGGATCAAACCAGGGTCTCCTGCATTGCAGACAAATTCTCTACCGTACTGACCAAGTCCTTTGATTCTATGCATATTCTCAAATATGCCATTCCAGTCAAAACCATGGTAATATGACCAATGTTCACAATTCCGTACTGTTTTAAGGAGAACACATTCTTACTGAACATACAAAAATAACTATATTTCCATAAAATAAGAATACTCAGTAAAAGTTTCAAAATTCTGGAAGGATCTGGTAGAGAAAAAAGATAAGTGTTTCAATGGCTCTTACAAAGGTATAGATTACCACGTTACTATGAGCCACGATTAACTTGAGAAAGCTTTCCTAATAGAAAACACACATTAAATCAGTAATATTGCAGACAAAAACCATAAAAACTATAACCACATTCATCAGTGCCCTCAGCCCCACATGACTAATTCTTGTTGTGGTCGTCTGTTAACCATTTAATCCCTTAGGGTTTCCATTAGAATTCTTTAATTTCTTACCCAGTTCAGCAGTATGACCTGAAAGTTTTCAGTAAACTGTGTACATATAAAAAACTCCTTTCTATGAATCTTCCTGGAGATGAACTACATTTCTGCAAAAGCATCAGAGTACAGCAATAACTACCTATAAATAAGACTTTAAAAGCCATGGTTATACAGCTGATTACAATGCAATTGGCAAATAGACTTGGTTACTGTGGTGACATACAACATTTTAAGATAATAACAAGAATTATGACTGAAAAAATTCTACAGGACATATTCAAGTCTTAGAAGTTTTATATAATTTCTAGAACATCTATATTAATCACATTTACCCACACAGTAAGGTTTATCTCCAACCACTTGACAATGTTCCCCGTGTAATTTAACATACTTAATCATCCTAATTAGCTTAATCTTTGTCTCTGGGATGCCATAGGGACACTCTGAAGCATCTCAAAGCTAGCTAGAGGTCAAAAGAACTTCAGGTAAGTGTGACTGTTGGTGTGGGAAGGAGAGGATGGAACGAATTGAGAGAGTGGCATTTACGCATAGACATTAGGCAGATTCTTTACCATTTGAGCTACCAGGTAAGCCTGTAAAATGGATAGCTAGTGGGAAGTTGCTGCATAACACGGGGAGCTCAGCCTGGCTCTCCGTGACAACCTAAAGGGGTGGGATGGGGGGAGGGGGCTATAAGAGGGAGGGGTTATATGTATGCTTATAGCTGATCCACATTGCTGTGTGGCAGAAACCAACACAACATTGTCAAGCAATTATTCTCCAATTAAAAAATTAAAAAACAAAAGATTTTGACTCTTGGGAAATTTGTCAAAGATATTAAAAATTTCAAGACATTTGGTCAAAAAGGATCATAGGTCACTGTGAGACAATAGTTTTGTTGTTGTTCAGTTGCTCAGTCATGTTCGACTCTTTGCGACACCATGGACTGCAGCACACCAAGCCTCCCCGTCCTTCACCATCTCCTGGATTTTGTTCAAACTCATGTTCATTGAGTTGGTGATGCCATCCAACCAACTCATCCTCTGTCATCTCCTTATCCCACCTTCAATCTTTCCCAGCATCAGGATCTTTTCTAATGAGTAGGCTCCTCTCATCAGGTGGCCAAAGTATTGGAGCTTCAGCTTCAGCATTAGTCCTTCCAATGAGTATTCAGGTTTGATTTCCTTTAGGATTGACTGGTTTGATCTCCTTGCAGTCCAAGGGATTCTCAAGAGTCTTCTCCAACACCACTGTTCAAAGGCATCAGTTCTTCAGTGCTCAGCCTTCTTTATGGTCCAACTCTCACATCCATACATGACTACTGGAAAAACCATAGCTTTGACTCTACAGACCTTTGTTGGCAAAGTTATGTCTCTGCTTTTTAATATACAGTCTAGGTTTATCATAGCTTTTCTCCCAAGGAGCAAGCATCTTTTAATTTCATAGCTGCAGTCACCATCTGCAGTGATTTTGGAGCCCAAGAAAATAAAGTTTGTTAATGTTTCCATTGTTTCCCTAGCTATTTGCCATGAAGTGATGGGACTGGATGCCATGATCTTCCATTTTTGAATGCTGAATTTTAAGCCAGCTTTTTCACTCTCCTCTTTCACCCTCATCAAGAGGTTCGTTAGTTTCTCTTCGCTTTCAAACATGAGGGTGGCATCATCTGCATTTCTGAGGTTGTTGATATTTCTACCAGTAATCTTGATTCCAGCTTGTGCTTCATCTAGGCCAGCATTTCTCATGATGTACTCTGCATATATATTAACCAAGCAGGGTGACAATACCAGCCTTGACATACTCCTTTCCCAATTTGGAAACAGTCCATTGTTCCATATCCAGTTCTAACTGTTGCTTCTTGACCTGCATACAGATTTCTCAGGAGGTAGGGAAGGTGGTCTGGTATTCCCATCTCTTGAAGAATTTTCCACAGTTTGTTGTAATCCACACAGTCAAAGGCTTTAGATTAGTCAATGAAGCAGAAATAAATGTTTTCCTGGAATTGTCTTGATTTTTCTAGGATCAAACAGATCTTCAAAATTTGCTCTCTAGTTCCTCTGCCTTTTCTAAATCCAGCTTGAACATCTGGGAGTTCTTGGTCCATGTACTGTTGAAGTCTAGCTTGGAGTATTTTGAGCATTACTTTGCTAGTATGTGAAATGAGTGCAATTGTTTGAACATTCTTTGGCATAGCCTTTATTTGGGATTGGAATGAAAACTGACCTTTTCCAGTCCTGTGACCACTGCTGAATTTTCCAAATTTGCTGGTATACTGAGTGCAGCACCTTAACAGCATCACTTTTTAGGATTTTAAAAGCTCAGCTGGAATTCCATCATGTCCTCTAGCTTTCTTCATAGTGATGCTTCTTAGGGCCCACTTGACTTCACACTCCATGATGTCTAGCTCTAGGTGAGTGATCATACCATCATGGTTATCTGAGTCATGAAGATCTTTTTTTTTTTTTTTTGTATAGTTCTTCTGTGTATTCTTGCCACCTTTTTTTAATATCTTCTGCTTCTATTAGGTCCATATCATCTCTGTCCTTTATTGTGCCCATCTTCGCATGAAATGTTCCCTCAGTATCTCTGATTTTCTTGAAGAGATCTCTAGTCTTTCCCATTCTGTTGTTTTCCGCTGTTTCTTTGCATTGTTCACTTAGGAACGTTTTCTTATCTTTCCTTGTTATTCTTTGGAACTCTGCATTCAGATGAGTAACTCTTTCTTCTTCTTTGCCTTTCGCTTCTTTTCTCAGCTATTTGTAAGACCTCCTCAGGCAATCATTTTGCCTTTTTAGATTTCTTTTTCTTTGGGATGGTTTTGATCACTGCCTCCTCTACAAGGTTATGAACCTCCATCCATAGTTCTTCAGACTCTCTGTCTATCAGGTCTAATCCCTTGAATCTATTCGTCACCTAGACTGTATAATTGTAAGGGATTTGATTTAGGTCATACTTCAGTGGCCTAGTGGTTTCCCCTATTTTCTTCAATTTATGCCTGAATTTGGAGTTCCTCATAAGGAGTTCATAATCTGAGCCACAGTCAGCTCCACATCATGTTTTTGCTGACTATATAGAGTTTTTCCATCTTTGGCTGCAAAGAATATAATCAATCTGATTTTGGTATTGACCATCTGGTAATGTCCATGTGTAGAGTAGTCTCTTGTGTTGTTAGAAGAGGGTGTTTGCTATGACCAGTGTGTTCTCTTGGCAAAACTCTGTTAGCCTTTTGCCCTGCTTCATTTTGTACTCCAAGGCCAAACTTTTCTCCTGACTTTCTACTTTTGCATTCCATTCCCCTGTGATGAAAAGCACATCTTTTTTTTTTTTTTTTTGCTGTTATTTCTAGAAGGTTTTGTAGGTCTTCACAGAACCATTCAACTTCAGCTTCTTCAGCATTAGTGGTTGGGGCATAGACTTGGATTACTGCCATGTTGAATGCTTTGCCTTGGAAACAAACAGAAATCATTCTGTTGTTTTTGAGATTGCCCCCAAGGACTGCATTTTGGTCTCTTTTTTTTTGACTATGAGGGCTACTCCATTTCTACTAAGGGATTCTTGCCCACAGTAGTAGATATAATGGTTGTCTGAGTAAAATTCGCCCATTCTCATCCATTTTAGTTCACGGATTCCTAAAATGTTGATGTTCACTCTTGCCATCTCCTGTTCAATTTACCTTGATTCATGGACCTATTATTCTAGGCTCCTATGCAATATTCTTTACAGCATCGGACTTTACTTTCACAACCAGACACATCCACAACTGGGTGTTTTTTCCGCTTTGACTCAGCCTCTTCATTCTTTCTGGAGCTATTTCTACACTCGTCTCCAGTAGCATATTGGGCACCTACTGTGGGGAGTTCATCTTTCACTTTTATATCTTTTCCCCTGCTCATATTGTTCATGGGGTTCTCATGCTGCTTTGCCATTGCCTTCTCCAATGGACCACATTTTGTCAGAACTCTCCACCATGGCCCGTCCATCTTGGGTGGCCCTACACAGCATGGCTCATAGTTTCATTGAGTTAGACCAGGCTGTGATCCACATGATCAGTTTGGTTAGTTTCCTGTGACTGTGGTTTTCATTCTGTCTGCCCTCTCATGGATGAGGATAAGAGGCTTGGACAAGCTTCTTGATGGGAGGGATTGGCTGTGGGGAAAACTGGGTCTTGCTCTGGTAAGCAAGGCCATGCTCAGTAAATCTTTAATCCAATTTCCTGCTTATGGGGGGTGGGGTGCTGTGTTTCCTCCCTGTAGTTTCACCTGAGGCCAAACTATGGTAGGAGTAATGGTGACTTCCTTCAAAAGGATCTATGCCAGCATGCCGCAGCTCCCAGGACTGTTGTAGTCAGTCCCCGGACCCCATGGCAGGCCACTATTGACCCACACCTCCACCGGAGACTCCCAGACACTCACAGTCAAGTCTGGCTCAGTCTCTTCTGGGTCACTGCTCCTTTCTCCTAAGTCTTGGTGTGCACAGGGTTTTGTTTGTGCCCTCCAAGAGTCTGTTTCCCCGGTCCTGTGGAAGTTCTTTAATCAAGTCTCACTGGCCTTCATAGTCAAATTCCCTGGGGGTTCTCAGTCCCTTTGCCAACTCTTTGTGGCAAGAATACTGGAGTGGGTTCCAATGCCCTCCTCCAGGGGATCTTCCCAACCCAGGGATCAAACCCAGGTCTCCTGCGTTGTAGGCAATTGCTTTACTGTCTGAGCCATGAAGGAAGTGAGACAATAGTTATTCACTTAATAAAAGTGACAATAAAAGATTTCAAAGCAAACACAGAAAGTTAAAATAAAGTACTTAAAAGATTTTCTAAAAAGCTTACAATCTGTTATCAAAAGTAACTTGATATTAAAAAAAAAAAATTGGTTCTCCTAACTGAGAAAAGAAGTTCAGGTTTTTCACTATCCTGCCTTTAATATTAAAATTTGTTTATTTGATTAAATTCATTCTAATCTTGGACAGTCCTGACCACACATAGAATTCCTTTCTAAAGATTCTTTTTAACCTTTTGTGTACTATAACTTTCTATATTCATATTAATTTGTTCCTTATTTTCTTTCCCATTTAGAAGTAACCAGCTTTAGGGCCAAATTACTTTCTTTTCCTTAAGAGAATGCATTTCTGTTCCTTATGCTTTCTCTTTCCTTGCATTCAAAGATGTCTTCTTTAGTAATTTTTAATTACATATATTAATTAGAATTCTCAACTCGTAAATAAATAAACTTTTATTTTCTAGTGAAAACTAAGAAGTAAGCATTAAAATTTTTTTAAGTAAATAAGTATACTTCAATTAAAAAAAAAAAAGAGTAAGCAATTGTGAACTGTTTGTCATACCAACATGTCCTGACTGGAAAACTTATGAACATATTCTATAACCTCCTGAAATGTGCATTTTCTCATAGCATAATTTTTTTCTTAATACGGTATAAGGTATGTATCTAATAAACCCAACATCTTTAATTTTTTCTTCATAAGAAGACAAAGTAGGTAAACTTATGCGTGTTCAGCAATGAATGCTTTAGCATTTTATATCTTATTTGAAATGATCTGGATAGTCAATGAGTTTTCCATCATTACCTTAATTTAGCAAAACTCTAAAGTGGCTCGGATGGTAAAGAATCCTTCTGCAGTGCAGGAGACTTGGGTTCAATCCCTGGATGCAAAGGTCCCCAGGAGAAGGGAATGTCTACCTACTCCAGTATTCTTGCCTGGAGAATTCCATGGACAGAGGAGCCCGGTGGGCTATATATGGGGTTGCAAAGAGTCAGAAACTACTGAGCAACTAACACTTAAAGAGATAGACTTAAGTCTAAAGTTTTCACTTACAAAATCTGGAGAAACTATTGCTTTGGCGGGGGGGTTGGAAATCAGTTTGTTTTAATGAGACTTTAGCATTTTCTGTATTACTTTTAAAACAAAGGTCCGTGTGACTCACTGTTGTTGTTTAGTCAGTCAGTAATGTCCAACTCTTTAGGACCCCGTGGATTGTAGCCCGCCAGGCTCCTCTGTCCATGGGATTTCCCAGGCAAGCATACTGGAGTAGGTTGCCATTTCCTTCTCCAGGGGATCTTCCTGATCCAGGGATTGAACCCACATCTATTTGGCAGGTGGATTCTTTACCACTGAGCCACCTGAGAAGCCTGAGTCACTTTTTAGAGAACTTAATATTAGAAAAAAAGTTTGCTTTTCTCCTCAATATTTGAAATGTTTATTTTAAAATTTATGTTATTGAAATAAAATTGATTATGTTGTGTTAATTTCTTCTGTATAACAATGAGATTCAGTTACACATATACCTACAAACTTTTTCATATACTTTTTTAAAAAAATTATTGCTTTATAGTTGAGTCAGCAGGGTTTGATTTCAGAAATTCCAGAGGACTGGAGGAAACAGAGGCACTTGGAGGCCACAAACAAAACCTTGTGGACACCAGGACCAGGGGAAAGGAGCAGTGACCCCACAAGAGACTGAACCAGACCTGCCTGTGAGTATTTGGGGGCTTCCTATGGAGGTGAGGCTCAACAGTGGCCTGCCGAGGGATCAGGGGCATTAGCAGCAGCAGTCTTGGGAGGTGTGGCATGTTGGCATACGTCCTCTTGGAGGAGGTTGCCATTAGCCCTACAATAGAGGCTATAGCCCTTCCATAGAGAGTGCAGACTCCAGGACTGGGTCACCTCAGACCAAACAACTAACAAAGAGGGAGCACAGCTTCACCCATCAACAGAAAATTGGATTAAAGTTTTACTGAGGATGGCCCTGCCCACCAGAGCAAGACCCAGTTTTCCCAATAGCCAGTCCCTCCCATCAGGAAGCTGACACAAGCATCATCCATCAGAGGGCAGACAGGAGAAGCAAGAACTTCAGTCTCATGGCCTTCAGAACAAAAAACACAATCACAGAAAACTAACCAAAATGATCTCATGGATTATAGCCTTGTGTAACTCAATGAAAGCATGAGCCAGACTGTGCAGGGCCACCCAAGATGGACGGGTCATGGTGGAGAGTTCTGACATAATGTGGTCCACTAGAGAAGGCAATGGCAAACCACTTCAGTATTTTTGCTTTGAGAACCCCATGAACAATATGAAAAGGCAAAAATATATGACACTTAAAAATGAACTCCCCAGTTGGAAGGTGCCCAATAGCCTCTTGGGGAAGAATGGAGAAATAATTTCAGAAAGAATGAAGAGATGGAGCCAAAGTGGAAATGACACCCAGTTGTGGATGTGTCTGGTTGTGAAAGTTAAGTCTGGTGCCTTAAACAACAATGTTGCATCAGTTCATTCAGTTCAGTTCAGCCGCTCAGTCGTGTCCGACTCTTTGCAACCCCATGAATCGCAGCACACCAGGCCTCCCTGTCCATCACCAACTCCCGGAGTTCACTCAGACTCACGTCCATCGAGTCAGTGATGCCATCCAGCC
>NW_011494707.1:5931470-5932247 GCF_000754665.1 Bison bison bison | reverse complement strand
CATCCAGCCATCTCATCCTCTGTCGTCCCCTTCTCCTCCTGCCCCCAATCCCTCCCAGCATCAGGGTCTTTTCCAATGAGTCAACTCTTCGCATGAGGTGGCCAAAGTACTGGAGTTTCAGCTTTAGCATCATTCCTTCTAAAGAAATCCCAGGGCTGATCTCCTTCAGAATGGACTGGTTGGATCTCCTTGCAGTCCAAGGGACTCTCAAGCATCTTCTCCAACACCACAGTTCAAAAGCATCAATTCTTCGGTGCTCAGCTTTCTTCACAGTCCAACTCTCACATCCATACATGACCGCTGGAAAAACCACAGCCTTGACTAGATGAACCTTTGTTGGCAAAGTAATGTCTCTGCTTTTGAATATGCTATCTAGGTTGGTCATAACTTTCCTTCCAAGGAGTAAGCGTCTTTTAATTTCATGGCTGCAGTCACCATCTGCAGTGATTTTGGAGCCCCAAAAAATAAAGTCCAACACTGTCTCCACTGTTTCCCCATCTGCTTCCCATGATGGACCAGATGCCATGATCTTCGTTTTCTGAATGTTGAGCTTTAAGCCAACTTTTTCACTCTCCTCTTTCACCTTCATCAAGAGGCTTTTGAGTTCCTCTTCACTTCCTGCCATAAGGGTGGTGTCATCTGCATATCTGAGGTTATTGATATTTCTCCCGGCAATCTTGATTCCAGCTTGTGCTTCTTCCAGCCCAGCGTTTCTCATGATGTACTCTGCATAGAAGTTAAGTAAGCAGGGTGACAATATACAGCCTTGACATACTC
>NW_011494707.1:5929878-5931332 GCF_000754665.1 Bison bison bison | reverse complement strand
TGTTGTTCCATGTCCAGTTCTAACTGTTGCTTCCTGACCTGCATACAAATTTCTCAAGAGGCAGGTCAGGTGGTCTGGTATACCCATCTCTTTCAGAATTTTCCACAGTTTATTGTGATCCACACAGTCAAAGGCTTTGGCATAGTCCATAAAGCAGAAATAGATGTTTTTCTGGAACTCTCTTGCTTTTTCAATGATCCAGCAGATGTTGGCAATTTGGCCTCTGGTTCCTCTGCCCTTTCTAAAACCAGCTTGAACATCTGGAAGTTCACGGTTCACGTATTGCTGAAGCCAGGCTTAGAGAATTTTGAGCATTACTTTACTAGCGTGTGAGATGAGTGCAATTGTGTGGTAGTTTGAGCATTCTTTGGCATTGCCTTTCTTTGGGAATGGAATAAAATCTGACCTTTTCCAGTCCTGTGGCCACGGCTGAGTTTTCCAAATTTGCTGGCATATTGAGTGCAGCACTTTCATAGCATCATCTTTCAGGATTTGAAATAGCTCCACTGGAATTCCATCACCTCCACTAGCTTTGTTCGTAGTGATGCTTTCCAAGGCCCACTTGACTTCACATTCCAGGATGTCTGGCTCTAGGTGAGTGATCACACCATCGTGATTATCTGGGTCATGAAGATCTTTTTTGTACAGTTCTTCTGTGTATTCTTGCCACCTCTTCTTAATATCTTCTGCTTCTGTTGGGTCCATACCATTTCTGTCCTTTATCGAGCCCATCTTTGCATGAAATGTTCTCTTGATATCTCGAATTTTCTTGAAGAGATCTCTAGTCTTTCCCATTCTGTTGTTTTCCTCTATTTCTTTGCATTGATCGCTGAAGAAGGCTTTCTTATCTCTTCTTGCTATTCTTTGGAACTCTGCATTCAGATGCTTATATCTTTCCTTTTCTCCTTTGCTTTTCACTTCTTTTCTTTTCACAGCTATTTGTAAGGCATAGGAACTTAGAATGTTGCATAGGAACTTAGAATATCAGGTCCATGAATCAAGGTAAATCGGATACGGTCAAATAGGAGATGGCAAGAGTGAACATCAACATTTTAGCAATCAGTGAACTAAAGTGTATGGGAATGGGCAAATTAAATTCAGATGACCATTATATAAACTACTGTGGGCAAGAATCCCTGAGAAGCAATAGAGTAGCCCTCATAGTCAACACAAGAGTCCAAAATGCAGTACTTTGGTGCAGTCTCAAAAATGGCAGAATGGTCTCTGTTTGTTTCTAAGAAAAACCATTCAGTATCACAGTAATCCAAGTTTATACCCCAACCACTAATGCTGAAAAAGCTGAATTTGAACAGTTCTATGAAGATTCAGAGATCAAATTGCCAACATCTGCTGGATCATCAAGAGAGCAAGAGAGTTCCAGAAAAACATCTATTTCTGCTTTATGGACTATGCCAAAGCCTTTGACTGTGTGGATCACAATAAACTGTGGAAAA
>NW_011494707.1:5917445-5929778 GCF_000754665.1 Bison bison bison | reverse complement strand
AGATGAGAATACCAGACCACCTGACCTGCCTCTTGAGAAATTTGTATGCAGGTCAGGAAGCAACAGTTAGAACTGGACATAGAACAACAGACTGGTTTGAAATAGGAAAAGGAGTACATCAAGGCTGTATATTGTCACCCTGCTTACTTAACTTCTATGCAGAGTACATCATGAGAAACGCTGGGCTGGAAGAAGCACAAGCTGGAATCAAGATTGCCGGGAGAAATATCAATAACCTCAGATATGCAGATGACACCACCCTTATGGCAGAAAGTGAAGAGGAACTCAAAAGCCTCTTGATGAAGGTGAAAGAAGAGAGTGAAAAAGTTGGCTTAAAGCTCAACATTCAGAAAATGGAGATCATGGCATCTAGTCCTATCACTTCATGGGAAATAGATGGGGAAACAGTGGAGACAGTGTCAGACTATATTTTTTGGGGCTCCAAAATCACTGCAGATGGTGATTGCAGCCATGAAATTAAAAGACGCTTACACCTTGGAAGGAAAGTTACGACCAACCTAGATAGCATATTCAAAAGCAGAGACATTACTTTGCCAACAAAGGTCTGTCTGGTCAAGGCTATGGTTTTTCCAGTGGTCGTGTACGGATGTGAGAGTTGGACTGTGAAGAAAGCTGAGCACCGAAGAATTGATGCTTTCTAACTGTGGTGTTGGAGAAGATGCTTGAGAGTCCCTTGGACTGCAAGGAGATCCAACCAGTCCATCCTAAAGGAGATCAGTCCTGGGTGTTCATTGGAAGGATTGATGTTGAAGCTGAAACTCCAATACTTTGGCCACCTCATGCGAAGAGTTGACTCATTGGAAAAGACCCTGATGTTTGGAGGGATTGGGGGCAGGAGGAGAAGGGGACAACAGAGGATGAGATGGCTGGATGGCATCACCGACTCGATGGACTTGAGTTTGAGTGAACTCCGGGAGTTGGTGATGGACAGGGAGGCCTGGCGTGCTGCAATCCATGGGGTCGCAAAGAGTTGGACAGGACTGAGTGACTGGACTGGACTGAACTGATGGAGACCAACAAGACCTTCTAGAACTAATGCAAAAAAAAAAAAAAAAGATGTCATTTCATTCTTAGGAGATTGGGATGCAAAAGTAGGAAGTTAAGAGATACCTGGAGTAACAGGCAAGTTTGGCCTTGGAGTACAAAATGAAGCAGGGCAAAGGCTAATAGAGTTTTGCCAAGAAATCGCACTAGTTGTAGACATCACCCGATGGTCAATACTGAAATCAGATTGATAATATTCTTTTCAGCCAAAGATGGAGAAGCTCTATACAGTCAGCAAAAAACAAGACCAGGAGCTGACTGTGGTTTAGATCATGAGCTCTTCATGAGCCAAATTCAGACTTAAATTGAAGAAAATAGGGAAAACCACTAGGCCATTGAGGTATGACCTAAATCAAATCCCTTATGATTATACGGTGGAAGTGACAAATAGATTCGAAGGAAGTGACAAATAGATCTGATAGACAGAGTGCCTGAAGAACTATGGATGGAGGTTCATGACCTTTACATGAGGCAGTGACCAAAACCATCCCAAAGAAAAAGAAATGAGAAAAGGCAAAATGGTTGTTTGAGGAGGCCTTAAAAATAGCTGAGAAAAGAAAAGAAGCTAAAGGCAAAAGATAAAAGGAAAGATATACTCAACTGAATTCCAAAGAATAGCAAGGAGAGATAAACCTTCTTAAGTGAACAAGGCAAAGAAATAGAGGAAAACAATGGAATGGGAAAGATTAAAGATCTCAAGAGAATTAGGAATATCAAGGGAACATTTCATGCAAAGATGGGCAAAATAAAGACAGAAACAGCAAAGACCTAACAGAAGCAGAAGAAATTAAGAAGGGGTGGCAGGAATACATAGAAAAACTGTACAAAAAAGGTCTTAATGACCTGGATAACCATTATGGTGTGGTCACTCACCTAGAGCCAGACATCCTGGAGCATGAAGTCAAATGGGCCTTAGGAAGCATCACTACGAGCAAAGCTAGAGGAGGTGATAGAATTCTAACTGAGCTATTTCAAATCTTAAAAGATGATACTGTTAAAGTGCTGCACTCAGTATGCCAGCAAATTTGGAAAATTCAGCAATGGCCACAGGATTGGAAAAGGTCAGTTTTCATTCCAGTCTCAAAGAAGGGCAATGCCAAAGAATGTTCAAACTACTGTACAAATGCACTCATTTCAGATGTGAGCAAGGTAATGCTCAAAATCCTTTAAGCTAGGCTTCAGCAGCACATGAACCAAGAACTTCCAGATGTTCAAGCTGGGCTTAGAAAAGGCAGAGGAACCAGAAATCAAATTGCCAATATCTGTTGGGTTATAGAAAATGCAAGAGGATTCCAGGAAAACATCTACTTCTGCTTCATTGATTACACTAAAACCTTTGACTGTGTGGATCACAAAAAACTCTGAAAAATTCTTAAAGAGATGGGAATACCAGACCACCTGACATGCTTCCTGAGAAACCTGTATGCAGGTCAAGAAGCAACAGTTAGAACCAAACTTGAAACAACAGACTGTTTGAAATTTGGGAAAGGAGTATGTCAAGGCTGAATTTTGTCACCCTGCTTATTTAACTTATATGCACAGTACATCATGTGAAATGCTGGGCTGGATGAAACACAAGCTGGAATCAACTTTACCAGGAGAAATATCAACAACCTCAGATATGCAGATAATATCACCCTAATGGCAGAAAACAAAGAGGAATTAAACTACCTCTTGATAAGAGTGAAAGAGGAGAGTGAAAAAGCTTGCTAAAAACTCAACATTCAAAAAACTAAGAACATGACACCCAGTCCCATCATTTCATGGCATACAGATGGGGGAAAAAGGGAAACTGACAGATTTTATCTTTGGGGCTCCAAATTCCATGAAATTAAAAGATGCTTGCTCCTTGGAAGAAAAGCTATGACAAACCTAGATGGTGTATTAAAAAGCAGAGACATAGCTTTGTCAACAAAGTTCTGTATAATCAAAGCTATGGTTTTTCCAGTAGTCATGTACAGATGTAAAAGCAGGACCATAAAGAAGGCCGAGCACCAAAGAGTTTATGCTTTCAAACTCTGGTGCTGGAGAAGACTCTTGAGAGTCCCCTGGACTACAAGGAGATCAAACCAGTCAATCTTAAAGGAAATTAACCCTGAATATTCATTGGAAGGACTGATGCTGAAGCTGAAGCTCCAATACTTTGGCCACCTGATTCAAAGAGCCAACTCATTGGAAAAGACCCTGATGCTGGGAAAGATTGAAGGCAAAGAAGAGGATGAGATGGTTGGATGGCATCACTGACTCAATAGACATGAATCTGAACAAACTCCGGGAGATAGTGAAGGACAGTGAAGCTTGGCGTGCTTCAGTCCATGAGGATCTCAATGACTTAGCAAACTGAACAACAGTTGATTCAGTCGGTAAAGAATCCACCTGCAATACAGGAGACACCTGTAATGCAGGAGACCTGGTTTCAGTCCCTGGGTCAGAGATCCCCTGGGGAAGGAAACAGCAACTCACACCAGTATTCTTGCCTGGGAAATCTCATGGACAGAGGAGCCTGGTGTGCTACACCAGGGGTTGCATAAATCAGATGCAACTGAGCAACTAAAAACAACATACTTGACTTACGATGTTGTATTAATTTCTGCTGTATAGAAAACTGACTCCATTGTGTGTGTGTGTGTATTATATACATATATATTTCTTTTTATTTCCATTATGGTTTATGGCAGGATAGTGAGTATAGTTCCCTGTGCTACACACTAGGACTTTGCTGTTTATCCATTCAATATATAATAGGAAATAATTTCAGAGTAGAGGTGGATCCAGTTTTCTGGCAGCGGGGTGGCTATGGGCCAGGGAAGGGATGCACTGCTGTGGGGTGGGAACTGATGTCATCCCCAAGAAGCTTGCATGGCCAAGTATAGGGAGTGAGTGACTGTCTTGGCTGAGATGGATGTCCAAGCAGTTGGATGTGTACAAGACCAACCTGAAAGAATATGTCAGCAAGCCCAAGCAGGGGATCTGGAAGAATCCTGTGTCCCAGATGCAGTTCCAGGACACGTGTGCTACTATTGGGGGTGGATTCTTTGGCCTCTGGGAAAGGATTTTGGTCTGAGATGCTAGGCATGGGAGACGTCTATTATAAGCTGGGTGTCTAGATTATTCACGTGTGCCTGGCCCTGAAGCAACAGAATGGAGACCTGATAACTCTGGAGTGACTACATGACATCAACAGGTGTTAAAAGGAAAGGTCACATTCACCCAGGATGTCAGCCAAGACGACCTGATTGGGGCCATCAAGACACTGGAGGCACTCGGCACTGGCTTTGGCGTTATCCCTGGGGGCGGCACCTACCTCCTTCGGTCTGTCCCTCTGAGTTAAATATGGATCATGCTGTGGTGCTGCAGGTGGCAGGGAAAATGGCTCTGTGACTGTCAGTGATATCAAAGTCAGTCTTTTATTTTTAAATTATTTATTTGTTTTCGGCTATGCTCATCTTTGTTGCTGCAGGAGCCACGCTCCAGTTGCAGAGTGGTGTGTGGGCTTCATGGCAGTGGCTTCT
The DNA here is from genome assembly GCF_000754665.1 of Bison bison bison. Classification (NCBI taxonomy): domain Eukaryota; kingdom Metazoa; phylum Chordata; class Mammalia; order Artiodactyla; family Bovidae; genus Bison; species Bison bison. The sequence continues at coordinate 5,925,201 of NW_011494707.1, read as the reverse complement.
CTTGTTGCGGCTCCCAGACTCAGTAGTTGTGGTGCACAGGGGCTTAGTTGCTCCACAGCATGTGGGATCTTCCCAGACCAGGAATCGAACCTATGTCTCCTGCACTGGCAGGAGAATTCTTTACCGCTGAAGCCCTTATCAAAGCCAGTCTTAAATGGGAGATGGAGCAAGCAAGGCAAGTGCTGCAACACCTGCTGAAGGAAGGGCTGGCTTGGCTGGATCTGCTGGGCTCCAGAGGAGACCTACCACTGGGTGCCAGGTCTCCTCTCTGACCTCTAGACTCCCAGGAGAGTACAGCTGAGGTGACCAGAGAAGCCCACCCTTGACTGGGAATGCTCAAGGGGGGCACAGCAGTGGGCAGGGAGAAGAGAGAGGAGTTGGTGGTGAATAAAACCTGGACAACTTTGTTTTCAAAAAGAACATCCCTGACAGTCTATTGGTTAAGAGTCCGTACTTCCAAAGGAGGAGACACAGGTTCGATCCCTGGTCTGGGAAGATCCCACATGCTTCAGAGCAACAAAGCCTGTGCACTGCAACTCACAAATGAGCCCACGCTCTAAGACCTGGGAGCCACAGCTATTGAAGCCCACGTGCCTTGAGTCTGTGCTCCCCAACAAGTGGAGCCCCCATAAAGAGAAGGCCACACCCCGCAACAAAGAGTAGCCCCTGCTCATTGTAACTGGAGAAAAGCCCAGGTAGCAATGGAGACCCTGCACAGCCAAAAATAAGAAGGTATAGAAAATGAAAAACACTCCCTAACCCATCAGGAAAAAAAAAAAAAAAAGAACAGGAGGACTTCCCTGATGGTCCAGTGGTTAAGATACTTTCACTGCAGGGGGTGAGGGTTCAATCTAAGAACTAAGATCTCACATGCCCTGAGATGTGCCCCCTCCAACTTTTAAAAATATACACATCTAAAGCATTATTTCTAAAGAATTCATCTTAGAAGCTCTTATCTCATTTACTCAGTTTCACTACTTATGACGTATCATCATACCAAGTTAATTTTTCTTCTCTTTGTTAAAAATTGAAGTATAGTTGATCTACAATGTTGCATTAGTTTCTGAGGTATAGCCAAGTGATTCAGATAAATATATACGATCAATGTATATATAATTTTCAGATTTTTTCCAATATAGCTCACTACAAGATAATTGATATTGTAGTAAGATAAATGATAGTGAATATAGTTCCCTATGCTATACAGTGGGACCTTGTTTATCTATTTTACATATAGTAGTTTGTATCCAGTATTTTGGTTATCTGATGTGAACAGCTGACTCATTGGAAAAGTCCCTGATGCTGGGAAAGACTGAGGGCAGAAGGAGAAGAAGGCATCAGAGGATGAGATGTTTGGATGGCATCACTGATGCAATGGAGATGAACTTGGGCAAACTTTGGGAGATGGTGAGGCACAGGCAGGCCTGGCATGCTGCAGTCCACGGGGTCGCAAAGAGTCAGACATGACTGGGTTGCTGAACAATAACGAGTTTGTACCTACTCATCCCTGCCTATGAGTAGCTATGGTTCAGACATCCAAGGAAATAACCAGGTGACACTATGGGTGTAATTTTAGACTAGTCCTTGCATTGCTAAGAACTTGAGTTTTCTGAGTTGTGTCAGACTTGGATGCCACCAGACGTTCTCAGAACAATGTCTGCCGGCAGCTAGTAACTGCAATCTTACTTTTTATAAAGCCAGACAACTGGCTACTTGACTATACATCCAGAGTCAGTTTCAGGCTTATTCTTCTGAAAAGAAATGAGATTTATTTTGTCTATTTAGATTCCAGTTGTCACTTCCAACTACTTCTACTTGGGTCTGTTGCCCAAAAATGACAGGCCGAGGGATTGAGGTTTTAATCATAAAGACTCAGGTCCAGGACTTGGTACTCAGAAATACTTCCAATTCAGTGTCCATTCTTCAAACTGAGGCAGCACTATGCCCCATTTCAACAGGAAGTTATCGGAGCCATAGTTGCCCAGTTCCCTGAATTAAAGTGAGCAGGAGTCTATGGGGTTTTGGGGTCTTTCTGTGTCTTCTGTTCTTGTTTGTAGGATACACACTTCATTCAGCTTCTTTGACATTCCCTGAGTTCCAAGGGTAGATTCAAATAGTTGCTGATCAGGGAAGGGATGGGACACAAAAACAGGAGAGGAACAGTCAAGTGAGTTTGCGTAAACTCTGGGAGTTGATGATGGACAGGGAGGCATGGCGTCCATGGGGTTGGAAAGAGTCGGACTCAACTGAACTGGACAGACAAGTGGTGGTACAGCCTTAGGGCAGGGTCCTGTTTCCTACTCAAGGAATATGCATAACAATATCTTTGAGTTCTTTGGCAGAACTGGAGCCCCACCCAGGTGGAGGATGGTAACTTCAGGCTGAGCGCAAGATTCCTGGAGCACCGCCCTGTTGCCTCACACCAACCAATCAGAACAAAGTCACACACGCTGCAGCCCTCACCCCAGATTGTGCCTTCCTTCCCTGGGCCCTGTTTGGCCCCTGCCTATTTCAGGGTTTCACGCAAAATGGCTGTTATTAGAAGGGTGAAGGCTGGTTTCAGACCCAGCTCAATTGGAAAAGAATCTGTCTGCAATGTGGGAGACCTGGGTTTGATCCCTGGGTTGGGAAGGTCCCCTGGAGAAGGGAAAGGCTACCCACTCCAGTATTCTGGTCTAGAGAATTCTGGTCGCAAAGAGTTGGATATGACAAAGTGACTTTCACTTTCTTGTCTTTCTTTCATATCTAGATTTAGATTAGGTAGAGAGAGACTTCTGCTCTGCTAGGCAGGACTACTCCCATGCACAGCAGCAAGAAGTTACAGAAGAAAGAGACCTCCACCCCAAGGTGGAGTATGAAGTCTCTCAGGGGGAGTTCTTAGGTGAAACACACTGACTGACTGCCCACCATAGCCAGGCACCATAGTAACCATTTGCATGAGTTATTTTACAACAGGAGATCTTGCTAAAGAACACAGAACTAACAAGGCTCCACCAACTGGAAGAGTTTCAGTTCAGTTCAGTTGCTCAGTCATGTCCGGCTCTTTGCGACCCCATGAACCACAGCACGCCAGGTCTCCCTGTCCATCACCAACTCCTGGAGTCCACCCAAACCCATGTCCATTGTGTCAGTGATGCCATCCAACCATCTCATCCTCTGTTGTCCCCTTCTCCTCTGGCCCTCAATCTTTCCCAGCATCAGGGTCTTTTCAAATGAGTCAGCTCTCTGCATGAGGTGGCCAAAGTATTGGAGTTTCAGCTTCAACATCAGTCCCTCCAATGAACACCTGGGACTGATCTCCTTTAGGATGGACTGGTTGTGTTAGGGGAAGCACACTGATTGAAACTGCCCACCCTGGCCAGGCACCATAGTAACTATTTGCATGAGTTGTTTTATGACAGGAGATCCTGATAAGGAATACGGAACTAATAAGCCACCACCAACCGGAAGAGTTCGGGAAAGGTCTAAAGGAGACACCGCGTGTCCGTCCACTTCCCAGAATCCCTCTCACTAGCATCCATCTTGGGTGAGCGATGTGTGTGCCACCAGGAAAGACTCTGAATTAGAATGATTGGCCAAAGACCACCTGGAAACGAATCCCATCACCATAAAACCCAAGACTGCGAGCCATGCGGCAGAGCAGTTCTCCTGGGTTCCCTTACCCTACTGCTCTCCACCCGGGTGCCCTTTCCCAATAAAATCTCTTGCTTTGTTAGCACATGTGTCTCCTCAGACAATTCATTTCCGAGTGTTAGACAAGAGCCCAGTTTTGGGCCCTGGAAGGGGTCCCTCTTCCTGCAACAGTTGGATCTCCTTATAGTCCAAGGGACTCTCAAGAGTCTTCTCCAACACCACAGTTCAAAAGCATCAATTCTTTGGTGCTCAGAGAAGACCATGTGTCCTACCATCTCCCAAAATCCTTCTTGCTGGCATCCATCTTGGCTGGGCAATGTCTGCACCACCAGGAAGGACCCTGAGTCAAAACAAAGACTTGGCCAAAGACAACCCAGAAACTAATCCCACCAACATAAAACCTAAGACTGTGAGCCACATGGCAGAACAGTTCTCCTGGGTTCCCCTATCCTGCTCTCCACCTGGGCACCCCTTCCCAATAAAGTCTCTTGCTTTGTCAGCATGCGTGTCTCCTCAGACAATTCACTTCCGAATGTTAGACAAGAGCCCACTCTTGGGTACTGAAAGGGGTCCCTCTTCCTGCAACAAAAGTTTAAAATGAGGGTGCCATCTGCTCAGTCATGTCCAATTCTTTGCGACCTCGTGGACTGTAGCCCACCAAGTTCCTCTGTCCATGGAATTTTCCAGGCAAGATTACTGGAGTATGTTGCATTTCCTCCTCCAGGGGATCTTCCCAACCCAGGGATGGAACTTGAGTCTCCGGTGTCCCTTACATTGCAGGCAGATTCTTTACCCACTAAGCCATCCATAAAGCCCAGCCTTGAACATACACCATTTCATTTTTTTCCCAGTATATTTTTGTGATAGGTTCTTAGAATGGGATTCCTGAATCAAGAGGTACATGCATATATTTAACTATACTCATTAAACAACAACTCTTCTCTTTTTCCTCCCCATAGCCCATGGTAACAACAGGGATATAAAGTTTTTCAAAAACCACAAAACAGAAACCCAAAACTGATGGGTATCTTTATCCTTATATCTGTGGCTTTGAGTTTTCTGAATATCAAGATATCTTTTCAATAGACAAGCTTTCTTGAATCAAAGTTTATTAATCTTATTTTGTTTTAATTTTTTCTCTGAATCACAAAAGTTGAAGCTCTTATAGAAATTTGGAAAACAAAGATACAGATATAAAAGTAGGTGAGACAGTGCACTAAATCATGTCCAACTCTTGCGACCCCATGGACTGTAGCCTGCCAGGCTCCTCTGTCTATGGGATTCTCCAGGCAAGAATACTGGAGTGGGTTGCATTTCCTTCTCCAAGATATAAAAGTAAGAATCATGCAGTTCCACCAGCAGAAGATTACCAGTAACCATTTTGATACGTTTCATTCAGTCTTCCAAATTTTCTTCTTCATTCTTCTGTTTGTTCCAGAGGAAGCTCCATGGAGTCACCAGGGAAGTCAACATGCATCAGATATGTTTATATATTGGGCTTCCCCTGTGGCTCAGCAGTAAAGAATCAGCCTGCAATGCAGGAGCCGCAGGATACATGGGTTCGCTCCCTGAATCGGGAAGATCCCCTAGAGGATAGGATGGCAACCCACTCCAGTATTCTTGCCTGGAAAATCCCCATGGACAGAGGTATCTGGTGGGCTACAGTCCATGGGGTCGCACAGAGTCAGGAATGACTGAAGCGAGTTAGCACACACACACGTTTATATATGGCTCTCTGTCTGTTGTGTGATGTGTAATGATAAAGATAGGATTACACTGCCAATGCTTGCTTTTTAAAGTATTTTAAAATGACCATCAAATATTCTTCAAAACACTATTAGAATGAACATGTATGAAAATCTTATAACGTTTTAATTGTTGTATATTTATGCCATTTCTAGATTTTTGTTGTTAAGGATCCATTTTGTGTATAAATCTTGTCTGAGAAATTTATTTTCTTAGTGTTATTCCTAGAAATGGGTTTCTGGGTCAAAGGATGTACTCATCTGTATCAGGATTCACTGTTCTATTATTTGGGGTCTCACAAGTTGGAGCATGTACACAGATTCACACACTCCCCTGTATGTATAAAGTTATTTTATCTTCTGCAGTCAAATTCTCTTCCCCTGAGCTATACCTCCATTTTATCTTCTAATAGAAGAGCACTCACTTACATCACCTAAAGAAATTCTTTTATTCATCAAACATTTGTAGCAATTTTTTGTCAATAGACCAAGATGAAACCTGAAGATTAGACTGAGACCAACTCTGTTGTTTAGTTGCTAAATCGTGACCAACTCTTTGCAACACCATGGACTGTAGCCCGCCAGGCTCCTCCCTCATGGGATTTCCCAGGCAAGAATACTGGAGTGGGTTGCCATTTCCTTCTCCAGGGGATCTTCCTGACCCAGGGATCGAACCTTGTCTCCTGCTTAGCAGCGAGCCACCAGGGAAGCCCGAGGCCAACTCTAGATCACAGTTAATTAATGTGCTTAACTCACCCTTAGGAAATGAGATGATTTGGCTCCATTCACGTTGTGGCATATTCCCTCTCACTCAGCATGTTCAGTGGAGGCATCTCTGGACCAGACTTGTAATTTCAGTTCAGTTCAGTTGCTCAGTTGAGTCTGACTCTTTGCAACCCCATGGACTGCAGCACACCAGGCTTTCCTGTCCATCACCAACTCCTGGAGCTTACTCAAACTCTGGTCCATCAAGTTGGTGATGCCATCCAACCGTCTCATCCTCTGTCGTCCCCTTCTCTTCCCTCCTTCAATATTTCCCAGCATCAGGGTCTTTTCAAATGAGTCAGTTCTTTGCATCAGGTGGCCAAAGTATTGGAGTTTCAGCTTCAGCATCAGTCCTTCCAATGAATATTCAGGACTGATTTCCTTTAGGATGCACTGGTTGGATCTCCTTGCAATCCAAGGGACTCTCAAGAGTCTTCTCCAACACCACAGTTCAAAAGCATCAATTCTTCGGTGCTCAGCTTTCTTTCTTTTTTTTATTTTTAAATTTTATTTTATTTTTAAACTTTACAAAATTGTATTAGTTTTGCCAAATATTGAAATGAATCCGCCACAGGTATACATGTGTTCCCCTTCCTAAACCCTCCTCCCTCCTCCCTCCCCGTATCATCCCTCTGGGTCGTCCCAGTGCACCAGCCCCAAGTATCCAGTATCATGCATCAAACCTGGACTGGCAACTCGTTTCATACATGATATTATACATGTTTCAATGCCATTCTCCCAAATCTTCCCACCCTCTCCCTCTCCAACAGAGTGCATAAGACTGTTCTATACATCAGTGTCTCTTTTGCTGTCTCGTACACAGGTTTATTATTACCATCTTTCTAAATTCCATATATATGTGTTAGTATACGGTATTGGTGTTTTTCTTTCTGGCTTACTTCACTCCGTATAATAGGCTCCAGTTTCATCCACCTCATTAGAACTGATTCAAATGTATTCTTTGTAATGGCTGAGTAATACTCAATTGTGTATATGTACCACAGCTTTCTTATCCATTCATCTGCTGATGGACATCTAGGTTGTTTCCATGTCCTGGCTATTATAAACAGTGCTGCGATGAACATTGGGGTACACGTGTCTCTTTCCCTTCGGTTTCCTCAGTGTGTATGCCCAGCAGTGGGATTGCTGGATCATAAGGCAGTTCTATTTCCAGTTTTTTTAAGGAATCTCCACACTGTTCTCCATAGTGGCTGTACTAGTTTGCATTCCCACCAAGGGTTCCCTTTTCTCCACACCCTCTCCAGCATTTACTGCTTGTAGACTTTTGGATCGCAGCCATTCTGACTGGCGTGAAATGGTACCTCATAGTGGTTTTGATTTGCATTTCTCTGATAATGAGTGATGTTGAGCATCTTTTCATGTGTTTGTTAGCCATCTGTATGTCTTCTTTGGAGAAATGTCTATTTAGTTCTTTGGCCCATTTTTTGATTGGGTTGTTTATTTTTCTGGAATTGAACTGTAGGAGTTGCTTGTATATTTTTGAGATTAGTTGTTTGTCAGTTGTTTCATTTGCTATTATTTTCTCCCATTCTGAAGGCTGCCTTTTCACCTTGCTAATAGTTTCCTTTGATGTGCAGAAGCTTTTAAGTTTA
>NW_011494707.1:5916162-5917345 GCF_000754665.1 Bison bison bison | reverse complement strand
GAGTTTATTTTTGTGTATGGTGTTAGAAAGTGTTCTAGTTTCATTCTTTTACAAGTGGTTGACCAGATTTCCCAGCACCACTTGTTAAAGAGATTGTCTTTAATCCATTGTATGTTCTTGCCTCCTTTGTCAAAGATAAGGTGTCCATATGTGAATGGATTTATCTCTGGACTTTGTATTTTGTTCCATTGATCTATATTTCTGTCTTTGTGCCAGTACCATACTGTCTTGATAACTGTGGCTTTGTAATAGAGCCTGAAGTCAGGTAGGTTGATTCCTCCAGTTCCATTCTTCTTTCTCAAGATAGCTTTGGCTATTCGAGGTTTTTTGTATTTCCATACAAATTGTGAAATTATTTGTTTTAGCTCTGTGAAGAATACCGCTGGTAGCTTGATAGGGATTGCATTGAATCTATAAATTGCTTTGGGTAATATACTCATTTTCACTATATCGATTCTTCCAATCCATGAACATGGTATATTTCTCCATCTATTAGTGTCCTCTTTGATTTCTTTCACCAGTGTTTTATAGTTTTCTATATATAGGTCTTTAGTTTCTTTAGGTAGATATATTCCTAAGTATTTTATTCTTTCTGTTGCAATGGTGAATGGAATTGTTTCCTTAATTTCTCTTTCTGTTTTCTCATTATTAGTGTATAGGAATGCAAGGGATTTCTGTGTGTTGATTTTATATCCTGCAACTTTACTATAGTCATTGATTAGTTCTAGTAATTTTCTGGTGGAGTCTTTAGGGTTTTCTATGTAGAGGATCATGTCATCTGCAAATAGTGAGAGTTTTACTTCTTCTTTTCCAATTTGGATTCCTTTTATTTCTTTTTCTTCTCTGATTGCTGTGGCCAAAACTTCCAAAACTATGTTGAATAGTAATGGTGAAAGTGGGCACCCTTGTCTTGTTCCTGACTTTAGAGGAAATGCTTTCAATTTTTCACCATTGAGGATAACGTTTGCTGTGGGTTTGTCATATATAGCTTTTATTATGTTGAGGTATGTTCCTTCTATTCCTGCTTTCTGGAGAGTTTTTATCATAAATGGGTGTTGAATTTTGTCAAAGGCTTTCTCTGCATCTATTGAGATAATCATATGGTTTTTATTTTTCAATTTGTTAATGTGGTGTATTACATTGATTGATTTGTGGATATTGAAGAATCCTTGCATCCCTGGGA
>NW_011494707.1:5913302-5915697 GCF_000754665.1 Bison bison bison | reverse complement strand
GATGGTGGCCTCATAGAATGAGTTTGGAAGTTTACCTTCCTCTGCAATTTTCTGGAAGAGTTTGAGCAGGATAGGCATTAGCTCTTCTCTAAATTTTTGGTAGAATTCAGCTGTAAAGCCGTCTGGACCTGGGCTTTTGTTTGCTGGAAGATTTTTGATTACAGTTTCAATTTCCGTGCTTGTGATGGGTCTGTTAAGATTTTCTATTTCTTCCTGGTCCAGTTTTGGAAAGTTGTACTTTTCTAAGAATTTGTCCCTTTCTTCCATGTTGTCCATTTTATTGGCATATAATTATTGATAGTAGTCTCTTATGATCCTTTGTATTTCTGTGTTGTCTGTTGCGATCTCTCCATTTTCATTTCTAATTTTATTGATTTGATTTTTCTCCCTTTGTTTCTTGATGAGTCTGGCTAATGGTTTGTCAATTTTAAAAAATATGGAACGCTTCACGAATTTGCGTGTCATCCTTGCACAGGGGCCATGCTAATCTTCTCTGTATCATTCCAATTTTAGTATATGTGCTGCCGAAGCGAGCACTCAGCTTTCTTTATAGTCCAACTCTCACACCCATACATGACTACTGGAAAAACCATAGCTTTGACTAGATGGACCTTTGTTGGCAAAGTAATGTCTCTAGTTTTTAGTATGCTGTCTAAGTTGGTCATAGCTTTTCTTCCAAGGAGCAAGCATCTTTTAATTTGAGTTACTTTAAATATATTAATTAAGGACAGAGTAGATCTTTAGTATATTTGGTGATGGGACTTCCCTTGAAGCTCAGCTGGTAAAGAATCAGTCTGCAATGTGGGAGACCTGGGTTTGATCCCTGGGTTGGGAAGATCCCCTGGAGAAGGGAAAGGTTACCTACTCCAGTATTCTGACCCAGAGAATAAAGAGTCGCAAAGAGTCAGATTGGACTGAGCAACATACACTCACTCACATATTTGGTGATGGTCTCGAAACTCCAGTTATTTAACATAATTGAAAACAAATTGTTTTTCAAATACTGCAGATATTGAGGATAACCAGTTAAAGCAGTAGAGTCTGAGGTGCAAAAGTTCCAATATTGAAAGCAGATTCCCTAATTTCTTAATTATAATGGACCTAGCACAGATAGTAAAGAACCTGCCTGCAATGCAGGAGACCCAGGTTTAATTCCTGAGTCCGGAAGATCCCTGGAGGAGGCAACCCACTCCAGTACTCTTGCTTGGGAAGTCCCATGGACAGAGGAGCCTATTGAGCTACAGTCCATATGATAGGAAAGAGTTGGACATGACTGAGCAACTAACACTTTTAACAGTATAAATGAGTTTTCCTCCATGCATATTGATTGTGAAGCTCCTTGAAAGCAGAAGTCTTTTCCCCTAAATTTATGTGGGATATTTCATTCCCCATTGCCCATGAAGACCTTCAGAAGAAAGAAAATGTTTTTTATCCCATGTTTTGTAGAGTCTGAAACCCATAATCTGTTTGGACAAGCCTTAACTGGATACCTGTTTTATGCCAGGCAGGCCAATGCTAGGTGTTCAAGATGAGAGATTTTGGTTTTGCTTTGAGAAGCTCACTCCTCAAAGCAAGGGGAGAGTGACCTCAGAGTATGGCAGGTGGATGCCCGCAGGCTCAGGTTTTCCTCGAAGGAGGCAGACAGGGGTTTGGCACCATGTAGAAATAAATGTGAACCTGGGCTCCCCAACTTCTTGGTTCTTGGCTTCTCTGAGCTTCACTTTCTTCTTGGGGAAATGAGAACATCAGGGCTCTGAAGTAAAATCGTGCACCCGAAGTCCTTAGTACACTTAGCAGGTGAGACGCGACGTCACCTTAGTTGCCACTATTTTTCGGAGGGCTTGGGGAGGGGTTCCGCCCTCAGAACCAGTCATGACTAATTGGGTAGGGCTATCACCGGGAACAAAGGGGAACAGATGTGTGCCATCTATTTTCGACACGGAGCACCTACTGTGTACCTCTTTCGGCCTCGCGAGGCCTCTTGGAGGACTTGATGCCCTCCACCCGAGAAGAGCCTGAGGACGGGAGGGAGCTGGGGTGGGGGGGTTTGCTGAGACGCAGCTGCAGCCTGGCTCCCCGTTGCCACCGCTGTTCCTCGGTCTTTTTTTTTTTTTTTTTTACCAGAAGCCACTCTGTGACCTTGAGCAAGTCTCGGCTCCCCTCCGTTTCCGACTGGCGGTGGGTAATGGATTGCAGGGACAAGGAACAAGGACAGGGAGGCCAAGCTTTAGGGACATCTAAAGTTTTTAAGATCCTTCCAGTCCCTCCCTTTCCCCTACGTCTCCTCCCGTCGGACGCCCAGGTGAGCTCCGGGAGGGGAAGGGCTCGCAGGTAAAGATAACAGCAACCGAGCACCTAGGGACTCCGCGACCCGACGCGCGCTAAACGCCTTTCG
>NW_011494707.1:5863994-5913135 GCF_000754665.1 Bison bison bison | reverse complement strand
GGACCCAGGAGCCCTACAGTCCCCGGCCCTCCTTCGTGCAGCCCACCTGCACATTGCTTCCCGGCTTCCTGGAAGTCCCGTGTGTCGCCCCCTCCCCACCTCCACCTCTTCCCCCAAAGCCCCTGCCTCATTCACCCCTTCCAGGGACCCTGAAACCTTCTCCAGGGGGGCTCTGTGTCCTCCCCAAACATCCCCTCTGTCACCCTCTCCAGTGATCAGATCTCCCCATCACCTGACTTGGGATCCTGTGAACCCACCCTTCTCTCCGCCTGTCCCTGGTCTGCAGTGGGACCACCAGGGAGACACCAGAGGTTGGAAGGAACAGGGGGAGAAGGGGCCTAACCCTACCTGAAGCCAGAGAAGGTGATGTCTCCTTCTCACCCACTCCTGGACATCACCCTTGGAGAGGTCCCCTTGGCAACCTCCCATTTACATGGATACCACAGGGAAATATGTGGTCCTCACAAGCTCAGAGACACACAGGCATAGAACACCACCAGCAAAATCTGCGTACACAGGTGTTGGGCTCACGGATGGCCTCACACACATGCTGCATGCATGCTCAGTCACTTCAGTCGTGTCCGACTCTTTGTGACCCCAAGGACTGTAGCCCGCCAGGCTCTTCTGTCCATGGGATTCTCCAGGCAAGAACACTGGGGTCAGTTGCCATGCCCTCCTCAGGCTCACACACAGACACAGGCAAAGACACATGGAGGGGAACATACACACACACACTCAGGGATACTGAGACAGCCCCATATGAGCACACACACAGACACACACACAGAATCACATGGGCACACACATGCACACACACACATGCACACACACACACATGCACACCCTCAGGCCCATAGGAAGCCTGGGCAGCCTTGGCACTCCCAGTAGAGGCTGTTGTGGGCAGACAGAGCAAACAGCCCCCAGAATGACCTGCCCCACCTAAGTTGGCATAGAGGGAGTGTTTGCCTTGGTTATAAACCCAGCACTGGGCATCCACCCATGCTCGGGTTCTCCCTAAGGCTGAGCCCTGGACCCTGAGATGCCAGAGTCAGGGTCAAGTCAGGGTAGGGGGACCTCTGGGGACAGCTTTGGGGTATGAGTTTGGAATGGGGGTCTTTTCAGATGTGCTTGTTTTTTTTTTTTTTAAGTTTTTATTTGTTTTTGGTGGATTCTTAAGTCCCCAGCCAGGGAATCAAACCATGCCCCCTGCAGTGAAAGCACAGAATCGTAACCTCTGGACCACGGGGAAGTCCCCAGATGTGCTTAGACTGGAAGTGTTCCATGGGGCTTGGTGGATCCAGGGGTCAAGGGACCTTTTCTGAAAGCCCACTCATGCCAGGGGATCTGGGGCTCCTAGGGCAGAGATCTGTCCAGGCTGGAGGGTCATTGCTGTGAGCAGAGAGTAGCACAGGGTGACAAGGTCCCCTGTGGTCACATGGCAAGGAGGCAGATTCTAGAAGGAGGTGATGAGTGAGCTAAGTGAGGATGGGGTCAGGGCATTTGTTATACAGGGTGTATGTGACAGTGTGATGGGAAGTTTAATTGGAGGAATAGGAAATGATGAGTGGCGTCCATGTGGGGTCCATGTTGAGAGAGGGTGCCAGAGGGGTAAGAGGATGGACTTCTGCAGGGCCTCTGGCTCAGTGAGGACCCTGAGCTTTACCTGGAGGGGGTTGGGAGCCTGGGGAGATTTCAGGCAGAGATGTGGGCACCTGGGCAAGTCCTGTGAGGGTGAGGGCTGGTCATCCAGAGAGGAGGGCAAAGCTTTTAACTCTAAACTTGTTGTTACATTTTGTTTCTATTTAGTTTATCTCTAATCCCCTAGATTGGAGAAGGCAATGGCACCCCACTCTGGTACTCTTGCCTGGAAAATCCCATGGATGGAGGAGCCTGGTGGGCTGCAGTCCACGGGGTCACTAAGAGCCGGACATGACTGAGCAACTTCACTTTCACTTTTCACTTTCATGCATTGGAGAAGGAAATGGCAACCTACTCCAGGGTTCTTGCCTGGAGAATCCCAGGGATGGGGGAGCCTGGTGGGCTGCCGTCTATGGGGTCGCACAGAGTCAGACATGACTGAAGCAACTTAGCAGCAGCAGCAGCAACAATCCCCTAGATGAATATGCTCCTTTTTCCACTGAGAAAAAAGAAAATTGAGGGGACTCCCTGGCTTCCCAGTGATAAGAAAGACTCTGAGTTTCCACTGCAGTGGGTCTGGTTCAATCCCTGGTCAGTGAACTAAGATCCCACATGCTGTGCCTTGCGGCCAAACAAAACCAAAAAAAAAAAAAGAAAAGAAAAAAACCAACCCAACAACAAAACAATTTGAATTTGAATTTTGACCTGGATTCTTCAAAGAAAAGTCAGCATGATAAAATCTCGTTCTAGATTTTACAAATGTGAAAGGGAATCCACAAATCTCTGGATTCTCAGTCCTGGAGCCATGGGTGGAGAGTGAGCTCCCAGGAGTCAGGCCGATATGGGAATAAGTTTCTGTTCAGCAATTCACCTGCTCTGGGACCTAGGATGGGTCCTTTTGCCTCTCCTAGCCTCAATCTCTCCATCTTTGAATGGGAAACTAGCAGCCCACAGGACAAAGAGATTGACAACAGATGTCACCTGTAGATTGGGGAACACGGTGCCTGGTGCCAGGTGAAGTTCAAGTAATAGCTTCTCCGCGCTGTGGCTGATTGTGTGTGTGTGTTTTGTACTTGTTGACTGTGAGCAGCATGTGAGATCTTAGTTCCCTGACCAGTGCTTGAACCCCTCCCCCTGCGCTGGAAGCACAGTGTCTTAGCCACTAGACCTCCCGGGAAGTCCCTGATTGTGGTTTTTGACCAAACACCAGAGTGGACTCTTGGACCTCACCAGAAGGAGGAGTGGCTCTGGGATTCTCTGATGCCCAGTCGCAGTGGGTTTGACCGCCCCTGACCGCAAGCAATGGAGTCCTTGATGCCCCTTACCTCTGTCACCCCAGGCCTCCCTCTCCTGCTGCTATTGGGTGAGGAGGAACCACTGGATTGGGAGTCAGAAGCACTCCCCTGACCCCACCCCGTGACTGTAGGAGTCGTGCTTCCCATCTGAGCTTCCTCTTTCTCCCATGTGAGATGCAGGGGTTCCGGTCGCACCAACTGTGTTCTGCTATGGTCCACAGCAACATGAGGATCCAGAGAAATGGCTGGGATGGGGTCACAGGGCCTCCCTGTGTGGCAGGAATCTGTGCTCTGGCAGTGAAAATAAAAGGTGATGCAAAGAATCTGGAAGGCAGTGGTGAGGGGGTGGGGAAGGTCCCTATAGAAGATGGCAGGGACCCTGTTTGGTTCATCTCTGATGTCCAGTGCCCAGGACGGGCAACTAGACAGACATTAGACGCACAACCCACAATCCGACTGTGTCTGAAGTTGACATTGGCAAAAGATTGAGAATGAGGGCATTCTAGGAAAAGGGACCAGCCAGTGCAAGGGCCTAGAGGTATGATTTTTTTTCAGATGCCGTGGCTCTGTGACCTGTTTTCTCCTTCATGGCTGCCTTGAAGATATTGATAATAATAGTTAGAGCTCATTGTGTGCTGGTAATTTACATGCATGATCTCATTCCATTCTGGGGAGAGATGTCCCCTTATTCCCCTGTTTTAAGATGAGGAAACCAAGGCACAGAGAGGTTGAATGGTCCAAGGTCACACAGCTAGGAAGAAGGAGAGCAGGATTCAACCCTGAGATAGTCATCCAGAGGATGAGGTGGTTGGATAGCATCATCAACTCAATGGACATGAGTTTGAACAAGCTCCAGGAGACTGAAGGAAAGGGAAGCCTGGTGTGCTGCAGTCCACGTGGTCACAAAGAGTCGGACACAACTGAGCGACTGAACAAATCATCCAGACACTTTTCAGGCTAGTGCCTATCCCCAGGCCAGGCCAGCCCCCACCTGCAGCCTCTAACTCTTGTCCCCCTCCCCCACGCCCAGCTCCCCAGAGGTCACATGTGCACCGACGTGGGCTCATAGGACTGGCCGGGACTATTGACTGTGTTGGCCCTCGCCCTGCCTTGGTCTACGTGAAATACGGCTGCTTTTGTGGTCTGGGGGGCCATGGCCAGCCCCAGGATGCTATAGACTGGTGAGTGCATGCTGGGGGCATAAAGTCCCCACCCCCTGGGGTGCTTAAGGCTTATGAGGAAATACCCAAAACTGAGGTTGGGGTTTAGATACGAAGCCCCCAGAAAATGGTGCTCCTTGCAGGCAAAGGGTCTCCTGGGCAACATGCCCATGAGGCCAGACCTTGGTGCCAGCTGGCCCCCAGTCTGGCAGGGTGATTACTTTAGCTGAAAAAAAAAAAAAATCATACATCACTGATCAGACTTATTATGCACCAGAACTGTCCTGAGAGCCCCTTTGAGTTCTCACAACAACCCCATTTCAGAGATAAGGAAACTGAGGCCCAGAGAGATCAACTTGTCTAGAGCCACATACAGAGTGAGGGGTGGGGGCTGGGATTTGAGCCCAGGCGGCCTGGCTGGATTCACGCCCCTGATCACTGCCTTCTGCTGCTGGCTGAGAAGGGCCTGTTCTGTGCCAGGCTGTGGGCTTAGACCTTGCCACGGGCTCCTCTCATTTGCCACCACAGCCATGGCCATCCGATGGTGATCCCTATTTTACAGACCGGGTCCCACAGACACTCATCCATTTCCAGAGTGGTCAGGGGGCAAAACGTTGATTGTCTCTTCCGGGTCTCAGAGGATATAGTCGTCACTGACAGGTCTCTATCCAGCCTCGTACCTCCAAGGCTCCTGCCACGGGCCCTGCCCTTCCTCCCACACTCTGGTTGTCTGGTTCCTGCACATCTTTCCAGATGTAGCCCCTCCAGGCATCACCCCCTCTTGGAAGTCTTCTCTGAAGCCTAGCTGGACCTGGCATCCCCTCTGGCTCCCAGAATCCCATCACTTGCATCCTAGGTTTTCTCGCCCATGCCCACTGCATCTGGAGACTTTTCTGCCTCCCCCATCCTGGGGTTGGGGGCTGGTGCTTGGGCTGAGACCTCAAGCAGGAAGAGTGGGCAGGAAGTCTTCCCAGGCAGAGGCAGACTGGGGGCAAAGTCAGGAGGCAGGGAAGGTATGGCTGGAAGGGGCCAGCATGGCTGGAGCTGAGAGGCTCAGAGACTGAGGCAGGCAAGGGCCAGACTCGAGCGTGGAGGAGAGATAGGGGTAGGGCAAGACACGCTGGGGTCGGCAGAATCAATTCCCAGGACAGGGATTCCCAGGAACAAAGCCTGGACCAGAAGATGCTCTCCCCTGTGGGTCTTCATTCTCCTGAAGTTATGGCACAGGAGGATGGCCAAGGGACCATCCTTGCCCTCACTCCCCCCTTGGTCTGTCCGTCTGCTATCCACAGGTGCTGCCATGCGCACGACTGCTGCTATACACATGCCGAGAACTCCGGCTGCAATCCCAAGGTGCAGCCCTACTCCTGGAATTGTGTCAGTCAGAGTGTCAAGTGTGGTGAGTTCCCAACATGACACCCAGCAGCAGCCATTGGCTGGAACATAGAGGGGCTTCCCGCTGTAGGTAGGGCCATTCTCTCATCTGCCCCAGTCTCCACCATGCCCTATTGTCTCTCCAACATTGTGGCCAAGGGTCAATTACCATAGTTCATTTCTCCTGTGCTGTTGATTTTGTTAAGGAAAAGGAATTTTTCTGTCAAACCTAGGAAAACAGAAGGTAGGTCCAAAGGCTGAATGATTTGAGAAAAATGAGAGTGGTGAGCGAGCCCATTTACTTATCAGAATAAAGAGTATGCTTGTGTCTAATGGGTCCCCTTTGTGTTAGCACTGCTGGCCCCAGGGGATGTCTGAGTTTGCAGACCCTGGCCTGTGGCTGACAGCTTGGTCTGTGATTCAGATTCTGTGACGTCACCAAGCCCTGATCTCCTGGGGCCTCAGTTTCCTCACTGGTAAACTATGGGGTAGAAATCAAGCTGGCCTGTGGTGAGGATGAAGTGAGAGTGTCATGGCATTTCATGCCTAATAGATGTCCTTAATGGTCTGTTCAAGAAATGACCCAACACAGAACCTCCGATGAGCAAGACCAGGCACAATTTTATGGAGCCCAGGATTTAGGGAAGGACATGAACACAGTTCTGAGTAACCCTGAACGCCCTCAAGAGAAAGTGATTTCTCTTTCAATTTTCTTTTAATCCTTCCAATTTTGTGAAGTTAGAGTCAGTTTTAATTTAGCTAAAACATCTGTGGGACCCTCCCTGAACCTTTTGAACAGAGAGAGGAGATTTCTGGCTTATAACATTATTCAAAAACAGTTCTATTCTTAAATTTAATTCTGGCTTTAAAAAATCCTTCATATCTATCCATCTGTCATCTATCTGTCTGTTACTTCTCTTTAACCACAAGCAGCATGTATTTAATGAGGATAATTGTAACATAACCTGATACCACTGTACATTTTACATGACTGGCTACCTGTAAAGCTGAAAGAAAAATAAACCTGTGGTTAAAAATATTTTGCACCTCAGGGCAATCTTACTGGTTTTCAAAACGAACCAGTAAGAAAAGGAATGAAGTATTTGTTTTTAGGATTATCTTCTGATGGATGGTGTTTTCCATTTACAGTTTCTGTTCACACAAATTTAAAAAGCCAGATCAAGGGAAGAAACAGGATGTGAATAATTGTACAGGCACGATGTAGATAAGACTGGGATTTGGGCAGTGAGACTCCAAGTTATCTGAGGAGCTAGAAATGAAACAGACAACAGACTCCATAACTTTTTTTTTCTTTTTACTTTTAACTGAGCATAACCTAAAATTAGCCATTTTAAAGTGTACCTTTCAGTGATATGTAATGCATTCACAACGTCCTCCAACCATAACTTCGATTTCCAAAACGTCTTCTTTTTAATTTATTCTTGGATGCGTGGGGTCTTCTCTGACGTGCGCGCTTTCTCTAGTTACGGCAAGTGGGGGCTACTCTCCAGCTGTGCACAGGCTTCTCCTTGCGGTGGGTTTTCCTGTTGTGAAGCAGGGCTCTAGGCCATGTGGGCTCAGTAGTTGTTTGACTCAGGCTTTGTAGCTCCATGACATGTGGCATCTTCCTGGACCAGTAATGTGTCCCCTGCAATTGGCAGGCAGATTGTTAACCATTGGACCACCAGGGGTTCCCAAAACATTTTCATCAACATCCCCCCAAAATCACGTACCTGTCAAGTGCTCAGCTTCTATTCCTCCTCCTTCCAGCATCTGGCAACCACCAATTTGCTTTCGATCTCTATGGATTTACCTATTCTAGGTATTTCCTATAAATGATGTCATACAATAAGCCTTTTGTGTCTGACTTCTTTCACTTAGCCTCATGTTTTCAAGGTTCATTCATGTTGTAGCTTGTATCTGAACTTCATTCCTTTTTATGACTGAATAATATTCCATTGTAGGTATATACTACATTTTGTTTATCCCTTCATTCATTGTAGGACATTGTATTGTTTCTGAAACCGTTTACCTCAGATTGGGACTTGAACCCACATGAAGTGAAGTGAAGTGAAAGTTGCTCAGTTGTGTCCAACTCTTTGCAACTCCATGGACAGTCCATAGAGTTCTCCAGGCCAGAATACTGGTAGCCATTCCCTTCTCCAGGGGATCTTCCTAATCCAGGAATCAAACCCAGGTCTCCCACATTGCAGGAAAATTCTTTACCAGCTGAGCCACAAGGGAAGCCCAAGAATACTGGAGTGGGTGGCCTTATCCCTTCTCTAGGGGATCTTCCCGACCCAGGAATCAATCCAGGATCTCCTGCATTGCAGGCAGTTTCTTTACCAACTGAGCTCACATGGCTGGGACTCAAACCCAGCCAAAACCCATGGTACCTGGTTTCAGGACCTAATGAAGCTCAGGCTCTTGATGTCTCATCGCAGAAAGAACTCAGTGAGAGACAAAGTGATTGGTGAGAAGTGGATTTATTCAGATTCAGAGAGAAGCACACTCCATAGAGTGTGGGCCATCGCAGAGGGTGAGTGTGGCCCACAGAATGTGGTGTGGTTGGTTTTTATAGGCTGGGTAATTTCACATGCTAATGAGTGGGAGGATTATTCCAACTATTTTTGGGAAGAGGTGGAGAGTTCCAGGATTTGGTCCACTGCCCACTCCTTGGTCTTTTGACAGTGCCTTGGAACTCTGATGGCACCTCTGGGTGTCATGTGTCATGACACTTGCTGATTGAGGATCAAGGTCTAGTGTTGTCTGCCATCTTGGCCCGTTTGATTCTAATTGGTTTATGTTGTGTCCTTGGGTTATGTCATTCTTTCACAAGTTGTGCCCTGCCCCTTTTCTTCCTGTTGCATTCCCACCTTTTAACTACTGGGAATAGTACTGCTGTGAACATTTGTGAACAAATATTTATTTGAATACATGTCTTCATTTCTTTGCGGGCATATACATAGGAGTGGAATTGTTGCATCGTCTGGTAATTCCATTTTACTTTTTGAGGAACCCTTCCCTGGTGGCTCAGACGGTAAAGAATCTGCCTGCAATGCAGGAGATCTGGGTTTGATCCTTTGGTCAGGAAGATTCACTGGAGAAGACAATGGCTATCCACTCCAATATTCTTGCCTGGAGAATCCCATGGACAGAGGAGCCTGGTGAGCTATCGTCCATAGGGTCACAAAGATTCAGACATGAGTGAGTGACTAACACTTCCACACCAATTTTTGCTATAGGAGCTGCGCTGTTTTACATTCTTATCAATGTATAGGGTATTTCTCCACAGCCTTGCCAACATTTGCTATTTTTATTTATTATTTAGTGGAGATGATTAGTGTATCTCTTTGTGATTTTGACTTCCTTTTTCTCATGAGTAATGATGTTGAACATCTTTTCATGTGCTGGTTGGTCATTTTTCCATCCTCTTTGGAAAAATGTCTATTCAAGTCTTCTGCTCATTGAGTAGCTTGTCCTATTGTTGTTGAATTGTGAGAGTTTCTTATTCTGGATACTAGACTCTATCATATATGTGATTTGCAAAAGATTTCCTATCATTCTGTTGCCTTTTTATTTTCTTGATAATGTCTTTGGTATACAAAAGTTTTAATTTTGATAAAGCCCAATTTATCAATTTTGTGTTTTTTATTTTGGGGCTGAACTCATCTCCGTTATGGCAAGTGGACTTCTCCAGCTGTGGTGCATGGGCTCCGGAATGCCCAGGCTCAGTAGTTGTGTTGCTCAGTCTTAATTGCCTCTTGGCAGGTGGGATCTTAGTTCCCTGACTAGGGATCAAACCTACATTCCCTGCTTTGGAAGGCAGATTCTTAACCACACACCACTAGGGAAGTCCCAATTTTGTCTTT
This sequence comes from Bison bison bison, assembly GCF_000754665.1. Lineage (NCBI taxonomy): Eukaryota > Metazoa > Chordata > Mammalia > Artiodactyla > Bovidae > Bison > Bison bison. The sequence goes on along the minus strand of NW_011494707.1, from coordinate 5,903,796 downwards.
TGTTGATTGCGTTTCTGGTATCCTATCTAAGAATTTGTCACCAGATCCAAGGTCATGAAGATTTACCCCTATATTCTTCAAACAGTTTTATAGTTTGAACTCTTTTATTTTTTAACATTTTATTGAAGTATTATTGATTTACAATGTTGTGTTAATTTCTCCTGAACAGTGAAGTGACTCAGTTATATATTCTTTTTCACTGAACTCTTAACTTTAGGTCATTGATCTACTTTGAGTTGGTTTTTGTCAATGGTGGGTGGTAGGAGTCCACGTTTATTCTTTGGCATATGGATATTCAGTTGTTCCAGAACCATTTGGTGAAGAGACTCTTTTGTCCCTATTAAATTGTCTTGGTACTTTTGTTGAAAATCACTTGGCCCTTAGATTGGTGTCATCTCTGAGCCTGTTTTCTTACCTGGAAGATGGATGTTGCAAAGATGAAAAAGAAAGAGTTTATCATGTGATATCCAGATTGGATGGAGGTTGCTACTTTCTCCCCTCCTGTCTCCTCCATCCCTCACCCTTATCTGAACTTCTCTCTGATCCCCACTGCCTCCACCTCAGAGAACTGAAGGTCTGGTGTGATTTTTCACTGAAACCCCAGCTTCTACAGACTTGGTCTGCTCTAGAGGCAAGGAGGCTATACTAAGGGTTACATAGAAGGATATTCTTAGATATGCACAGATTCTTAGCCATGTCTTCTTAGTCTACATTAAGAGTTGACACAGAGCAAAGCTGAATTAATATGGAGACATTAATATGGAGTCCTTAATTCAGTCAATCAAGGACTGAAAATGTCCCAGACATCATCTCATCCAACCATCTCACTTAGAGCTGCAGGGAAATGAAGCCCAGGGAAAGAAGTGACTTGCTTAACCTGGTGATGATAAGCCCACTTCTGGGCGTATTCTCTGTCCCCACACTGCCCCCTTCCATTGTGAGTAGAGAGGAGAAGTGGACCTTGAGTGGAAAACACGTTAAAGACCTTTCTCTTCTCCCTTCAACCTGCATGTTCTGCTGCCCCTAACCATGTGAAAGGGCTTCCCAGGTGGCACAAATGGTAAAGAACCTGCCTCCGATGCAGGAGATGCAAGAGACGTGGGATCGATCCCTCGGTGGGGAAGATCCCCTGGAGAAGGGAATGGCAACCCACTCCAGTATTCTTGCCTGGAGAATCCCATGGACAGAGGAGCCTAGTGGGCTACAGTCCATGGAGTCACAAAGAGTCAGACACAACTGAGCATGCGCACGCGCACACACACACACACACACACACATCTAAAAATGATATTTGTGAAATACTTATTAGTGTGTCAGCTAGTGGGGCTGTGCCTATTTACAGAACTGCTTTCCCTGAACCGAATGAAGAGAACCAAAATATCTATTATGCATTTTTTTGGCTAAAAATATTCTCTTATTCTGTTTGGAGATATTCTGAACTTAGCTGTTTGCTTAATTACAGGTGTGGCCCATTTTCCATTTATGGGCTTGACAAATATATTTTTTTTAAATGTTAAGCATATAATAATATTTACCAGCAGGCCTTTATTTTAAACTTAACCCTTGGGAGCTAGGTTTCCTTTTCAGTTTTTTATTATTCTTGAATAGCATGAATCTGTTGGGCTTCTGAGGCCATAGAATAGTGAGACCAAGCCTTATTTTTCAAAGGATTTTCTTGCTCAGGGAGAAGTGGGGAGCATAGCGGAGGGACAGACATTGGGTCAGGAGATGCTGGGCTGGAATCCTGGTACACTGTTTCCCAGATCTGTAGCCTTGGACAAGTTACTGAATCCCTCAAGCCTCACTTTCCTTTTCTGTAAAATGGGAATAATAAAACTCTGGTGCTGGGTTTGTACAAGAATTGGAAATGATGTATGTTTTTTCTATATTCTCCCAACAACCATTATTGAGAATCTATTCTGTGTCAGGCTCCCTGATGGGCAAAACAGAGGAGCAAGGCTCTGTGGTCGGAAAAGAGAGCAGGAAATAGTGTCCATGCCAATTGCTTTTATAAGCGCTTGTTGGAAAAGAAATCAATGAGGTACTATGCATGAAAATGAAAAATGAAAGTGTCAGTTGCTCAGTCATGTCCGACTCTGCGACCTCATGGACTACAGCCTGCCAGGCTCCTCTGTCCATGGAACTCTCCAGATAAGAATACTGGAATGGGTAGCCATTCCCTTCTCCAGGGGATCTTCCACTCTGGTTGCTGCAAGGAATATAGCTGGAGGGAACAAGGGTGGCAAATAGGTCCCCCTGTGAGGCTGTTGCAGGGATCTGGGTGAGAAGTGCCTTGGACAGACGACACCAGTGGAGGTAGTGGAAGGTGGAGCCGGGGGACTCCCATGGACGGGGGAGGGAAGCGGAAATGGCTGGAGTGTTTGTGCCGGTCCCCCTGTCCTTAGACAGCTGTCCTTTGGCCAACTCTGCAGGAACAGTGCAACCTTGGAGCTTCAGTGGCTCTTTCCTCAGAAGTCCCTAGCCCACCAGGTCACGTTCCAAGGGTGTGGCCCGTGGAAATTTTACTGGTAACAGTGCTGGCTCTGGTACCAGCTGGTTCATTTACCAATTTTTACGTATTAGTTTTATCTATCTTTCCATCTGTCCATCCATCTGTCTGTCCATCCATGCACATGCCTTTTCTGATTCAAACCTAATCCATGTTTGTTGTGGAAAATCAAAACATCCCAGAATCATTGTAATGTAGGAAGTTAGGCTTCATCCACCAGTGTTAACTAGCTTCTATTGCTTGGCATGTTGTTTTCCTCCAGATTTATGCATGTGTAAACAGACAAACAAGAACAAATATCAGGACTTCCCTGGTGGTCCAGTGGTTAAGAATCTGCTTGCCAATGCAGAGGATGCAGGTTCGATCCCTGGTCCGGGAAGATCCAATATGCCTGGAGCAGCTAAACCCGGGTGCCACAACTATGGAGCCTGTGCTCTAGAGCCCGAGAGTCGCCACAGAGGCACTGCACTGAGAAGCCTGCACGCTGCAACTCGAGAGTAGCCCTGCTCGTCACAACCAAAATCCACTCACAGCAACGAAGACCCCGCCAGCCAAAAATACATAAAATAAATAATTTTTTTTTAAAAAGAACAAAAATCAGATCACATTATATACATCATGTTTTTTTTTTTTTTTTTCACTTAATATTGTGTCTTGGACATCTTGGAACATCTAGGTTGGCCTCATTCTTAAATATATATTTATTTTATGTATTTATTTTTGGCTGTGGTGGATCTTTGTTACTGCATGGGCTTTCTCTAGTTGCGGTGTGGAGGCTTCTCACTGCCGTGCCTTCTTTTATTGTGGACCATGGGCTCTAGGGTGTGTGGGCTCAGTAGCGGTCGCTCTTGGGCTCTAGAGCTCAGGCTCAATAGTTGTGGCTCATGGGCTTAGTTGCTGCATGGCTTGTGGGATCTTCTCAGACCAGGGATCAAACCCATGTTTCCTGCATTGGCAGATGGAGTCTCTACCACTGAGCCACCAGACAAGCCCCAGCCTCATTCTTTTAAAGTCTGACAATCACCTGTGGCAGAGTGTCTCCATCTTGACACTATGGACATTTGAGGCTGGATCTCTGGTGTGGGAGCCATCCTGGGCATTGCAGATGTTTAGTAACATCCCTGGTCTCTACCAACCAGATGCCAGTAGCAAAGCCCCTACCCTCTGCATGGAACAGCCAAAGACGTCTCTAGACACTACCCCAAGCCCCGTGGGGGACACAACAGCCCGCAGCTGAGAATGGCCAGTCTGTGGCACCAATGTACTTCATTTTGCAGAGACTGTGGTTGTTTATAAAGCTTTGTGCACCTGTGAGAGGCTTTTGCAACATGGAGTCTTAGAATTGTAGGGTCAGATGGTGTATTTGAGGCACCCTTAGCATAATGGACTCCCCTTGTAGCTCAGTCGGTAAAGAATCTGCCTGCAGTGCAGGAGACCCAGGTTCAATCCCTGGGTTGGGAAGATCTCCTAGAGAAGGAAATGGCAACCCACTCCAGTATCCTTGCCTGGAAAATCTCATGGACACAGGAGCCTGGTGGGCTGCAGTCCATGGGGTCTCAAACAGTTGGGCATGACTGAGCGACTAACTACTTACTTACTTACTAGAATTTATATGTAGAAAGGGCTGGCGGGCAGCCTGAAAGGGAGATTGGAGGACTTGTCCTAAAGGAGTATTTACTCTGCAAGGGCATTTAAACAATATAAATTGTATTTATTGTAGAAGCTGGGGAGGTGCTAAAGGGAGGCCTGGTGAAGATTAGGGAGGAGGTGGGCCATCAAAGACCCCACAAGCCACCTCCTCTCATCACTGAGTGGTATAGATATTTTAAGTCTAATAAGTAATGTAAACTAAATTCAAAATAGCGGCCGCTCACATTTGGTTAATTGAGATCACTTTTCCACAATGAAAGCACTGTATGGCTCAAAGTAGAAAAGTTTCAAATTATAACTTTTCCCACAAAAGGTTTGTGGGAAATAAAACTCCTATTAACACTACCCAGACCTCCATTTGATTAATTTTCTGGTGCTGTTCTTGTTTTGTCTTTGAGTGCATAATACATAAAAAATATAGCAGTGTGTTTTGTACCCCTTAAGTTTTCTTAAATATAAGTTGCTTCCCATGTCATTAATGGCAAAAACCATCACAATATTGTAAAGTAATTACCCTCCAATTAAAATACATTGAGTAATTTAAAAAAGCTCTATTAAAAGAATAGATTGTTGTTGTTCAGTCACCAAGTCATGTCTGACTCTCTGCAACCCCAATGAATTGCAGCACGCCAGGGTTCCCGTCCTTCACTATCTCCCGGAGTTTCCTAAAACTCATGTCCATTGAGTCAGTGATGCCATCCAACCATCTCATCCTCTGTCGTCTGCTTCTCCTCCCGCCTTCAAGGGTTCGACTCCTTGTCAGAAAACTAGATTCCACATGTCGCAACTAAGACCAGGTGCAGGCAGATTTATTGATTGATTTAAAAATCCTGTCTTAAAACTTAGATTTGTAAGGGCAGATGAGTCCCCTGAGTTGACACCCTATTCCCTTCTGGCAGACAAGCCAGGAGGCCTGGGATCAGGCAGAGCTGAACTGGGGATTAGTCCCTATACCTCTTCACTGGATTTTTCTTCTGTAAGGTTGGGGTGCTGATGCCAAAAGCTCAGCTTCTCTGTACACCGGTGCTGAATCAAATCTTGGAGGCAGAATTTTGGGCAAAGTAGAAAAGGATAGGTTGTTTGCTTTGTCAGGCAAAGCGGGGGACAGAGCAGGCTTATGCCCTCAAAACCCACTTGGGAAGACAGTGAGAAGTTTTATAGTAATTGTCCAAAGAGGGAGTGATCAGCTCGAGGATGTTCTTCTGGTGGGTTGGTGGTGAGGTAACTGGGAGTCAACATCATCAACCTTCAAGTCCAACTAGCCTGAGGCCTATGCGCTTATGGGCAGCATACTACTGGTAACTTCTCCCACCTGGAAGCCTTTCAGTATCTGCAAAATATCCCAAAGACATTCTTGTGTGGATCTGTTGGTAGGAAAACAGGACCTTGCCCCAAGGCTGCTCTTGACTGTTTCTCCTTGGTCTCCCATCCTTTCCCTTCCCTAGTTAGCAACTGCTTGACTCTGCCTCCAAGTACTGCATTTCGGACTCTTTTGTTGACCATGATGGCTACTCCATTTCTTCTAAGGGATTCCTGCCCGCAGTAGTAGATATAATGGTCATCTGAGTTAAATTCACCCATTCCAGTCCATTTTAGTTAGCGGATTCCTAGAATGTCAACTGTGAAGAAAGCTGAGTGCCAAAGAATTGATGCTTTTGAACTGTGGTGTTGGAGAAGACTCTTGAGAGTCCCTTGGACTGCAAGGAGATCCAACCAGTCCATTCTAAAGGAGATCAACCCTGGGTGTTCTTTGGAAGGACTGATGCTAAAGCTGAAACTCCAATACTTTGGCCACCTCATGCGAAGAGTTGACTCATTGGAAAAGACTCTGATGCTGGGAGGGATCGGGGGCAGGAGGAGAAGGGGACGAGAGAGGATGAGATGGCTGGATGGCATCACTGACTCGATGGATGTGAGTCCGAGTGAACTCCGGGAGTTGGTGATGGACAGGGAGGCCTGGTGTGCTGCGATTCATGGGGTCGCAAAGAGTCGGACACGACTGAGCGACTGAACTGAACTGAACTGTCTCTGCCTATTGGAACTCAGGGAAGGAGTTGGAGGAACTCATGGAGAAATCATGGAGGCTGAAGGAAGGCTGTTTCCTATAATCAAAGAAGTGAGGGGCACAAAGGCCTTGTGCCCAAGAGCCCCAGAGGGCTCTGCATGCCTCTAGTGCCAGTGGCCCTGCCCTGAGAGGACTGGGTGATGTGGGGACCACAGAGCCAGCCCTTCATGTAATTGCACAGTTAACTCAGGCTTCCATCATCTCGACTTTTTCTGTTACCATTTACTGAATTATAACCAATGCAATTTTTTGTTCTGTATTTTAAAATTTCGTTTTGCTTTTTTGGCCATGCAGCATGGCTTGGGATATTAGTCTCCTGACCAGGGATCCAGTCTATGCCCATGGCAGTGAAAGTTTGGAGTCCTAACCCCTGGGCCGCCAGCGAATCCCCAAGGCAGGGTGTTTAAACACAGCCTCTTGGAGTTGGAGGTGTTTGTGTTTCGCCTTCTCTCTCAATAGTTTCCCAGAGTGTGAGAAGCTTAATAAATGAATTTAAGTGAGAAGGATTTTCCCTTTCAGTCCTTTGTTAATTTCTCCAGTTAGGCAAGGAGGAAGTATCGCTTGCATGGTGGTCTGACTGCTAGAGAGGGTAAACCTCTCTTACACTAATCTTCCTTTTTTAAAACTAAGACACTCCATTCTGGGGGCTCATAGCCTTCAGGTGGGTAACAGCATTTAACTAGACTCTGATATTAGAACTTTATCTTCACTGGCTTTTTTTCTTAATCAGTTTTGTATATTTGTGGTATAAGATTTTGGTTTTCCATTTATGTCAGTGACGATTTATTTAATGCAATTTAATACTATTTAATATAATTAAATCATAATTTATTTAATAATTGACTATTAAAAATAAAGGGGATTTAAAGATATCCCTGGTGGCTCAGTGGTAAAGAATCTGCCTGCAATGCAAGAGACATGAATATGATTACCTTGGGTTGGGAAGATCCCTTGGAGAAGAAAATGGCAACTCACTCCAGTATTCTTGCATGGAAAATCTCATGGATAGAGGAGCCTGGTGGGCTACAGTCCATGGGATCACAAAAGGGTCAGACAAGACTGAGTGAGCAAGCACACATAAAGCTATCATCTTGAGGCCGCCATGAGCCTGAGTTTGGGAAACCCTGTGTGCAGTCATGCTGATAAACACCTTTAATCAGCTCAGCTCATTACAGGGTCAGAAGGTCTCAGGCCCCCTGCCTCCTGCTTGACATCCCCCGACCCTGCCCCTGTTCATCACGCCAGGTGCTGCCAAGCTCTCTGAGTGTTGCCCTGAGACAGAAGCTGAATTTTCTGACTCTCATGCTTCATCTTGCTAGGATCTCTAAGGAACCTGTGCATTTTAAGAGGAGATCTTTAAGATTAGCTGGCAGTTTAAGGAGGTCAGCTACAGCTCATAAGCACCTGCTGTATGCCCTACATTTTGCTGACTTCGTCTCTTTTCATTCTCCCAACAGCCCTTAGAAGTAGGTACTTTTAGTATCCTCATGTGGACCCTGTGGAAGCAGCCTGGGAAGGATGAAGTGATGTGTCCAAAGGAACTATATCCATGGCTGAGCTGCCTACCTCCAAGCTCATGCTTTACTGTGCCTGTGGAAGAAATTTGGAAGGATTTAATAGTGGGTGTCCCCTGCCCTCCCCCAACACCGCTCACCTCCACCACCCATTTTGTGAATAAATAAAAACTCACAGTCAAAGGCAGGTGACATATCCAGAGCTGTTATATCTTCTAGATTAATAGATACAACTTGAAGATCACAAAATCTTTCGAACCCAAAGGAATGATTCTGTAGCAGCAAAATTCCCAAGGTAGAGGGAGATTTATCTTTGGGTGGCAGCCTTTGCATCTCTGTATAAAATAGGCCCAAGATGGAAGGAAGAGATGGAATATACAATTGTTACCTAAAACAAGCTGTTTTTTTATATGGTTATCATGTCATCTGCATATAATGACAATTTTACCTCTTCTCTTCCAATTTGGATACCCTTTATTTCTTTTTCTTATCTGATTGCTATGGCTAGGACTTCTACTACTATGCTGAATAGGAATGGCGAAAATGGGTATCCTTGTCTTGTTCCAGATTTCAGTGGGAAGTCGTTCAGCTTTTCACCACTATTATGTTGGCTATGGGAACAAGCTGTTTTCTTGAAGGAGCATCTGAAAGAGACTTGGAGAGAAAAGGTAGGGAAGTGCAGGTGGAACCAACATTGTTGGTGTGCATGCCTAGGGCCAAGCCCCTGCCTGGCACTTTATATATGCTTTCTTACCCAGGCTTCATAATAAACCTGCAAAGTGGATAGTGCCCCTTTTTAAATGAGGACTTCGCTCAGAAAGTTCACAGTAAGATCACACACAGCAGGGCTCAAAAAAAAAAAAAAAGCCTGGATTCCCAGGCACCTACTGCTTGTCTAACTGGATCCTCAAATGCAATAGTGTAATACTGTTACAGAAGAGAAGCTTTATAAAAGGGTGTACGGACTTTGGACTTTTCCTCTGAAAATATTACCCTGGTAACTTCGTTTTCTGTAAAATGGACTGAATATCACTTTCCTTGGGAGTTGTCATGATGAGGGAGATCACTGTGGTGAACTGTCAAAGTGTTACCCGGATGCAGTTTATGACCTTTCCTGTTTCCTGCTTTACTAGCTTCCCTTGTGTTTATCTTCAGGTCTGTGCAAATCCCTGTTCTAACCTCAGTTTCTCCACTTCTTCCAGAACCAACGGAGGACAAATGCCAAGAACTCATATGCAAGTGTGACCAGGAGTTTGCTCACTGCTTAGCCCGAGCAGAGTACAACATTAAGTACCTCTTCTATCCCCATTTCTTGTGTGGGAACTACTCACCCGAGTGTGACTGACTAGCCTGACTTGAAACGTTTTGGCACAAGGGAATAAAACTCCTTTTTGCTCGTCAACAGCCTCATTCAGTTCTTTGCAGAAGGGAGCTCAGGCCAAGTGTCAAAGCGGCAACCCTGGTGTTTGCTTTCTCTCCTGTCCCGGAACTTGGGCTAGAGCCAGTTTGGTTTCCAGTTTGATTAATGTCAAAAGTCCCATGCCTGTTGAATAAAACCACAACTGTGCTTCTGACTGTATTGGGTCTGATACCATTTTTGACATTCAGCCTTTGTGAAAAAGGGCTAGGCCTTCCTTATCTTCTAACCTGCTTCTGATGGCAGGTAGTCAAAAAAGAGCAAATACATACCATGTATCTAGATTCTGGGTAATAAAAAGCCAGCCACACGCTGCCCAAACTTGTGAAGTTCAAGTCTAGTAGTTTTTAGCTCAAGTCTTCTTTCCATATCCCACTCCACTTTTAACAGTTAAAATTTATTTCCTGATTACAAAGTATAATAGTACCTAAGCATTGCTAAAAAACAAAAGAAAATAAGAGAAATATAGAAAGGAAAAAACCCACTCCAATTCTCACAGTCCAGTATAACCACATTTAGCATTTTGGTGTGCTGCCTATCAGTCTTGTCGGCAATGTTCTAAAAATGTAATTGAGGCAATTCCCTGGTGGTCCAGTGGTTAGGGCTCTGTGCTTTCGCTGCACGGGGCGTAGCTTCAATGCCTGATCAGGGAATTAAGATCCACTTCATGGTATGGCCAAATTAACAAATATTTAAAAACCTCACTCGATTTAAAAAAAAAAATGTAATTGAGACTCCATACTGTATGACTTTTATAAGCTTTTTCCCATTTCTCTGTGTCTTTAAAAAAAGCTGTGAAAACTTCATTTCCAAGTGTTATTAGATACTATTTTATAGACTGCTAGCTTTCTGACATGAGCAGCATTTCCTATTCTTATCAATAACTAATGTAGCGAGGATGCTTGTGAATCTTTACCCTCTCCCGCCTTTTTATCCCTTGAGATTTGTAGAAATGGAACTCTTGCATTAAAGGGTCTGTGCAGTATTTTAAATAGACACCTCATTTGGAGACACCTGAGCCTGCTCTGAGAGGGTGGCCCTCGCTCTGCTATGCCTGTTCCTCCGCAGGCGATAAACAGGGAGCACCCCGCCTCTCCTGTTTGCGCTTGGCTGTCTGCCTTGTACTCCTCCCCGGAGCACATGTATTACTCATCTCTGAAGCACGATTTGGGGAGCAGGTGAGGACAGTGTGGGGAGGCCAAGGGGCACAGGTGAGAAGCACTGGACAGGGAGTCTGGCCTGGGCCCCTGCTCCAGTAGTGCTACCCAGCCTCCATTTCTTCATCTAAAATAAGAGGGACTTCCCTGGTGGTCCAGTGGTTAAGAGCCCACCTTGTAATGCAGGCAACGTGGGTCTGATCCCTGATTGGGGAACTAAGATCCCATATGCCACGGAGCAACTAACCCTGCACACCGCAACTCCTGAATCCACACACCACACAACTACAGCATCCACAAACTGCAACTAAGACCCGAGGCAGCTGAACAGATCAATATTTTAAAAAGTAAAAAAGAGAAGAGTAACCTTGTGAGGCACCAGGCCGGGGAGATGTAGACACTGCAATGTTCCTGGATCCACTGGGCTGGCAGTGTCTCTGGCGTATCAAGTCAGGCAGGAACAGGGCCTGATGAGGAAACACAGGGCTAAGGAAAACACTCTCTCCCCTTTCACTTAAGATCTCCTCAGTGGCTCCTCGGCTGTGGGGTGGGGTGGGGACAGGTGTGGTAAGCGTGACCAGTAGGTTGTACTGGTCAACATAGATTTGCTTCATGTTTCCTAAACAGTCAATTTTTCTCTATGTGGAAGTTTTATCTGTATATATATATAAACTTTATTTTTATTTCAAGTCATTTCTTCAAACTTTCAGATGTAGTTTGAGGGAAATCTTCAAAGATACAAAGGGTTAATGAATGGTTCATAGACTCGCAAAAAAACACTTTGGATGCAAGCTGATTTCTGTATAAATATGGGGCCGATCTTCAGATTGATAGCCTTTCACACCTGCTATTGTCACACTGGCAGGAAATCAAAGGCCATAGTTCATCTCATATTTACAATTACAGCACTTGGTGTAATTACACATTGTTTTATACATCAGAGCAGGACAATAAAGATTATACAGTGTGAGATCGATGTACAAGGTATTTCCTTAAACAAACGGACTGGCTTGCATTTTATAGATTACATTCTTAAAAACAAAGCAAACCCCCCAAACAACAATTTTACATAGCATGGAAGCAGCTCAGCCTGATGATTAAACTGCCTGACATCCCACTCAACAACTCCAGCAAAAAGATCCCAACTTTCAATGATCCCAAGTAGAAAACAGTGGTGGCAAGTCTAACCACCATCATTCTAACCTCAAACTGACTGCTTTCAGAGGTTTAACTCTGAACCTTCTAGCAACTCTTATACAAGACAGAATTGTCAACGAGATTGTGTTTTTTCCTCCTTATTTTTTATGTGCAACTGCCTCTGCCTATGACAACATCTTCTCCTGTTTTCCTACCCTTGACTGAGGACAGGCCTGGCCCTGGGCTCCGACCCGCCCTGGGAGCCTCTTGTCAATCACTGAGGTTAGAGCAAGCGGGGATTGTGACCCACTGTGTGTCCTCCGAAGACCCAGAGTCCCTGCCAGATGTCACGGGCTGAGCCTCCCGTCCCGGTGAGGAAGGCGGCTGGGTGGGAGGTGCAGCCGCCGTGTCAGCCAAGCCCTGGGGCGCCAGTCCCTGCTGCCACGGGACGAGGGAGGGGACCTGGCCGTGGCCTCTGACGCACAAAGCAGCACCTTGTTTACTAGGGGCGGAAAACAGGAAGTCCGCTTCCCCTTCTCCCCAGAGCTCGGCCGGCAGGGAAGCTGTGAGGGTCCCTCGGAACCTCGGTAGCGTCAGTCACAAGACCTGGGTTTCCAGCCGTCGGACTTCCTTGACCACGAGATCAATGTTAATAATTGGGTTAAAGTACAGGGCCCAGTAAAACAGACAGTTGCAAACAAACTGAGGGATGAGGGGCCAGAACATGGCCACAAAAAGCCCCTGTGTCGACACTTTCCAGAAATGGCTCCACATCCTCTGAGGCACGGTCCTGCAAAAGGAAGAGAGGCGTGTGAGAGGTGAGACCGAGGCGCTCAGACCCTGCCTGGGCCTTTCCCTGCCGCAGAGTCTGGCCGCTGGAGCTGCAGGAGACCCTGCTTCCTGTCCCCTGTGCCCGAGACACACCTTTCCTGACCATGTCACCTTCAACTCCTGGGACGGAGCCTGGAGGGGGCCTCCTCAGGGAAATGTCACCAGGTCCCCTCAGGTGAGGCCTTCCCAGCACTGCCCCAACTCCACCCGCTTCTGCACCAAGTCACACTCGTATGTGTTTAATATAACACAGCATATTCTAACTTGTTTATTTATTTGTGGCGGTGTTGGGTCTTCGTTGCTGCGTGGGCTTTTCTCTAGCTGTGGCGAGCATGGGCTCCTCTCTGTGCAGTGCACAGGCTTCTCACTGCAGTGGCTTCTGGTGTTGCAGAGCACGGGCTTTAGGGCGCACGGGCTTCAGTAGTTGTGGTTCCTGGGGTCTAGATCACAGGCTCAATTGTTGTGGCCCACGGGCTTAGCTGCTCCTGGGCATGTGGGATCTTCCTGGATCAGGGATTGAACTAGTGTCTGCTGCATTGGCGGGCAGATTCTTTACCACTGGGCCACGAGGGAAGCCTCTTTAATTTAATATTAACATAATATTTTCTCTGCTAGGCTGTAGGCCTTCAGGGTATACACTATTCTCTTGACCAACACATCTGTGCTGTCCAGCAGAGAAGCAGGGGCACAGGAGAGTTTCAATCAACTGGGCATGAATAAGCAGAGTCACTGAATTGAATACATAACGGAGATTCCTGTCAGGTTCTCACTATTCACCTGATGGGTGAGGCCAAGAAGCCTTCGTGTCACGGGCTATTTCAGGCTAAGAGGGTGCAGGCGTGCTGATACGTTTTGTCTGCCTGCCCAGCAGCCATCCTGTCTCCTGGAAGCATCTTCTGAGTTTGCCTTTGGGGTGTCTCCCTCCCCTGTTCTCTTCCACGTGGCCCATCTAGAGCTGAAGCCAGCCCCTGGATGGCGGGTGAGTGCATGCTTGTGTCTGGACAAGGGGAGTCCACAAACCCCTGCACAGGTTCAGGGGGCCTGTGACCCAGGCTGGGTCCATCAGGGCAAAGGCATGTGAGCCCGAGGCTTTCACAAGTGCTACAGGGAGAGAAGTGTCTCTTTCCTCTAGGGTTCCTAAGCTGTCGGTCTCTACCTGGAGGGATCAAGGGCCCCCGAACGCAGGAGCTGTTGAGGTGAACAGAGTAGAGCTGTGAGAGGGAGAAAGACAGTTGGCCCTAAGAACAGTGTTCGGGTGTCTGGGTCCAGCCACGCAGGAAGCCATCATGGGCATGTCCCTTGGTAGGAAAGCCAACCTAGGTTGGATTCTGCCACTTGCAACCAAGAGTCCTGACTCAGCGATTGTCTAGTCCAACTTTTTCATTTTACACATTAATCCAGAGAAATGATTACTGCCCCAGTTGGTGGCAGAGCAGGGTAAGAACTCATGCCTACAGAATTCCTCCTCAGATCTCTATGTTCTACCACACTACTTTCCATAAAGCACCCTCTTCTTCTCGCTTGTTTATTCCTCAGTTATTAAATTCCTTCATGTACACCCTACCCTCCAGGAATTATCTGATGTATTACATGGGGAAAAGGCATCCGGAGGCACACTTTAACAATGAGCACCATGAGAGCCTCCCCATCCTGAAACAAAGTAGTTTTCCTGTTCACTGCTTAAGCAGTGTTTCTAAACCAGATCGCTGGGTGTCTTATTAGAGTCTGAAAAACACTCCAGAGGACTTCTCCACTTGGCATTTCTTCCCCACTCTCTGTTGCTCCAACCATCTCCAACATAAAAACACACTTACTTCAGTTCACTTCTTGACCAGATCCTCCAGAAGGAGAATAATTCCAGAACCGAGAGTAGCATGGCATTGACGATGAGAAACCGTGACGTCCAGTAATGGACCTCCAGCCAGTCCCAAGCAAACTCAGCAATCAGCTGGTATGGAAGGAAGGAGTACTTGATGAGGAATTCTCGCCACTGCTTCCATGTGGGCTCTCTAAGATCCTTTAGGAGTAAAACACAAGTAAATAAAAGCACATAAAAACAGACACAAAAAATTATGAGGACTGACTTTTACACAAGATATTGTGGTCAACCCAGAGTTTTATATTTATTAAAACACACACACAGACATACACATCCAACAATCTCAAGTGAGATCTCCATCCATCGACTCACCTTGTAATAACTCATCTTACACTAAATAAATGTTACCAAAGAGACTGAACCTCTTACACTGTTATATGATTGTGGAAGCTCAGAAGAAAAAAAAAAAAAAACCTAAGCATGAGATATTAATCAGAAGGTTGAAACGGATAAATATTAACCAGTTTTAAAATGTCTTCAGCACTGCAAGAGCAGCTCAAACAATTTCCCAAATTCAACCTCTCACCTGTGGTGGAATGATCACAGGTCATGGGAAAATTAAACGTGTACCTTTAAAAAGTAATTTTGGGAAAATGAAAAACTTTAATGACAAACTTAGCAGGTAATTTATAACAAGAGTTTTTAAACAACTCATAGGTATTTGGGGCTTTCTTGGTAGCTCAGACTGGTAAAGAATCTGCCTGGAATGTGGGAGACCTGGGTTTGATTCCTGGGTCAGGAAGATTGCTTGCAGAAGGGAATGCCAACCCACTCCAGTATTCTTGCCTGGAGAATCCCTTGGACAGAGGAGCCTGGTGGGCTACAGTCCATGGGGTCGCAAACAGTCCGACACAACTGAGCAACCAACACTTTCACTTTCTTTCAAGCACCCAGAGGCCAGTGAAAGCTGAGCAAGACTGTGTACAATGGAGCAGACACTGAGCATCCCAAGAAAAGAGCCAGCCTGATGAGCAGACAGGGATATAGACAGGGCTTGTTACAATGGCAACTTCAGGGGTTCTCTGTGCTCCCAGTCCAGCAAGGGCAGAGAAGAGCTGAAAACTGGGTAACCGGAGAAACACTGTGCAAAGGGGCTAATGAGCAGGCTTAAAGTGACATCAAGGCTAAAGTCAGTTGGGCAGGCACTTGATCCAAGTGTTTAAAAAAAGGTCTTGGAGATTTGGGAATTCTGTTTCAATATCAGACACAATGATTCCTATACCCATGTGACTTTTGATATAAACAGATCAGAAGGACTGCCCCCAAAAGTACCAATGTAAAGGGCATTACTCTCCAGTGACATAGAGAATCACTCTGAGTCAGTGCAATCAACTATTCTGAAGGAATACAAGAGAGCCGTGGTGGGTAACCAGCCCTGCCAAAGGCCTGGTGGTCAGCTAACAGGATGACTGCCATCCGTGAGCAGGATGGTGGCTTCCTATTCTGAGGCCCACAGGACATACACTAAACCGATTTAGAAGATCCCATTAAGAGATCCATTACCAAGCTGGAGGGCCCATAAATCTAACCCTTGGGCAATCTGGAACTATGCTACCTTATTTTATAACAGAAGCAATACTGTTTTTTTTCCGCCCCTCTAAATATTTCAAGTCTAAAGGGTAACCCCTCTTGCTATGCAATGCAGGAAACAACACAGGCTTCTATGACTGGGGAAGTTCCAGCTCTGTTTTCTTGGTAAGAGCTCTCCTTGCAAAATTCCAATGAAGACTTGTGCTACTTGCTCTTCCCTGCTAGGCTACAGCCACGTATCCAAATCCATTCCATGATGGGCAATTGTGGCGTGATGTCTCTCAACGCCCTCTGCAGACCCACCAGGAGCTTGGATATGATGTCGTCCCCAGAACCATCTTCTTGCAGAGGACAGATGGTGTGAATGAAGGGCAGGAAGGTGTCGGTGTAGTCAAACAGGTAGAGGTACAGCAGACCGAGGCGCGGGGAGCTCTTGAGGGCGTACAGCAGGAACAGGGACCTCCCGGGGTTCACGGCCTGCAGAGCACAAATATTCATTACAACCACGGCTGCATTCTGCCAACTCATGCTCCTTCTGCAGTCTCACGCCCTCTGCCATGTGGTTTGTGCTAACAATGAATGAATGAATTAGAAGAGCAGGCCAAGAAATTCATCTGATGGGCTACATTATATGAAGATCCAGCCTCTCTCCACGGCTGGGGAGAGGCGGGGTAATGAGAAGCAAGGTCCTAGGCACAGTTAGAAGAACACAACCTTTCAGGAAAGTAAATGAGTGAGTGGGTGGGCATGCTCAGTCCTGTCTGATTCTTTGCAACCCCATGGACAGTAGTCCATCAGCCTTCTCCGTTCATGAGATTATCCCAGCAAGAATACTAGAGTGGGTTGCCATTTCCTCCTTCAGGGTACCTTTCTGATCTAGGGATCGAACCTGTGTCTTCTGCATTGGCAGGTGGATTCTTTACCGCTGAGCCACATGGGAAACCCCAATTAGTGGGCACCACTTAATAAAAATAATCTGAACTACAGGTCTCATGCACAAAATATCTTGTGTTGCACTGTATATAACAGAGAAAAAGTGAAATCTGTGACTTTTGTCCTGAAGTTACAGCAGATATTTAGCCCAGAATTCATACAGCCATTGAGGAATGCAAAGGAGGAGCTTTGGATAATGCTCACATTAAAACATTAGGTGAAAAAAGTCAGCACTGTTGAAAGCAGGGCCTGACTGGTTCACGGCTGAGATCCTCTTCTAAAAGATCACCTGGCTCACAAGAGACGTCAATACACATTTGTGTGTGTGTGTGTGTGTGTATGTGTGTGTGTGTGTGTGTGCACATGCATGCTCAGTCGCTCAATCTTGTCCTACTTTTTTGCAATTCCATGGGCTGTAGCCTGCCAAGCTCGTCTGTCCCTGGGATTTCCCAGACAAGAATACTGGAGTGGGTTGCTATTTCCTTCTCCAGTGGAATCTTTCCAACCCAGGGATCCAACCTGTATCTTCTGCATTGCAGATGGATTCCTTACCACTGAACCACCTTGGGGAGCCCTATAAACGTAGTCAGAATAATCAAAATGGTTGTTGAGAAGAAACCTCCCATTTAAAGATGTGTTTCAGCCAACAAGTGAAAAAGAAACCAGAGTTATGATATCACCATTTGGCAGCCCTTAATGAACGCAGAGTTTTGTTTTTTTTTTTTTATATGAACGCAGAGATTTAAACAATCAATGACCGTGGGACGTTATGAGCCTCCTGATGGAAGAAAAGGTGACACCACAGAGAGACAAATGCCAAAGTTCAAGATGTCAGAAACCACAGGAGAAAACGATCTGGTTTCTACAACAACTAAGTGCAGGGTAATGAAAAGAGGGAGGCAGAATCTACAGACCGAAAGAGATGTAAGAGATGTGTGTGTGTGTGTGCGTGCATGCACGTGTGCTCAGTCATGTCTGACTCTTTGCAACCCCATGGACTGTAACCCACCAGGCTCCTGTGTCCATGGAACTTTCCAGGCAAGAATACTGGAGTGGGTTGGCCATTTCCTTCTCCAGGGGATCTTTCCACCCAGGGATCGAACCCATGTCTCTTGCATCTTTGACATGACAACCAACACACAACCCAATATGCAGTTCAATACCAGAAAACCAAACAACCCAATCAAAAAGTCAGAAGAAGACCTAAACAGACATTTCTCCAAAGAAGACATACAGATGGCTAATACACACATGAAAAGATGCTCAACATTGCTCATTATTAGAGAAAAGCAAATTAAAACTATCACCTCACACATCAGAATGGCCATCAGCAAAAAATCTACAAACAATAAATGGTAAAGAGGGTGTGGGGAAAAGGAAACCCTCTTGCACTTTGGTGGGAATGTAAATTGATACAGCCACTGTGTAAGATAGTGTGGAGAGTCCTTACAAAACTAGGAATAAAACTACTATATGACCCAACAATCCCACTACTGGGCATATACCCTGAGGAAACCATAATTGAAAGAGACACATGTACCCCAATGTTCACTACAGCACTACTGACAATAGCCAGGACACGGCAGCGACCTAAACGTCTAGTGCCGGATGAATGGATAAAGGTTGTGGTACGTATGTACAATATTACTCAGCCATCATGCAACAGTAATTCAAAAAAATACAGACACCCAGAGCCTATTACATAGAGTGAGGTCAGAAAGAGAAAAACAAGTATCATACATTAATGCGTATATATTCAATCTAGAAAGATGGTACTGATGAGTCTATTTGCAGGGCAGCAACAGGGATGCAGACACAGGGAAGAGACTTGTGGACACAGCGGGGGAAGGAGAGAGAGACAAATTGGAAGAGTAACATTGAAACATACACATTACCATGTGCTAAATAAGATAGCCAGTGGGAATTGGCTGTGTGATGCAGGGAGCTCAAGCTGGGGGCTCTGTGACAACCTACAGGGGAGGGATGGGGTGGGAGATGGGAGGGAGGTTCAAGAGGGAGGTGACATTTGTATACCTATTGCTGATTCATGTTGATGTATGGCGGAATCTAACCCAATATTGTAAAGCAATTTATCCTCCAATTAAAAAAGAAAAGAATCCAGAAGACCTGAATAGACATTTTTCCAAAGGAGACATAGAGATGGCCGACATGCATGTGAAAAGGCACATCAACATCGCTAATTATCAGAAAAATGGAAATCAAAATCACAATGAGATATCACATCAACCTGTCAGAAAAACCAACATCAAAAAGATAACAAATGCTGGAGAGGGCGTGGAGACAAGGGAAGCCTTGTACATTGTTGGTGGGAATTTATATTGCTGCAGCCACTGTGGAAAACAGTATGGAGGTGCCTCAAAAATCTAAAAATAGTCCTTCTATACGATCCAGCAATTGCACTCCTTGGAATATATCTGAAGAAAAAACATTAATTCAGAAAGAAATAGACACCAATGCTCATAACAGCATTATTTATGGTTGCTAACCTACAGAAACAGCCTAAGTATCCATCAGCAGACGAATGGGTACAGATGATGTTAATGATATAATATATATGGAATGGAATACTGCTCTTCCGTAAGAATGAAATTTTGCCATTTTCAACAACTTGGATGGACCTGGGGGTATTATGCTTAGTGAAATTAAGTCAGATGCAGGAAACAAATACATATATTTTGACTTATATGTGGAATCTAAAAAATAAAACAAACAAATGACTATAAGAAAACAGAAACCAACTCACAGGTTTAGAGAAACAACAAGTGGTTACCAAGGGGGACAAGGAAGTGGGGAGGGGCAAGATAGGGGTAGGAGATTAAGAGGTACAAAGAACTACATATAAAGGAAGTCAGCCCAAGAACATATTGTAGAGCACAGGCAATATAGCTGATATTTTAATAATTTTAAGTGGGGTATAATCTACAAAAATACTGAATCACTATGTTGTACACCTGAAACTAATATTGTAAATCACTTTTCCTCAATTAAAAAAAAAAGATATAACAACCAAATGTGGACTCTACTTGGACCCTGGCTGGAACAAGTCAACTGGGGAAAAAAAAAATATGGGATATTTGTATACTGATAGATTGTTTGATAACATCAGAGGATTATTCATTCTGGGGTGTACACTGTGATATTTTAGTTTTGTTTTTTTAAAAAAGTCTTTACTTTTTAGAGATTCAGTGAAATATTTACTTCTGAAATAGAACTATCAGATTTTCAAGATAATCAGGAGTAGTAGGAATAGGTATTACTGTGAAATAAACATAGCCACGAGTTACTGTCTTATGGGCGGATGGTAGTTTTGTACTATTATCTTGCTTTTCTATGTATTCGAAATTTTCCATAGTAAAAGTTCAAAAAGTCTAACTTCCGAAAAATATATCTTTATATCTTAACTTAGGTGAGACACAGAAATATGGAAGTAGTTCTTCACTTTAAAGCAGCTTTTCCCAATCTTTTTTGCATTATTACCTCTTAAGGATTCTTTTGAAGACTTTCTCATAAACCTGCCCCTGCCCCAGAAAATGTTAATACCACAGAAATACTGTGTATTTGTTTATGTACTATGGTCTCTGGAGGCACAAGTCATTGCAATACGTAACGCTCTTCACCCCTCCAGAACCAATGGCCATGGGGGCAAAACCGCTCTTTTCAGTGTGCGCTCTCTAAAAGAACACAGGTCCCAGAAACAGGGCCTGACGATGTGCAGCCCCACTGTGGTAAGGACGAGAGAAGGGACGAGGACGGGGTTAATGTTTGTAGGTCTGGGGTCAGCTGGGCCAAAATATCCCAACTCTGGGCTCCTCTCTATCAGATGAGGAGGATGAACCGACCTCCCAGTGAGGGGATCATGATGGCAGGGCTACAGAGGGGAGCGAGGCGTCTCTCTCAAGTCGGCCCAGAACAGTGGCGCTCAGGAGCAGCTACACTCGGACTCCAGGGTCAAGGGAGTCCTGTCACACAGCCTGTAGTGCGGGCTAAGTCACGTCAGTCGTGTCTGACTCTTTGAGACCCCATGGACTGTAGCCTGCCAGGCTCCTCTGTCCGTGGGATTCTCCAGGCAAGACTACTGGAGTGGGCTGCCATGCCCCTCTCCAGGGGATCTCCCCAACCCAGGGATGGAACCTGTGTCTCCTACATCTCAGGCTTTGGCAGGCAGGTTCTTCTAGCACCACTGGGAAGCCTATATGCACAACATCAAATGACCACCCTTGAGGAGATCTGAAGGAACAAGATTCTGCTTGCCTTTTATACCAGGACGAGAATCCCAATCCCGTTCACTCCAGTTAATATTAAGTTTACTCTGACAGACTCTAAATAGAGGGTCATAGGACCCAGAAAGGTTCTGTCAGATATTAAAATCCACCACAGAACTAATATTGGCTACAAAAAATCCAGAGTTTGACTGCATTAACAAAACTAATAATTTATGACAAAAGAGAAGTAGGGATTAAAAAAAAAATTGACAAAGGAACAACAGTAAAAAAAAAAAAAAAAAAAACCATAGTAAAACAATAAATCTTCTATCTTAGGACCCCTATCCCCATTCTTCAAAAAATTTGAAACTAGTGCTTTTCAGTTTTAAAGTAATACAGGCACACACTGCTATATTCAAAATGGGGAACCAACAAGGACCTACTTATGGCACACGGAACTCTGCTCAATGCTGTGTGCCAGCCCAGAGCGCAGGGGGGTTTGGGGGAGGATGGATACATGTGTTGTGAAGGGCTGAGTCCCTTTGCTATTGGCCTGAGACTACTGCAACATTGTTCATGGGCTATTCCCCGATACAAAATATAAAGTTTAAAGTTTGAAAAAAAAAATAAAGTAATACATGCACATAATAAACACAATCTTCTTTTTCAAATGGCACAGAATTGAATTGAATGACAAATACAATTCAGCCTTTGGTCCATGTCGCAATCCCGAGATGAGAACATTGTTAGCAGTCTGCGTATCCTTCCAGAGATTCTCTATGATCCACACAAACATGAAGGTTTTCTAACGTGCTTTTTGTTTTCCGTTAACAATACCACTTGGGCGTCCTTTCTGGTTGGCGCACCCCAGGTCACCTCCTCCTTTGTAGTGGCCACAAGCGGGGCTGAGCTGTATTTACTCAACTTGCTCCTAACAATGGGCACTGAGGTGGTTTTCCATGTGCGACTGCCAGTGATGCTGGCGTCAACCTCTTGTTTAATGGTTTCTGTGACTCAAATGTACAGCTCTCACTGATTCTCTGAGGTCACTGGCTGAGGAGGAAAAGGGACCAGGAGGACCAGGGTCGTGCTGGCATCCCCAGTGTGTCCTGCAGGAGCCACAAGTCACTGCAACACATGCCTCATTTCACCCCTCAAGAACCAATGGCGAGGAGCCCAGGAGGCAGGCTGGTGGGTCAGACCACTATGCTGCCTGTGCGCTCAATGCAAAGAAGTGAAATGAAGATCAGAGAGTAAGTACCGCTTAAATTTGAATAGTTTAGTGACAAACTGCTCTCCAGAGAGACAGCGCCAATTTAGGATCCGCAAATATGAGTGCCTCTTTGCTCGTGTTATGATCAAATGTTCTCATCCTTAACAATGTCAGAGTTGAGGATAACACAGGGGGTTGCCTCAGTTTGTACTAGAATTATCAGTGAGCATTATCCCCACCCCTAATCGACTTAACTGGTTATTTGTATTTAATTTTCTCCATGATGTCTTGTTTAGGGTACAGGTCTGTGTATTTCAGATATTCTATGACTAATAAAAAATAGAGTGTTCCTCTTATAGTACGGTACTCCCTACACTCTCCCTGTAAAAGAGAACGAGGTACCCAGTGAAGAACAATTTATCAGAATCGAGTAAATTTGATGACGTGCATTACTTGCGACCTGGTAATCCCATTCCTCAGTGTACAGCACTGAGAAGAAAGAGTGGCCATCAACGGGAGAGTGGACAGATGGTCACGCTGGTGAACAAGGGCCAGAGAGAAAAGCTACTTGCAGAAGCATCAGCTTACTTCATGCCTTTTAGGTTAAGGTTCAAAATCTAGAATGTTGTTCCTACTGCTGTGGAGACACACTGGTGCATAACACAAGTAGGAGAGCAGGCCCAGGGAGGATCCAGTTTGACAGGGGCTTCAGTTGTGTCTGCCATGTCTGCGAGCAGTGGGCAGACAGATAACTGCTATCTCATTCTCAATACTTTTTTTTTCCATTGAAGAAACAGAGTGTTCACCTTATATTCCCAGAGGTTCTGGGGGGGCTTCACGCCCAGGGCTTTCACGCGCTCCAGCTCCATGAGGATGGCTCTTCGGTGGCTGCTGCTTTCTATGGTATACGGTGCCTTAGAAAATTCTTCCTCTGTCAGAGTTAAAAGCAACCTGGGGGGATAAGGGTGGAAGCAAACTTTTCAGTCAGAATCCACCTTATCAACACAAATACACACTTTGGGCTTGAGGTAAGGCACCTAACACATGAAGTAAGAAGACTAACAGCAAACAAGTGAAAGCTTAACATTTGCCAGGGACTCTCTGAAAACGCTTTGCTATACTGTTACTGACCCATCTACCAATTCTGCAAGGTAGGTGGTATCATGTCCATTCTGTGGGTGAGAAAACTGGCTTAGACAAAAAAATGACTCACCCAAGGCACACTCAGGAGGACCATTTTGCTCCTACTCTTGATCTTTCAGCTATGCGCTCTGACCTTACTGTTGTTCAAAGTATATGTGTATGTGTGTGTTTGTGTGTGTGTATAGGGAAAAAAATACCTGGAAGGAAATCCAATGAAATACCATGATAATTAGAGTAGCTGTTTGGGGGTAGTGATTAAAGATGACAGCAGATACATTATCTGTTCCCTTTCATCAGAAAATGTGAAATCACCGCCAGTGATTCCTCATTAAAGTACCCCATAGAGGTTTATTCTCCTTCACTCAGCAATGCCAGTTTAGGAAGCTCTCCTCTGGAAGGAAGACAGTTATGCAAAGTACATTGTATTATTTAGGCAGAGAATTCCAGGAGGGAGCAGGGTGAGGTGGGAGGTGGTGCTACTCTTTACAAAAAGCAGAGTGGGAGCATTTTGCTTCCTCAGTAGAGAGTCAAGTGTTGAAAGTTCAGTTCAAGGGGAAAAACAGAGCAGGGTGGGAGGTGGGGTACCAGGCAGGTTACCTGGGGACACCATGTAGACAGCCTAGCAGTGAGGACCACGTGTCTGATTCAAATGGGTTAGAGAGCAGTGGCCTGGTGGTCTAAGTACATCCCTATGTGATCCCTCCAAAGAAGGGAAGGACCCAGTAAAAATGGACAGGGCTCAGGAAGGGGCAGGGAGCTTTGCTGATGGGCAGAAGCAGCCTGCCCCATCGCTCGGCAATGAGTGAGTTCCGCAAACTAATGGCTTCCTCCATTTGCACCAATGCAGTTTGGTACTATCTGGAGCAGAAAAAAAAGGACCACCACAAATGTGTTCGTGGAGGTCGATTAACAGACTCTAGCATATACATATACATATCAACACACACATATACATATGTATATATATACATATAAACACAGGTCTGCTTAGAACAATCATATTTTCCATTTAAATAAATAATCCACAGTCCTATGTGTAGAACTGTATAAACATCGAAAAAAATCTGGACAGCTGTCCAGCAAGTGGTTTTTTCCTCAAGAGCAGGATGATGAAGGTATTTCATTTCTAATGTCCTATAGTTCCACATTATTATTTTGAAATAAATCAACATGTTACCCTTATAATTGGGAAGCAACAATTAAGATGTCAACCAATGACATAAAATGGGATGGCTGCTTTAGAAACGTTTAATGGTTTGCTAAAAGGTAAGCACAGAGTTACCTTATGACCCAGCAATTCCGCTCCAAGAGTATTGAGTATTGAAAATACAAGTCCACACAAAAACCTTTATACAAGTGATCACAGCAGCAGTGTTCCTAACAGCCCCCAAATGGAATCAATCCAAATGTCCATCAACTGAAGAACGAATGAAGGACGGACGGAAATACTCTGAACAGGCAAATCCAGGAGACAGAAAGTAGAATGGTGCTCGCCGGGGGCTGAGAGAGGGGAAAATGAGGACTGACTGCCTTGGGCAGGAGCTTTCTTTTTTGGGGTGATGAGAATGTTCTAAAGCCAGACTGTGGCCATGGCTGCACATATCTGCAAATATATTAAAAACCATGGATTATACACTTCAAATGGGTGAGTTTCAGGGTATGCGGACAGTATCTCAAAACCAGTTTCAGAACTATCAGTGATGCAGCGGCAGATTTTGCTCCTCACCTTCCGTTTACTCTTTCAGATAAAAACCTGTCTCTGTAGAGGGAGGCCCAAGGGCCTAGCTGCTCCAGCCAGAGCACAACTTCCTCCGCTGTCCATCTGGCCACGGCCTTGTGGACCAGGAGGTGCCGCTCGGATTCCCTGCTGCTCCAGTGGTACACCAGAAGGACCACCTGGGGAAAAGTGACAAGGACCTTATTGCACAGAAAGATCAGAGATGCCAGCTTCCGAATACGCGAGCGTGGGGCCGGGGAGGGAAGATGCTGGGCTGGGAGGAAACGATGCCAAGTCTGTCGACATGGAAGCCAGGCCACACCACTGCCAACAGGGAGCTGAGGAGCACGACCCTCGGTGGGCTCACCTCTGCTGATTTTCGGGTTGTTGTCGGGGAACAGACAGAAATGGGACTCACTACAAGGCATCTGGGAGCACTGTACCCTCGACCCCATCAATTTGGCCAATGTGACTGATTCATGTGCCTTTGCTATTGGAAAATTTGTTAACAATGAGATTTTTGTAGCATGGATAGAACTTCAAAAGAAAGAGAGTCTCTAAGGTTTGAAGTTAGTAAAGTGCTGTGCTCAAGACATGGCCTCAGTTCCAGCCCTAACACCTTTCTACGCCAGTTTCCTCCTCTCTAGAGCAGGAATAATGATGGTGTCTATTGCATAGGCTGTGAAGATGAAATGGGACAAAATTAACAGTTACTGGGTTCTGAATACCGGACTCTGTAGATACGTGTATAGGCAACATCCCAGGTTCCAACTTACACAGTGAATTACCATGTGTGATCACTTAGGAGTATTTCAACAGAACTGACTTCAGTGAAAACCGTGGGACATCCACTTACTGCCACCCCAGTTAAAGCTGTGAGCACTCCGGAGTAGAAACCCCCTCCCCTATGCTGGTTCCCTCGGCCTGTGTGGGGAGCTGACGGCGTGTGATCATTCCCAAACTTCTGAAAGGCTGCAAGACTCTGGACTATGTCGTTATTCTGCTGAATGTCTTCAAATCGCATTCTAATGGCATCAGGAAATAATTTTTCAACGGCGTCCCTATGAAGAAAAGAGAGAGAGAAAAAAAAGACAGTTAACTAAATACACTTAAAATGTTTTAGAGGACAAAATAACACTGATGTCAACATTTAATAATATACCAAGGATTTCCCTGCTTGTCCAGTGGTTAAGAATCCACCTTTCAATGCGGGGGATGTAAGTTTGAGACGGGGAACCAAGATCCCATAAGCTATGGGGCCACTAAGCCCAGGCACCACAACTAGTGAGCCCACATGTCCCAACGAAGACCTGATGCAGCCAAAAGTAAATAGATATTTTTAAAAATACATATACCAGGATTCAGAAGGAATGGACAAGAAGGTTGGTTATGGCCCTATTGCTAACAACAACAAATCAAAAACATCTACATGTCCATGCTCCCACTGGAAGTAGCTAAACAAAACACAGCATATTTCTACAAAGGAACAATACCTCGTTTTAAAAATAAGTTTATTGGATATCACTGGGTATCAAGATAAATAAATTTAATTCAAACATATTGTTTGAATGAAATAGGAAACTGTGGAAACACAGACTGTACACAACTGACTTAAGAAAATGTTTGCATTTCCTGTTGGCACATAAATATATAAAAGTATCATAACTGAAACTACTCTGAGAAAAAGGAAGAACTGTAAGATGGGGGGAGGCGGGGTCGAAGGGGTCTTTATCAGCAACGATCTGATTATTAAAAATTAATTCATAAAAAAAGAAAAAAGGTGAGTTCAGTTGTAAAAGTTAGACCAACCATCAGGCCATGCTATAGGGCTCTTTATGTTCAATTATACACAACTTGAGAACTCCCCCGCCACCCACCAAAGAAAACCCTTCTTCAATTTAAGATTAACCTGCATATAAACCAAGATTGACAGGTCAGAGCAAAGTGTTTGAAAATACACTTCCTGTGAAAAAGAGAATGCTGGATTAATGTTTTAACCTTCCTGGTACTCTGTTGATAAGAGAGAAGGCAACAGAAAGGATTTTAGCCTCATAGACCTCCCAGGAACAGGATGAACATTATGAATAGAAAAAGGAAAAAACCCACCATCTAAAGGTCTTATCTGCTGTGTGATGCCACACATGAGAAACTCTATGAATGTGGTAAGTGCAACAGAGTTTAGAAGGGATTATGAAAATCAGCATCATACTAGTTATTCAGAATCATACAGTTAGACCACTTCCTCTATTCTAGGGTGTTCTCAGTGAACACAAATCAGTCAGAAGTATTATGCACCAAGGGTTACAGAAAACGGTCTGGTAACCAGTTTCTTTCTTTCCTTCATTTATAATAAATAATAAACATATCACGGTCACCTGTGAGGAAGGGAATCAGGACTGGCAGGCCTTTGAGTCCCCTGACTCACATGCCAGCGGGCCAAGAGTGACCCCGAGGCAGTGGGCTCCACGTCTCTGGCCTTTCCAGACGTGGCTGCTCCCATTAAGAGAAACCACGCTGTACAAGCCCAGTGAGCTACCCGTACGGACTTGAGCATTACCTGAGGAGAATATTGACTTTGGGGAAACCTTCCCATTTTTCTCTGCATTCTGGACACTCTGTTTTCTTCGAAGAGGCCCACCACAGAGCTAGGCAGTGCCGGCAGAAGCTGTGCCCACAGTTCAAGGTGGTGGGGTTAACCAGGATGTCGTAACAGCAGTGGCAGGAGAATTCATTAATGGAAATCTGAGGGCTGGTGCTCTCGAGTGGCTCATTTTTCTCAAGGCTTGCTGCATCCAGATCATTCTGCGGAGACTCCTCCATCTCTTAGCAAATTCTGGAATCCATAGACTTAGAAAATTACAGACTCAGCAGACCGATGCAAGATGACATTAAATCTAGGGGAAAAAGAGAGACAAACAAGAGAAATAGGTCAAATAATTTAGCAGGTGTTTGAGATGACACATATTCTATTAAAGTTCTGATTTTTAAATGTGACAAACTTGGTTTCTAAAAATTTACATTTCGTAAACCACATAAACATCACTAAATTTTTCGACTTACTGTCACACTTTCGAAAATTAGGTAAAGCTAAAGAGTGCAAAGGAAAGTTCAATGGGCTTGGGTGGGGAGAGGCTGGAGAATTCTAGATCCTTCCCTGCTAACGTCCTTGGAAGATTTAATTTCTCTGGCCTCAGTTTTCTCAATGAAATCTGTGACATCCTTTCAATGTACAAACTTTAAATAAACCAGATTCTTGGCCCACTAAAATGTCTCGAGTTGGCAATAACAGATGCACTTCATATAAACAACAGATATTATCCAAACGAATCTGCCTTCCCCTGAGGTAATTATTTAACATCTGACTTCAGAGGCTCCCATAGGGACGGTACCTGGAAGAGAGGCCTGGTTTTCTGAGATGCCCTATGCCAGGCCTACTCGCCTGGGCCTAAACATCCCTCCTCTCTCCCCAGATCAACCCAAACATGCACATCCTGCCTACTGGATCCCGCTAGTTTGGTGTCACAGAAACATGCTAATGTCACTAATAAGCTAATGGCAAAGGACCATTCTCTTCTCATTCTTATCTGGGTCTTAAGGGATTTTTATTGAGAAGCAGTATGATGAGGGCATGGAGTTAGAAGTTCAACTCTCCATCTCTGGGACTAAGGTACCTGGGCTCTCCCAGCCGTATTTCCTCAACTTCACAGTGTCTTACGAGGGTTGTGCTGTGGTAAGCTGCTTCAGTCTTATCCCACACTTTGCAACCCCATGGACTGTAGCCCACCAGGCTCCTCTGTCCATGGGGTTCTCCAGGCAAGAATACTGGAGTGGGTTGCCATTTCCTTCTCCAGGGGATCTTTTCAACTTCAGAGACTGAATCCATGTCTCTTATGTCTCCTGCATTGGCAGGTGGGTTCTTTACCACTACTGCCATCTAGGAAGCCCTTGTGAGGGTTAGAGATGGTGAACTAGGGTGGTGGATGGTGTAAACAGGGGCGAAAGAAATTATTATTCATATTGCTACTGGAATTAGCATGCACAGACACTGGTGGGATGTTTCTCAATCTATTATTACAGGAAAGAAAGTAAGTTGCTGTCGATCACCCACACTGGTCTCACAGAGAAGGACTCTTCACAGGCACAGTGGTTGAGAACACAGGTCCCAGGGCTGGGCTGCCTGCGTTCTTACCCCGCTCTGCCCTCTGGATTTGAGTCTCAGGTCTCTCATCTATTAATAGGGGTGGTAATAGGGGCTTCCCTGGTGGCTCAGTGGTAAAGGATTGTCTGCAATGCAGGAGATGTAGGTTCGATCCTTGGGACAGGAAGATCCCCTAGAGAAGGAAATGGCAACTCAATCCAGGATTCTTGCCTGGGAAATTCCATGGACAGAGGAGCCAGGTGGGCTAAAATCCATGGGGTCACAGAGTCAGACACGACTTAGCAACTAAACAACAATAAACAACAATAGTGTTTAGCTCATTGGGAGGTTTTGAGAGTTAGGTAAGAGAATGCAATGGAAGTGCCTGGCATGCTGTAAGCAGACCTTAAATGCTAACAACTTCTCTGATTTTCAGGGAATTGTATCACTTTTTACAGGGCACAAATTTTAAATTAAGCATGATAACACTATTCTAAACAAGAAAATCTATAAACACAAGAATACAAACCATGGCCACTGTTTGGTGGTCTGCTGCCCGTCTGATCCGCTACAGCTTCCTGAATCCCTAAGAAACAATTCCATCCGAGAAGTACGCTCAGCAAATCAATGAGATGCACTGAAAGCTGCAATGCCTACAGTCAGCATTGGTCAACAGAAAGGGCCCAGTTCTTCTCCATGACAACGCCCAGCAACCAATGCTTCAAAAGTTGAACAAATTGCGCTACAAACTTCTATCTCATTGACCATATTCACCTGAGCTCTTGCCAACCGATTACGGCTTCTTCAAGCATCTCAACAACTTTTTGCAGGGAAAACGGTTCCACAAACCAGCAGGAGGCAAAAAATGCTTTCAAAGAGCTTGTCAAATCCTGAAGCACAGATTTTTATGCTATAGGAATAAACACAGTTATTGCTTGTTGGCAAAATTGGTGTTGATTGTAACGGTTCCTATTTTGATTAATAATGATGCATTTGAGCCTAGTTATAATGATTTAAAATTCACAACTTTAATTAAACCACAATTACGTTTGCACCAACCTAATGTTAGTAGGCTATGGTCTTTCCAGTAGTCATATATGGATGTGAGAGCTGGACCATAAAGGCAGAGAGCTGAAGAGTTGATGCTTTTGAACTGTGGTGTTGGAGAAGACTCTTGAGAGTCCCTTGGACAGCAAGGAGATCAAACCAGTCAATCCTAAAAGAAATCAACTGAGAATACCTTTTGGAAGAACTGATGCTGAAGCTGAACCTCCAATACTTTGGCCACCTGATGCAAACAGCTGACTCACTGGAAAAGACCCTGATGGAAAAACTGAGGGAAGCAGAGAGGGGAGTGACAGAGGATGAGATGGTTGGATGGCATCACTGATTTAATGGACATGAACTTGGGCAAACTCCACGAGATGGTGAGGAACAGGGAAGCCTGGCATGCTACAGTCCATGGGGTCGAGAAGAATTAGACATGACTTGGTGACAGAACAACATTAGTAGTTGCTTTGTTGGGTGGGAAGAGGATGATTTTTTTGGTTTTGGTTTTCTGTATTTACTAAGCTGTTCTTAATGAAAATGAGGTTATAACTGCAAAAATACAGAGAAAATCATAAAAATAAACATTTGCTAATTATTTGTATTTTTTAAAAAACTAACTGAATTTTATTTATTTTTGGCTGCACTGGGTCTGCATTGCTGTGTTTGGGCTTCTCCTAGCTGTGGCAAGAGAGGACTTCCTCGTGCAGTGTGCAGGCTTCTCCCTGTGCTGGCTTCTCTTGTTGCCAAGCTCAGGCTCAAGCTTGGCAGGTATTGTGAGTTTCAGTAGTTGAGGTTCACAGGCTCAAGCTGCCCTGTGGCATGTGGAATCTTCCCAAACCAAGATTGAACTGGTGTCCCCTGCATTGGCAGGCAGATTCTTAACCACTGGACAAGGAAGTCTTATCTGTATTTTTAAGAAACATTTAAACATTTTCTGCTTTCCTCTGGGAAGTCTCTTCAAATTACTTGAGAGAGCTCATATATACAGGTTTTCAGAGAAAGGAATCATGATTTTGTTAAAGCAATTCCTTTATTTGTCCAATACTAATTAAACAACTACCATGTGGACAGAGTTATCCCAGGAAATAATCACTGGACCATTTTGAGCTACTGAGCATCACCAAGGAGCTGGGCACTGGTGGGCACTTGAAGTGCATTCACGAGCACATCGACATTCACTGTCAGAGGCAGGATACAGAGGCTTCTGGTGAGGGCTGCACAGGGGTGAGAAGAGATGGGCCTGATCGGGGTGCTGTCCTTGGTGCTTCCTGGGGAGCAGTGAGTGACACACCTGGAGATACAGGTCTGATACAGAGTCCTGTGTTCCATGCCTGGTTCATGACAGGTGGGCAGATGAGGGCACATAAAGGTTCTGGAGGCAAATGAAATCAGTAAAGCTGTGCTTGAGGAGTGGGCTTCCCTGGTAGTCCAGCTGGTAAAGAATCCACCTGCAATGCAGGAGACCCTGGTTAGATTCCTGGGTCGGGCAGATCCGCTGGAGAAGGGAGAGGCCACTCGTTCCAGTGCTTGAGGATGATAAATCTCATCAGGAAGGTGGGCTGGGCTGGGACAAGGCAGAAGGGAGGTGCTGTTACTTCTGCGACTATGGTGACAAACATGAAAATGCAAAGACAGAGATCAATCTATGAAGAGATATTACAAGAGCTGTTTCTGAGCTTTGGTGACTAGAGAGAACGATCAAAGAGGTTGTCTAGGTTCTAGAACTGGGGAAGTAGGCGGGTCTGCTGATAGAAATGGGTCACGGCAGGGACTTCCCTCGTGGTCCTGTGGTTAACATTCTGCACTCCTGATGCAGAGGGCCCCGGTTCGATTCCTGGTCAGGGAACTAGATTCCACGTGCTCCAACTAAGAGCCTGCAACTAAAGCTCTGGCACAACTGAATAAATAATTAAAAAAAAAAAAATGAGTCCCTGTAAACTAATGGGGCCCAGCTTGAAAAGAAGGTAAGTCGAATTTTGGAAAAGTTGAGTTTGAGGTGATGACAAAATTTCTGCCTAGTGAGCATGGGGAGATATGAAACTGTGGTTGTGAGGTTAGGGTGAGGCCAAGTGTATGGATCTCGAAGTCATTTGAAATGGCAACATATATGGAAATAAATTTCTCCAACCTTTTAAAACTAGAATGTACCAATAATTCTTAGTTTATCAGATCTGAAAGTTATTTCTCATGAGAGAAAATAAGGTAACAAAAGTGTATTTTAAAAGTCATGTTTGGAAAAGCTGAAGTGGCCACTAACTCTGTTTTTTAATTGTCTTCAACAAACTAGAAACTGCACGGACTTTGATTACTTCTTAGGAATTCTGCTCATTTCATTTTACCCTAAATTGAAAAACTGCAAGTTAACAGAGAAAGGGTGCACAACTTAACTGAATTCAACTGATCTTTTCTGCTATTTTTATATAAGTATTTGGATTTTTTTCCATTAAAGAAAGCAACAGGAAAGCAAAAGGAGGAAAGCGCCTCCTAGGTGATGAAAATGTAGCTTAGATACTAAAGTTCCAAGCTGTGGCCTTTTGACTTGGATAAACACACCCTCATGCACTGCAAAGGCCTCTTTTGAGGATGTTTATGACGATTCTCTACCAACTCGGCAGACACAGCAAGGGGCTTGAACTGAGAGCAGCTTTGCTGGCTGAGTTCCTTCACGGGGAAGCGTGTGTTAGACGCACCCACAGCCTGCTGCTCTTCCTGTCGCGGTCTCAGAGGAGTCTGGGGCATGTGGTTAGGACAGGGCGAGAAGCATTCCAGCCCCACTCCCAGTGCCCTGCCCATACGGAGACACTTAGGTTTGTGCTTAATCACTGCACGACAAGACCAGTGTTGATTACCTTGCTCAAAACGAATGGGAAAAATGCCTGAGTTGGAAAAGCCTGCAAAACTGCAAACAGAGACAAGTTAAAAACAACTGCCTGGATACCACAGAATTGAAGACCTCTGCTCTGAGTCACTCTGAAGAGCTGCGGTTTCTGACAGTTGAAGCTGGCTCTTCAGCTGACGTCTGTGTCGGTTCTTCAGGGGGTCAGGGCACACTCTGAAATCATGGGCCAAGTTTGTGTTTGTCTACACAAGTGTTTTCCTGAAGAAAATCTAGGTTTTTATTTACTCTCTTGGGGCTTCTCGGGTAGCACTAGGGGAAAAGAACCCTCCTGCCAGTGCAGGAGACATGGGTTCCATCCTTGGGTCAGGAAGATCCCCTGGAGAAGGAAATGGCAACCCACTCTAGTAGTGTCTGGAGGGCTACAGTCCATGGGGTCGAAGAGTCAGATATGACTGTAGCGACTCAGCATGCATACATAGCATGCAAAGCGGACCTTATCTGGACCAAGATCCAGATAAGGCTAAGAACCACTGATTATCCAGAGAGATAAGGGCTTTATTAATGTAACCCCCGCTGCTCCCCAGTGACCCAGCATTCCTGTCAAGAGCAGCCATCCTCCTCGACCTGGCAGTTTCAACAGTGGCACCATCTGTTCTTTTTTTTCTTCCGGCCGCAGAGCATGTGGGATGGCCAGGGATCGAATCTGTACTGGAAGTGCAGAGTCTTAACCACTGGACCACCGAGTCCCAACATCTAGTCTTCAGACAGGCAATTTTCACGAGGTGCTTCTCTTTCTCCTTCCCCTTCCCCACTTTCTATTGAATTTGATGCCAGCATTTAAAACAATCTGATGTCAAAGAAAAATCCAGATTCCTGGCTGCTTCTGAAAATTCAGAAGATCTGGCAACCCTAGGCGCTCCTTTTGTGTGTTAAGAATCCACTGAAGCTGTGTATCTGAGCAGCTGCCCGCTTCAGAGGGAGCTGCAATCGTCACCCAGCTGGTTTCCTTACGTCCATCAGCTGCCAGATTTCAGTTGATATTTGTGTTTTTCATAACTTGTTCCGTAAGGTGCTGCCTTCTGGGTCCAGCATGAGAGTGTGACATTTCTAGGCTGACTGGCCTTTTAGGCTAGAAAGCTTCTGGAGATCTATGGGCTTATAATTTTTCTCTTTCTCTGCTGTTGGGTGGTTACTTATTGCAGGAAGGTGGTTACTTATGAGGTTTTCCTCACATTTTTCTACGTTACCCCTTCTATTCTGCTTTAGACTCAGAGGTGCAGGAGATTCCGTGTGTGAATGGCTGTGCATGAGGGCAGGCTGCTAAGTCGCGTCAGTCGTGTCCGACTCTGTGCGACCCCATAGACAGAAGCCCACCAGGCTCCTCTGTCCCCAGGATTCTCCAGGCAAGAGCACTGGAGTGGGTTGCCATTTCCTTCTCCAATGCATGAAAGTGAGAAGTGAAAGTGAAGTTGCTCAGTCGTGTCTGACTCTTAGCGGCTCCATGGACTGTAGCCTACCAGGCTCCTCTGCCCATGGGATTTCCCAGGCAAGAGTACTGGAGTGGGGTGCCACTGCCTTCTCCGATGAGGGCAGGGGTCAAGTTTAAAAATCCTAAGCTGGCTTTATTCTCATTATATCCTCACAGACCTAGCACCTATTTATCAAATATTTCAGTAGAGGCCTTTAAAACACTTAATTTTTTGGAGGTCTTACCTATTCCTGGTTCTGAGGGACAGAGTAATACACCTCAGTTTTAAAATCAGAAGACAGATTCTGATTCCCGGCTTCACTACCAGCCATGAGATCAAAGGCAAATTATTCATCCTCCCCAAGGCTCACATCACCAGACATAAGCAAAGGGGTTACTGCTGCTGATCAAACAGGACTGGCCTCAGAATTAAGAGGACAGCACACAGGAAGCGCTCATGGTCCCGTCTTCTGCATCACGTTCCAGCGGGTGACATGTGTCAATCCATACAAGTGAAGAATTGCTGAGGTGGTGGCTTTCCCGCCCATGCCATATAACCAACTTACTCTACCATGTAACTTGTATTTATTAAAATGACCACACGTGCTTTTATTGCAAGAGACATGGATGTTTTTTAAATTTTATATTACGTTTTTGGCTGCATCTCACAGCATGTGGGATCTTAGTTCCCCAATGAGGGATTGAACCTGTGCCCTCCGCAGTGGAAGCACCCAGTCCTAACCACTGGCATGCCCGGGAATTCTCTACCCTGTAACTTTTTAACACCTGGAGAGACACGACTTCCTGAGTAGCACACCATCTCTAAAGTTGCCATGTCAAGAAATGGCATAAAATCTTAGAAAGCATTAATATGTGAAATATGACATGAATATAAGCACATGAACCAACTGCACAGCTGACATTTTCTAAAATGTTCATGGGTGAGGTCTGTTGGCACAACGGATAGGAAACGATAGCTAGAAGATAATCATCACAAGATATCTATCACCCCAAAGCTATGCATGTTCTCCCCAAGAAATACCTAACTGACAGGGTGCAACTGTCTGAAAATCCATGGTGGGAGAAAAAGAGCTGGGACACATATAATGTCCCAACGATTCTATGATTCTACGTAACTAAAGACCCTGGAATCAATTTGGCTATTCCATCCCTGGAAGGCAAGTTGTTTGCCAAGTGCTTATCTATGGATTTATCCAGAGGCCTACTCTCCAGGAGGAAGCAGGGGCCCTGCCATAGCCTGCTTCATTCTTCAGTCCCTCAACTCACACTTAAGAAAATTAATATAATGACTTTTATTGAGTTTATTGAAGTAGAATGCATTAATTTTCAGTTTAAGAATTTTTATACCTTAGCTTCTAAAGACCTCACTATGTGATGACTGTTAATTCTTCAGAAAGCGAAATTATCAAGCTGCTTAGTTCAGTGAAATTATGGTTCTACTTCTTCACTCAACAAAACACTGGCTGTGACCATAATACATACCGAACATTTTAGGAATAAGTCTTTGAAGAGCTAATGTATTGGGATTCCAGCCTGAAAAATGTGATCTCAACTATTTCTTAGCAGAGATGTTGGCTGCAAGAATACAATGATTTTGGCTTTAGATTGGTCTCTAGTTAGGTTATTTCTCCCCATTACATACTGCCCAACAACAGAGAATAATGACGATTGCCAATATTGATTGAGCCCTTATATAATGTGAGAGGTATAATAATCTTACGGGATAATTATTACTATCATCTCCATTTTACTGACGAGAAACTGGAGACCTAACTGGTATAGGACAGAGTCCGGTTTTTGTTTTGTTTTTTCAAACAACACAAATTTCTTTTCTTTCTTACTTTTTCTGTTTTTTGGCTGCACGGTGGAGCATGTGGGATCCTAGCTCCCCGACCAGGGATCAAACCCATGCCTCCTGCAGTGGAAGCCAGGGAATTCCAGGTCAGGTTTTAAATCACAGTCTCATGTAAAGCCTGTCCTCGTACACTACGCCAGTCTAAGCCACAACATAGAGGCGCCCCTGTGAAGCTGACAAATTCAAACCAGAATCTGACACTGCTACATTTCGGAATGAGAACTGCAGCTTGAGGCTGTTAGGGTGACCATGCTCTTCCACCGAGGAGATAAACAAGCAGAAATATTTACGAGAAGTAGGGGTGACGGTGTTTGGGTGTACCTCATTTCTGGCACCCCAAGTCCACCCCTAGGGACACCACTTAGACAGTAGCAGAACACTACAGAAATTATCAAATGTCCAAAGACCAAACACACCCATTTCTAGTAATTATGAGATACACAGAAATGAGTCCAAATGTAAGCAAAGCAAAGATCAGAAGTGGCAATAAAAAGAGAATGTGGTAAATACTTCTTGCAGGTAGTGGAAACTGGCTTTCATTAACATAAAAGAACTTCCAGGCTCTTATTGTATAAAACTCTGTGTTTTTACAACTTCAAAGAGACAGACTTTCTTTCTCAACAGGGTCAGGAATCACTAGAGCAAAGGTAGCCAGCCAGCTCATGGGTTAGGTCTGTTGGTACAACTGATAGAAAACAACTGCTAGGAAATAATTATCACAAGATATCTATCACCCCAACCGTACGTATATTCTCCCAAAGAAATACCTAACTAACAGGGTACAACTGTCTGAAAATCCATGGGGAAAAAAGAAGACCTGGGACACATATACTGTCCCAATGATTCTATGTAACTGGACACTGACTTGCTGCCCACGCTCAGAGGCCCTGTGATTTACTGCTCTGGAGTGCTGCTGTGCAAGACAAGAGCACACAGCAAAGGGTCTGTGTGCCTTATCTTGTGTGAAACACTGGTGACGCCTAATAATTTAGAAAGTGATCAAAAACTACTGGTGGTCACCACTAACCCATACCTTAGCTACTAGTTTTTAAACTATCCCATTATGACTCATGCATTTCTAAACTCATGAATCCTTTTCAGGTTTTGCACACTGCTGCTTGAGCAACCTGTGCCTCTCCAACCAGATCCTGAGCTCTTGAAGGTCAGGAACCAAGTCAGAGAATTCTGTCATTGTACCTGAGAGTGACTGGCACAAAGCTGAGTCCTAGTTATTTGGAGCTGAGAATAGAACCCACAAACCTTTGATTTCTATCATAGAAATTTCTTAGAACCTCTGTCGGAATCACCCCAGAAATTTGGTAAATTCAAACAAAGATATCTGGCAGAGAGGACCAGGAATCCTCCTTTTAAAGAAGCCCCTTAGAATATTCTTTACCAAAAAAAAAAAGTTATTTTTAATTGAAGGATAATTGCTTTACAATATTGTGTTGGTTTCTGCCATACATCAACATTAATCAACCATAGATTACGTATGTTCCCTCCTTCTTAAACCTCCCCCCCACTTCTCACCCTATCCTGCCCCTCTAGGTTGTCACAGATCTTACGTACATGGATGTTTGGGAACTGAGAGCTGTTACATACAAATAAACACTTACAATCCTAAGTATATGTTTCACACAAGGTGAGGCAAGACAGTAACGAAATCAAGCTTAAATAACATTTCCAACTTCATTTCCTCCCCTCTCAATCCTTCCTCTCACCACAGTCCCAATCACCCTCCTGGAGCAAAATCCTGATCAAGTCCTTCCTTTACTCAAAACCTTCCCAACCATGAGAGTATAAACCCCACAGTCATTAAGGATCTTTATGGCCCAGCTGCAATCAACAGAACTTTTTAACTAAGAGCACGGACTCTGGTGCCAGAATGACTGCATTCAAATCCCAATGATTCCAATTATTAGGTTGTGTTAACCTCGGCAAGTTACTTAACCTGTCTGTGCCTCAGTTTCTTAATCCGTAAAATGGGGATATGGGTAGTACCTGCCTGATAGGGTTGTTGACAGGATTAAATGAATTAATGCACGCACAGCACTCAGAATAGTGCCTGGCATACAGTAAGTGCAGTTAAGTGTTCGTTTTTACTATTTTCCTGACCACCTCCTGCTACTCACCTACTCATAGGTTATACTCTAGTCCCACCTGCTAATTCCTGCCCTTTCCCCACATTGTTCTATCTGTAACACAGATACACACCATCTCTGGGTCAAAAGTGTCCAACTGACAAGACCCAAATCAACCATCACTTGAAAATCTTTAATGACTAACCTTCCTCATAGCTCAAATTAATCCTTCCTGCCTCTGTGCACTAATGTAACTTTCATTTGTGC
This sequence comes from Bison bison bison, assembly GCF_000754665.1. Classification (NCBI taxonomy): domain Eukaryota; kingdom Metazoa; phylum Chordata; class Mammalia; order Artiodactyla; family Bovidae; genus Bison; species Bison bison. The sequence continues at coordinate 5,865,159 of NW_011494707.1, read as the reverse complement.
ATGTTTTCTCATCTCCTAGGCTACGATTTCCCTGGAGATGTTAGTATAATTGAAATAGTACCATTTTAAGAGTGACACAGTCCATCTATCTCCTCTGAGCCTCTATTTCCCATTTCTAAGTTCAGGATAGTAACAATTCCTTTGAAGGAAGCTTAAATGACTGATTTCTATCTACAGATAGTCCGAAAATCTGCTGTGTGATTGATTGGCATTAGCAATTATTAATAGTGGTGTTTATTTAGTGCCAGCTAGGTAGCCACCAGGGTGGCTCAGAGGTTAAAGTGTCTGCCTGCAATGCGGGAGACCTGGGTTCGATCCCTGGGTCAGGAAGATTCCCTGGAGAAGGAAATGGCAGCTCACTCCAGTATTCCTGCCTGGAGAATCCCATGGACAGAGGAGCCTGGTGGGCTACAGTCCATGGGGTCGCAAAAAGTCGGACACGACTGAACGACTTCACTCACTCAGGTAAGTAGTACCTGTGCCAAATACCAGAACTTCAAAAAAACAACAATAACAACAACTGCCCTGGAGCAGCACAATTTTCCCATCAAGTTTATAGAGATATGCAGGGAAACACTGAGCACATGGGTTTGTATATCCCTAGGCGGGCTTGTTTATAAGCCAGCTGTGACAAAAACAAACCCAACCCAACCCAACCCACAAGTGCATTCTTGCGGGTCAGCTCTGGGACGTGCTCCAGGAGAGGGAGGTAGTAAAACTCCTTCCCATTGGCATTGAAGCAGGGCAAAGACTAATAGAGTTTTGCCAAGAAAATGCACTGGTCATAACAAACACCCTCTTCCAACAACACAAGAGAAGACTCTATACATGGACATCACCAGATGGTCAACACCGAAATCAGACTGATTATATTCTTTGCAGCCAAAGATGGAGAAGCTCTATACAGTCAGCAGAAACAAGACCAGGAGCTCACTGTGGCTCAGACCATGAACTCCTTATTGCCAAATTCAGACTGAAATTGAAGAAAGTAGGGAAAACCACTAGACCATTCAGGTATGACCTAAATCAAATCCCCTATGATTATACAGTGGAAGTGAGAAATAGATTTAAGGGCCTAAATCTGATAGATAGAGTGCCTGATGAACTATGGAATGAGGTTTGTGACATTGTACAGGAGACAGGGATCAAGACCATTCCCATGGCA
>NW_011494707.1:5862659-5863330 GCF_000754665.1 Bison bison bison | reverse complement strand
AAGCAAAGGAGAAAAGGAAAGATATAAACATCTGAATGCAGAGTTCCAAAGAATAGCAAGAAGAGATAAGAAAGCCTTCTTCAGCGATCAATGCAAAGAAATACAGGAAAACAACAGAATGGGAAAGACTAGGGATCTCTTCAAGAAAATCAGAGATACCAAAGGAACATTTCACGCAAAGATGGGCTCGATAAAGGACAGAAATGGTTTGGACCTAACAGAAGCAGAAAATATTAAGAAGAGAGGGCAAGAATACACAGAAGAACTGTACAAAAAAGATCTTCATGACCCAGATAATCATGATGGTGTGATCACTGACCTTGAGCCAGACATCCTGGAATGTGAAGTCAAGTGGGCCTTAGAAAGCATCACTACAAACAAAGCTAGTGGAGGTGATGGAATTCCAGTGGAGCTATTCCAAATCCTGAAAGATGATGCTGTGAAAGTGCTGCACTCAATATGCCAGCAAATTTGGAAAACTCAGCAGTAGCCACAGGACTGGAAAAGGTCAGTTTTCATTCCAATCCCAAAGAAAGGCAATGCCAAAGAATGCTCAAAGTACTGCACAATTGCACTCATCTCACACACTAGTAAAGTAATGCTCAAAATTCTCCAAGCCAGGCTTCAGCAATATGTGAACCGTGAACTTCCTGATGTTCAAGCTGGTTTTA
>NW_011494707.1:5854169-5862559 GCF_000754665.1 Bison bison bison | reverse complement strand
AGTTCCAGAAAAGCATCTATTTCTGCTTTATTGACTATGCCAAAGCCTTTGACTGTGTGGATCACAATAAACTGTGGAAAATTCTGAAAGAGATGGGAATACCAGACCACCTGATCTGCCTCTTGAGAAATCTGTATGCAGGTCAGGAAGCAACAGTTAGAACTGGACATGGAACAACAGACTGGTTCCAAATAGGAAAAGGAGTACGTCAAGGCTGTATATTGTCACCCTGCTTATTTAACTTGTATGCAGAGTACATCATGAGAAATGCTGGACTGGAAGAAGCACAAGCTGGAATCAAGATTGCCGGGAGAAATATCAATAACCTCAGATATGCAGATGACACCACCCTTATGGCAGAAAGTGAAGAGGAACTCAAAAGCCTCTTGATGAAAGTGAAAGTGGAGAGTGAAAAAGTTGGCTTAAAGCTCAACATTCAGAAAACGAAGATCATGGCATCCAGTCCCACCACTTCATGGAAAATAGATGGGGAAACAGTGGAAACAGTGTCAGACTTTATTTTTCTGGGCTCCAAAATCACTGCAGATGGTGACTGCAGCCATGAAATAAAAAGATGCTTACTCCTTGGAAGGAAAGTTATGACCAACCTAGATAGCATATTCAAAAGCAGAGACATTACTTTGCCAACAAAGGTCCATCTAGTCAAGGCTATGGTTTTTCCTGTGGTCATGTATGGATGTGAGAGTTGGACTGTGAAGAAGGCTGAGCGCCGAAGAATTGATGCTTTTGAACAGTGGTGTTGGAGAAGACTCTTGAGAGTTCCTTGGACTGCAAGGAGATCCAACCAGTCCATTCTGAAGATCAGCCCTGGGATTTCTTTGAAAGGAATGATGCTAAAGCTGAAACTCCAGTACTTTGGCCACCTCCTGCGAAGAGTTGACTCATTGGAAAAGACTCTGATGCTGGGAGGGATTGGGGGCAAGAGGAGAAAGGGACGGCAGAGGATGAGATGGCTGGATGGCATCACTGACTCGATGGACGTGAGTCTCAATGAACTCCGGGAGTTGGTGATGGACAGGGAGGCCTGGCATGCTGCGATTCATGGGTTCGCAAAGAGTCGGACACGACTGAGCGACTGATCTGATCTGATCTGATCTGATTGGCGTTTCAGAGCGTATCATCAAGATCGTCTACAAGGTCTGGCCAAGGACTGGCCAATGGGCTTCGGTGGGAAGGACCCAACGAGGACTACGGAGGGCAAGACAGCGCCTGGCTCCTTCTCCCCACCAAAGTTGGAGGGCCGCCTTCTGCCCCGCCAAAGATCCCCTATCAGACACGGCCTGATTCTCTTTTGCCTTTTTTTTTTTTAAATTACAGAGAACTCTCTTTTGCATAAGTCCAGATTTCTAAGCCATGAAGTCACAATCACAAGAGCTGGGAGTGTGACTCTGGGTTTCACTTTTCCTTTCTGCGAGTCCCTTATACTCTTTTAAAACGGGTTCATTCGTTCAGCCCTGGGGCCAGAACGCACCCGGCTAATTAGATCTGAAGCCCAGTCTGGCGTCTATCAGGAGCCCGGTCAATTCTGCACGCGCTGTCGCAGGCTGCGAGCCGCGCTCCCAGGGGCAGGGTCCCGGTCATCTCCCTCCGAGGTGTGAGGCAGCCACGTCCTCTCCGTCTCGCCCTGGGGAGGGTGGAGGCGGAAATCCAGAAACTACAGGCTCGGACTGTGACCCGGGAGAGAACACACGTGAGGTCCAGTAACCGGCTTGCCGAGGTGGGGCTCTCGGGAAAGATGGAGAAGCTGGCCAAGTGGGGGTCCGCGCCTCAAAGCTAGGGCTGAGGCTGCACAGAACCCAGGTGTGGGAGGGGAGATCCCGCCCACCTCCTCCGAGCCCGTCCTCCACCGCCTCCTTCCACACCCTAAGTCGAGCCCGCCCGCACCCTGGCTACCCTCCGCCAAGCCGCTTCTTACCTCCGCGCTCATGGCCAACCTGGCCGTCAACCCCTTCCTGGGCCCCTTCGCGGACACAGAGGAAGAGGTAGCAGCTCCACTTCCGGAAATAACCTTGGACTCACTGCGGAGGAGGGTACCCCGCCGGTCCGCGACCTTAGAGGACAGGCCGCAGTTGTTCCCCAACCTCCTGAACCCTGCGCCCTCCCCGCTGCCTAGAGCGGCCACTCCAGCGCCTGGGGGTCCGCGCAGGCGTACTACCTCCAGCCCCGCCCCTTCCTCTTGGGTGGACAGACCTTGAGCGCAGGGCGTTACACGCTGAAGGTGCTCCCGCGGGGTGTCTGTTTTGTTAATGCAGGAAACAGCTTTGCCCGGAAATTAAAATAATATTACAAGACCGTACTGTACTCGCCACGATTTTTTTTTGGCGGTTACATTGTATGCAGAAATCAGAGGACCGTCGCTATATTTCCATTTGCAGTATTAAGAATCGGATTATTAAAATATCTTTCTTATCGCCACGTTTTTTCCTCACCCAGCGTCTTGGTTCGTTAAGCTGTGCTGTGGTGTGCTTAGGCGCTTAGTCGTGTCCGACTCTTTGCGACCCCGTGGACTGTAACCGCCAGGCACCTCTGTCCATGGGGACTCTCCAGGCGGAAATACTGGAGTGGGTTGCCATGCACTCCGCTAGGGGATCCTCCCAACCCAGGGATCGATACCAGGTCGATCCCTGCTGCTGCTGCTGCTAAGTCGCTTCAGTCGTATCCGACTCTGTGCGACCCCAGAGATGGCAGCCCACCAGGCTCCCCCGTCCCTGGGATTCTCCAGGCAAAAACACTGGAGTGGGTTGCCATTTCCTTCTCCACAGGTCGATAGCTAGATCGTAGTTATCAAAGGCTGGCGGGTTCTTCACTGTCTGAGCCACCAGTTAAGAATTCATTCTGATTATCTGCTTTAAGTCACTGGCCTGCAGATTGATAAAACTGATCATTTTCCCCCCTAGCAATCAAATGTGCAAAAAGTAAAAAGACTGATAGTTCTGTGCTAGTGCCAGGAGTGTACGAACTCATTTTCTGGAGGATAGTCTGGCAATAGGCAGCACCATATTTTTAACATTGCAGTGAAAGATACATGACAAAATTTACCATCTTAACTATTTTCAAGTGTGTAATTCACTGGCACTAAGTGTATCCACATTATTGTGCAAGCATGACTCACATCCATCTCTAGGACTTTATCATCTTCCCAAACTGGAAATTCATATTCATTCAATTCTCAATAGTTTTCCCCAGCCTCTGATAACTACCATCTAGGTACCACATGTAAATGGGATCATACAGTGTTTGTCTTGTGACTGGCTTATTTCACCCACCATAGTGTTCTCCAGGTTCATCTACTTTGTAACGTGTCAGAATTTCCTTCCATTTAGAGGTAGAATAATATTCCATTGTATGTATACACAACATTTTGTTTATCCAGTTTATCTGGTGACGGATACTTGGGTTGTTTCCGCTTTTTGTCTATTGTGAATTATGCTGCTATGGATATGGGTGTACAAATACCTATTCAAACCTCTACTTTCAGTTAGTTTGGGTGCATGCCCAGAAGTGGAATTGCTGCATTACATTTGATAATTCTATTTTTAATTTTTAAAGACAGGCCATAATGTTTTCCATAGGGACTGTACCATTTTACATTCCCACTAGCAGTGGGCAAAGTTCCAATTTCTCACCTAATAGGCGTGAAATGAAACCTCATTTTAGTTTTCACTTGCATTTGTGATGTTCGGCATCTTTTCATGAGCTTATTGGCCATTTATATCTTCTTGGAAGAAACATTTAAGTTCTTTGTCCACTTGAAAAATAATTTTATTTATCTATTTATTTTGGCTGTCCTGGGTCTTTGTTGCTTTTCTCTAGCTGTGGTGAATGGAGCCTACTCTCTAGTTTCGATGCTAGGGCTTCTCCTTGTTGTGGAGCTCAGGCTCTAGGTGTGCAGGCTTCAGTAGCTGTGGCTCCTGGGCTCTAGAGCACAGGCTCAATAGTTGTGGTGCCTGGGCTTAGTTGCCCTGTGGCATGTGGAATCTTTCCAGACCAGAGATCAAACCCATGTTTCTGGCATTGGCAGGCAAAGTCTTTACAACTGAGCCACCCGGGAAGCCCCACTCCACATGTCCATTTTTATACTGGATTATTTGCTTCTGTGTTTTTGGGGTTGTAGGAGTTCTTTTTGTATTACAGATATTAACCCATTATCAGATATATGGTTTGCAAATATTTTCTCCCATTTTATGGGTTGCCTTTTCACCTTGTTGGTAGTGTCCTTTGAAGCACAAAAGTCTTAAATTTTGATATAATTCAATTCATTGATTTTTTTTCTTTTCTTGCTTGTGCTTTTGGTGTTATAGCCAAAAAAATCATTGCCAAATCCAATGTCATGAAATTTTGCCTATGCTTTCTTCTAAAACCTTTATAGTTTTGGCATTTGCATTTAGGTGTTTGATTTACTTTGAGTTAATATTTATACAGTGTTAGGTAAGGGTCTAACTTCATTCTTTTGAATGTGGATATTCAATTTTCTCAACAGCATTTATTGAAAAGAGTATCCTTTTCTCATTGAATGAGCTTGGCATCCAAATCATTTGAATGTATATTCAAGGGTGTATTTGTGGGCTGTCTACTCTATTTCATTAGTCCCCATGTCTATTTATGTCAGTGCCACACTGTTTTGATTAATGTAGCTTTACTCTAAGTTTTGATAATTATTGAACTTAAATTACTTAAAATTTAAGTGGCCATATGTGGCCACTACTTTCTATCTAGGACTTTCAAAGCTGATACCAGTAGGCAGAGAGATATTTCAGATTTTAAGTTTGACTACTTGTATTGGTTTTCACATTTACACAGACACTGCTGCTTACACTAAGAATAGAGGACATAGCTAACTATATATAAATTTCCTATGAATGAGGAGAGGAAAATGGACTTGTGGCACCTGGTGGGGATAATATGGTCACACTCTTACTTGTTCTTTAGGGTACATAATATTTTCTTTTGGGGGAAAATGGTTATTTTCTTTTCAAAAAGACCAAGTGGTTTGTACTCAGCATTTCTCCCAAACCTAAGGGGTGAATTCAGGGAAATGTGACAGCAGGTCAGAACTCTGATCATAGCTTATTGACACATTTATTTCTACAGTGCTTTACAAGTCACATACATTATCAACCCTGATCCTAAGACTGATTTAGTGGAAGAGAAAATCGAAGCTTAGGAATATCGAATAATTCCAGACCTAATAAACAGATGGTAAAGAATCTGCCTCCAGTGCAGGAGACCCAGGTTTGACCCCTGGGTCAGGAAGATTCCCTGGGGAAGGGAATGGCAACCCACTCCAATATTCTTGCCTGGAGAATTCCATGGACAGAGAAGCCTGACAGGCTACAGTCCATGGGGTCACAAAGAATCAGACACGACTGAGTAACTAACACTTTCTCTCTGACCACTAACATCTTGACTGAGCCTTAGAAGCCAGATCATCTAACCAACTTCATACAGCTTTTGTGAAAGACCAAGGTGAATTCTCAGACAGCCATTTTGCTTTTTTGCATTTCTTTTTCTTAGGGATGGTCTTGATTCCTGTCTCCTGTACAATGTCACGAACCTCCATCCATAGTTCATCAGGCAGTCTGTCTATCAGATCTAGTCCCCTAAATCTATTTCTCACTTCCACTGTATAATCATAAGGGATTTAATTTAGGTCATACCTGAATGGTCTAGTGGTTTTCCCCACTGTCTTCAATTTAAGTCTGAATTTGGCAATAAGGAGTTCACGATCTGAGCCACAGTCAGCTCCCGGTCTTTTTTTTTGCTGACTGTATAGAGCTTCTCCATCTTTGGCTGCAAAGAATATAATCAATCTGATTTCGGTGTTGACCATCTGGTGATGTCCATGTATAGAGTCTTCTCTTGTGTTGTTGGAAGAGGGTGTTTGCTATGACCAGTGTATTCTCTTGGCAAAACTCTATTAGCCTTTGCCCTGCTTCATTCTGTACTCCAAGGCCAAATTTGCCTGTTACTCCAGGTGTTTCTTGACTTCCTACTTTTGCATTCCAGTCCCCTATAATGAAAAGGACATCTTTTTTGGGTGTTAGTTCTAAAAGGTCTCGTAGGTCTTCATAGAACCATTCAACTTCAGCTTCTTCAGTGTTACTGGTCAGGACATAGACTTGGATTACCATCATATTGAATGGTTTGCCTTGGAAACGAACAGAGATCATTCTGTTGTTTTTGAGATTGCCCCCAAGTACTGCATTTTGGACTCTTTTGTTGACTGACGGCTACTCCATTTCTTCTAAGGGATTCCTGCCCACAGTAATAGATGGTGATTGCAGCCATGAAATTAAAAGATGCTTACTCCTTGGAAGGAAAGTTATGACCAACCTGCTGCTGCTGCTGCTGCTAAGTCACTTCAGTCGTGTCTGACTCTGTGTCACCCCATAGATGGCAGCCCACCAGGCTCCCCCGTCCCTGGGATTCTCCAGGCAAGAACACTGGAGTGGGTTGCCATTTCCTTCTCCAATGCGTGGAAGTGAAAAGTGAAAGTGAAGTCGCTCAAGTTGTGTCCGACCCTCAGTGACCCCATGGACTGCAGCCCACCAGGCTCCTCCATCTATGGGATTTTCCAGGCAGGAGTACTGGAGTGGGGTGCCATTGCCTTCTCCTAGACAGCATATTAAAAAGCAGAGACATTACTTTGTCAACATAGGTCTGTCTAGTCAAGATTATGGTTTTCCCAGTAGTCATGTATAGATGTGAGAGTTGGACTATAAAGTAAGCTGAGTGCCGAAGAATTGATGCTTTTGAAATGTGGTGTTGGAGAAGACGCTTGAGAGTCCCTTGGACTGCAAGGAGATCCAACCAGTCCATGCTAAGGGAGATCAGTCCTGGGTGTTCATTGGAAGGACTGATGTTGAAGCTGAAACTCCAATACTTTGGCCACCTAATGTGAAGAGCTGACTCGTTTGAAAAGACCCTGATGCTGGGAAAGATTGAGGGCAGGAGCAGAAGGGGACGACAGAGGATGAGACAGTTGGATGGCATCACCGACTCAATGGACATGAGTTTGGGTAAACTCCGGGAGTTGGTGGTGGACAAGGAGGCCTGGCGTGCTGTGGTTCATGGGGTCACGAAGTGCTGCGAGGTTCATGGGGTCGTGAAGAGTCGGATACGATTGAGCGACTTAACTGAACTGAAGGTAAATTCTTTTGACCAATCCATGTTTATGGAGCATCTGCTCATGTCAGCAGTGTTGTAGGCTCTGGGAATCAACAGCAAACCAATAACCAACATAAAACTCCATTATGCAGGACCTCATCTGTTTTGCTCACCATCGTATTCCCAGTAGCTAGTGCCACAGCTAAGGGTCTCAGCTTTGCGTTCCCTGTCGCCTCTGCAAATAACCCTCTTTCCCATTATTCTTATTGCAGCATTCTGCTCTTTCTCTTTAAACAGATCTTCGGATTTCCAAGTGGCAAATTTGAATCTTGCCTGACTTTCTGCTCGTCCCTCAAGTTAAGCACCAACAGGGTTAGGCATCTTGTTTTTTCTATTCACCCCTGCATCCCCACTCCTTTCAGGGTGTCTGGCACATAATTGGAACTCAGGAAATATTTCCTCATCAATTGGATGGATGTCAGGTCACTCACACTTCTCAAGTAAAAGGTCCAAGTCTGGTGGTCTCCAGGGAGACCACGCCTTGGAGAACTTTGATAGCCACGCCCCTGCTGCCTCCCGGGAACGAAACCAACCCTTGGCCCCGCCCCCAAAATGACGCAGGGGCACGTGACGCGCGCCGGCGCGCGCTGTTTCCGGAAGTCGCCCCCGTGATCTCTGCCGCGGCTGCCAGCGCTGTCGCCGCGGAACTTCGCGAGTGGAACGGTCGAGGCGGGCCCGGGCGGGGCCGGAGGCCTGGCCACTCCGCAGAATGGAGATAATCAGGAGCAGTGCGTGTCCGCTGTACACCTCCCCGCCTCCTCGCGGCAGTTCCTCACCCGGCCTGCTAGGCCCGCACCGCGGCAGGTCTACTTGACCCGGCCTGGGGCAGAGGCAGTCCCCTCAGGGGTTTGCTCCCCTTTTGCGCCTCTTGGGGCCTTGTTCGTCTCTGGCCAGTGCACCCCTCTGGGCTTATACCCCTCTGGTCTGTGCACCCCTTATGGACTTGTTCTCTCATCCCAGGATCCTTGGAAGCTCCCCTCCCTCCTTCCGTATCCCCCTAGTAACTCGTGGGCAGGAAGCCAGGCCACCGATTCTGAGCCTCTTCTCGGTTTCTCCGCAGATTTTAAGAGTAATCTTCACAAAGTGTACCAGGCCATAGAGGAGGCCGACTTCTTCGCCATCGATGGGGAGTTCTCAGGTATCCCTCGCTTGCAAGCTCGAGGTTGGCACCCTGCAGTGCATAGCCCAGCCTCCTCCTGCCC
>NW_011494707.1:5851437-5854058 GCF_000754665.1 Bison bison bison | reverse complement strand
TGGTTTTTATGCTGCTGAAAAACAGCTGGACAAAGTGTGGAACAGAGCTTGAGAGTTAGGGTCAGGCCTTTTTTGGTGTGTGGTGAAATACACATAGCATAAAATGTATCCTTTTAACCATTTTTAAGTGGTTTTAAAAGTTAAGTGACATGTAGGACAGTCACACTGGAATGCCACCATCCCCACCGTCCATCTCCACAGAACTTTTTCATCTTCCAGAACTGAAATTCTACGCATTGAACAGTAATTCCTAGCTCCTGCCTCCCCTCTGCCTCTAGCAATCATTGTTTCCGTCTAAACTGAATTTGACTAGTTTAGACATTTCCTCTAAGAGGACTCATACTATATTTGTGCTTTGTGACCGACTTGAGGGTTGGACTTCTGCAGATAAATGAGGGTATTCCTTTAGGCATTAATGAAAGTGTTCATTGCCTGCCTTGGCATGGGTGTACACATGTATCTAGTACTTAGATTAGTATAACAGTTACAGTTGCAAGGTTCTTTTTTTGGATCAAAGGTATCCAATTTTTGGTAAAGATAGCCATTTTTGCTACAAATTGTACATGTTTCAAAGACTTCAGCTCTTTCTAAAGGAATCCATGTTGGGCATAATCTTTTTTATTGGGCATAATCCATTACTGAATTATAATTGCTGAATTATATAGTTATATATATTGGAGAAGGCAATGGCACCCCACATGTACTCTTGCCTGGAAAATCCCATGGACGGAGGAGCCTGGTAGGCTGCAGTCCATGGGGTCACTAAAAGTTGGATACGACTGAGCGACTTCCCTTTCACTTTTCACTTTCATGCATTGGAGAAGGAAATGGCAACCCACTCCAGTGTTCTTGCCTGGAGAATCCTAGGGACGGGGGAGCCTGGTGGGCTGCCGTCTATGGGGTCGCACAGAGTCGGACACGACTGAAGCGACTTAGCAGCAGCAGTTATATATATATATAATTGTATATGATTATAATTACTGAATTATATTCAACCAATTGTATCAGTTTCAAGTGTAGAACATAGTGATTTGATCTTTTTATACATTATGGATTGGTTACCTAGCTAAGTCTAGTTACCATCTGTTATCATACAAAGTTCTTGTCAGCTATATTATCGGCTATATTCTCTGTGCGTGACTGACTTATTTTATAAGTGAAAGTTTGTACCTCTTAAATCCCTTCACCTATTTGCGCCCCCCCCCAACCATCAGTTTACTCTGTATCAATAAGTATCCTTCTGTTTCTTTCTTTCTTTCTTTTTTTTAAAGATTTCATCAGTAAGTGAAATCATCAGTATTTGCTTTCTTTGTCTGACTTATTTCACTCACTTAGCAGAGAAGCTATGGCACCCCACTCTAGTACTCTTGCCTGGAAAATCCCATGGATGGAGGCGCCTGGTAGGCTGCAATCCGCCTGGTAGGCTGCAATCCACGGGGTCCCAAAGAGTCGGACACAACTGAGCGACTTCACTTTCACTTTCCACTTTCACGCATTGGAGAAGGAAATGGCGGCCCACTCCAGTGTTCTTGCTTGGAGAATCCTAGGGACGGGGGAGCCTAGTGGGCTGCCGTCTATGGGGTATCACAGAGTCGGACACGACTGAAGCGACTTAGTAGTAGTAGTAGCATGGTACCTTCTAGGTCCATCCATATTACAAGGTTTTTTTTTCTTTTTTATGGTTGAGTAATATTTCTTTACACCAGTTCTTTGCAATCCCATGGACTGTAGCCCGTCAGGCTCCTCTATCTGTGGAATCCTCTAAGCAAGAATACTGGAGTGGGTAGCCATTTCCTTCTCCAGGGGATCTTCTCAACCCCTGGTCTCCCACATTGCAGGCAGATTCTTTACCATCTGAGGCATCAGGGAAGCCCCATGTATGCATATATATGTGTGTATATATACACACACACACACATAAATATACACACATATATAGCATCTTCTTTACATATATATAGGATCTTTATCCATTCATTTATCCTTGGACACTTAAGTTGCTTCTATCTTTGCTATTATAAATAATGCTGTAGTGACTTAGGGATGCATATATCTTTTTCAGTTAGAATTATTGAAGAAAAAATAATTTTTGTTTTCTTCTGATAAATATCCAGAAGTGGAATTGCTGGATCATATATTCTATTTTTAATATTTTGAGGAAGCTTTATACCATTTTCTATAGTGTCTGCACCAATTGACATTCCCACCAACAGTACATGACAGTTTCCTTTTCTCCACATCCTCGCCAACACTTGTTATTTCTTGTGTTTTTGAGAATAGCCATTCTGACAGATGTGAGGTGGTATCTCAAGATTGCTGTGGTTGTTCAGGGTCTTTTGTGGTTCTATACAAATTTTAGGATTATTTGTTTAGTTCTGTGAAAAATGCCATCAGTTCAGTTCAGTTCAGTTCAGTCGCTCAAGTCGTGTCTGACTCTTTGTGACCCCATGAATCGCAGCACGCCAGGCCTCCCTGTCCATCACCAATTCCCAGAGTTCACTCAGACTCACGTCCATCGAGTCAGTGATGCCATCCAGCCATCTCATCCTCTGTCGTCCCCTTCTCCTCCTGCCCCCAATCCCTCCCATCATCAGAGTCTTTTCCAATGAGTCAACTCTTTG
>NW_011494707.1:5838309-5851337 GCF_000754665.1 Bison bison bison | reverse complement strand
ATTGAATCTGTAGATCATTTTGGGTAGTATGGACATGTTAACAATATTAATTCTTCCAGTTCATGAGCATTTCTGTTTATTCATGTTTTCTTCAATTTCTTTCACCAGTGTCTTACAGTTCTCAGAGGATAGGTCTTTCACCTTGGTTAAATATATTCCTAAGTATTTTATTCTTCTTGATGCAGTTGTCAATGGGATGGTTTTTATAATTTCTCTTTTTTATAGTTTGTTATTAGCGTATAGAAATTTACAGTGGATTTCTGAATATTAACTTCGTATCTGGCAACTCTACTGAATTCATTTATTAGTTCTAATAATTTTTTGGTGAGATTATCTGTAGGGTTTTCTTTATTTGAAATCTGTTTTAGATACTGAAACTATCCATTCTCAAATTGAAACATTTGTATTTCTGAATTCTTTATTATAGGGTTTGGCTTGTTAGCCTGCAAAATTCATGCTAATTTTGAAAAAGTGAAGTAAAGAGCACTTCCAGTTAGTTTTAATTCATAAAAATATGAAATTATAGAGCCATTGAATAGTTGACTGACATTTTTCCAATAGCATTTACTAATAGGTTAAAACTTTTTTTCTTAAAATCTAGGAATCAGCGATGGACCTTCAGTCACCGCATTAACAAATGGTTTTGACACTCCAGAAGAAAGGTATCAGAAGCTTAAAAAGGTAAGTGGGTGTGCTAGAAAAATCTTATTTTTTTTTTCCCATATTGGTCTTGCATATGTTAAATTATAGAGGAATAAAATCGTCAAACTTGTTTATTAACTTCTCAACCCCAGTTATGAAATTATATTTAGTGGTGTTTAAAACAACAGCAAAAATAATTGTTTGCTGGAAAACATTTTGGGGAATTTTAGTATTTTCATTGTTAATTTGATTTACAGGAAATATGATGTGGTTATTTTAATCATTTGGAAATGGGTTTACTATGATGCTCTGGATGATGCATAAGTGCTTAGTTGGGAAAAATATTAAGAAATGTATATAAATTAATAGTGCTTCTGATAGATAATCTGTAATCTGGATCAGAAGTACTCTGCCAAAGTCAAGTAGAGTAATCAGAAAACCTACCTCATTGCAAATACTGTTGCTCAATGTCGACTATACAGCACTGTTTTGACAGATATTTTATTTCCCTTTTCCAGCATTCCATGGACTTTTTGCTGTTTCAGTTTGGCCTTTGCACTTTTAAGTATGACTACACAGATTCAAAGTAGGTTGTTTTAACAAGTGGTGGGAATTCTTTTGTCACGGCATAATTTAACACCCTAAGTCTCCTCTTATCTTATTTTCTCTAGGTATATAACAAAGTCTTTTAACTTCTATGTTTTCCCGAAACCCTTCAATAGATCCTCACCAGATGTCAAATTTGTTTGTCAGGTTAGTAGTATAATTGAGTTGTTTTTTTTTTCTTCTGTTATGAGTCCCTGATGAAGCTGTGTGGAAACGTGGAATCAGAATTCTCTTTAAAATTTGGTTCTGTAACCAACTTTGCACTTTGGGCAAATCACTTTACCTCACTGACCTTCAGTTTTAGGGTTATAAATAAATCATACTCCCATCTTTCCTTTGACCTGAGAGTGAGGAGTTAAGGAATAAGATGTGAGAGACAGGCAGAGGGAAATGGGAACATGAACTTTATTATAAGTAAAGCTGAATTTGAGACCATGACTTCGTAGTGTGGCTCTTTGGGGGATTTTTTTGTCTTACCCTGAACTGAACCTACAGATCAGGACCTGCAGGTCTTTTCCCACCCCGTCCTCACTGCATGCCTCTCCAAGGGTAGACCTTTATTTTCTGGAGGAGCAGAATATGTGTGTATCCTCTTTGAAAAGAGCAAGCCTAGAAGTGAAAGTGAAAGTATAGTCACTCAGTTGTGTCTGACTCTTTGTGACCCCATGAACGTAGCCCCCAGGGTTCTCAGTCCATGGGATTCTTCAGATAAGAATACTGGAGTGGGTTGCTGTGCCCTTCTTCAGGGGATCTTCCCGACCCAGGGATCGATCCCAGGTCTCCTGTATTGTAGGCAGATTCTTTACTGTCCGAGCCACCAGGGAAGCCAGAAGGGGCTAAGTTATACGTGCTCAGTTTCTTTTCCCAAGTTTACCAGTTAGGAAAGAGAGGGTAGAAAAAGACCACTGTTACCTACTGAGGAGGAGAGGGCTGACTTTATGAGCCAAGGGAAGGATACAGGGAGGGTCCCCTTTAGAACAGCCAGTTCAGAGTTATAGCTGATCTGGTGGACATTCAGTGAATGTCAGCTTCCCCTTTTTTCTCTCTTAATAATCTGATTAATGGATAAGGAGATCATTGATCTCCACTGATAAGGAGAATGTCAATTAGTGTCTATCATATGGATATGTGATGAAGCCTGAGTTTTGGTCTTCTCTTCCTTAGAATCTTATGCCTGAGCTTCTCTCCCCAGTAACATTGGTTCCTTTGAGTCTTCCCGTCTGTCCCTTTTTCTGCATCTAAGTAGTAATGCAGTTAAGAAAGCCTAGAGGGTAGGCTTCTGAGTGACTGAGTCATGTCAGATTCTCTCTGTAATAAGGGAGGATGTAAACAAATGAAACAGCATTCATTGTATGTCAGGAGCTGGAGAGAAGGTAATTTTAGTCTTGTAACCAGCATTTTTCTTAAATTAGCAGATAAACCATTGTTGATATTTCTTTACCTTGTAATAAGTTCAGTTCAGTCTCTCAGTCATGTCCAACTCTTTGTGACCCCATGGACTGCAGCACGCGAGGCCTCCCTATCCATCACCAACTCCCGGAGTTTACTGAAACTCATGTCCATTGAGTCGGTGATGCCATCCAACCATCTCATCCTCATTTAACAACTATTTACCAGTCACCTGCATATAGAATACTTCATTAAACAGTATTTGTAGATTTTCTCTGAGAAAGATAGGTTCAGTTTGGACATTTGTATGGATGTAGTTTTCCAGTGGTAGCAGCAAAAGACAGTTCCTTAAAGTGGATTCCCTGGTTTTAGCCAGGGATTAATCAAATGCACACAGTGGCAGTGGGACATCTTAGGGATGACAGTGTGTTCTAAAAGACCAACACAAACACAGTTATTCTGGGAAATCAACTGGAGACAGATCAGAAGAACCCTACCCATCATACAAAACCATCCTGTGACTATACCTGGAACACTTCATACAGTTCTAATAGCCCGCCACTCCTTAAAAAAAAAGAAAAACATCATAGACTTGAAGACAGGCCAGAGATTAGTGGGCTCAAATGGTACAGTTCTCTATTCTGGAAAAACAAAGGCAGAGAAGTGGTTGAGACATAGTAAGTAAACTTGGCAATTGTATGGGTAAGGTAAATGATTGTATCTCTGAATTTTTTTTCTGGTCCTCCATCTAAGGTGGATTTTGTCTTACAGCAGAGTCGCATCTTAAAAGGAACTTAGCTTCTAGAGTCAGCGAGTAGGGTGAAGATTGTGTCTGGTTAAAAATAGATCTTGAAAAGCTATTATTATCCTTAAAGCAGGGAGAATTGGGGGGCAAAACAACTTACTATGCTACCTGAAAACTAAGTATCTGTACACACAGTGATCCATGCACACTAGGCAGGATGTGGAGGAATGGACCTCCTGTGAGCCATGCACACTCCTGGAGCACGTGCCCATCCAGGTGAATTGCAAAGCATCTACATTGTCTTCACTTCCTTTTTCTTTTTTTTTTTTTTATGACATTTCACGTGTTTCAATGACATTCTCCCAAATCTTCCCACCCTCTCCCACAGAGTCCATAAGACTGTTCTATACATCAGTGTCTCTTTTGCTGTCTCGTATACAGGGTTATCGTTACCATCTTTCTAAATTCCATATACATGCGTTAGTATACTGTATTTATGTTTTTCCTTCTGGCTTACTTCACTCTGTATAATAGTCTCCAGTTTCATCCACCTCATTAGAACTGATTCAAATGTATTCTTTTTAATGGCTGAGTAATACTCCATTGTGTATATGTACCACAGCTTTCTTATCCATTCATCTGCTGATGGACATCTAGGTTGCTTCCATGTCCTGGCTATTATAAACAGTGCTGCGATGAACATTGGGGTACACGTGTCTCTTTCCCTTCTGGTTTCCTCAGTGTGTATGCCCAGCAGTGGGGTTGCTGGATCATAAGGCAGTTCTATTTCCAGTTTTTCAAGTTCCTTTTTCTTCTGTTCTTTTTTCTGGCTGAACATCTGTAGTTGAGTTCATGGAGGAAAATACATACATGGTCGTGAAAAGTCAAGACACTGCAGCTGTCTATAGAGTAAAACATGTTTCTTTTTTGTAAATAGCCTCTCTTCCCCCATGCCGCTTCTTTCCCCATTTCACTCCTTTTGTGCCATATATACGTATACTGCTGTGTCTACGTATGTATATACACACACACACACAAACACAATTTTAGGTTTTTCCTTTAATATACGCAGTCATAACATTCATATTTTATATAACTTGCATTTTCCATTTAACACAGTTCATATTTCATAATACAGATGTATTATAATTGATCTAATTGGAATTGGAAAGTTTTCCAGTGGCTCCCTATTTTAAACAGTGCTATAGTCAGTGTCCATGTGCATGTGTCTTGGTTGTATATAGGAATTTTTTTTTTTTTGGCTGAATCAACATATGTTTTTTAAGCTATTTTTAAAATTTATTTTTAATCGGACGATAGTTGCTTTACAATGTTGTATTGGTTTCTGCCGTACAATAACATGGATTAGTCATAGTGTACATATATCCACTCCCTCTTGAACCTCCCTCCCCCACCCCATCCCACCTTTCTAGGTTGTCTAGAGAGACTTAGAGACTAAGTTTCAGGTTAAACTCCAGGAATGTTTTTATCGGATAGCTTTCCCAGGAGGGGAATTAATGAGTCATAGAACTTTCAGATTTAAAATTTTGATAGATGCCTCAAATTGTCCCCCCTAATATCTATGCTTATCTTTTGAATCTTGAAAATGGTACATTTAGGACAGACCAAAGATAGTGTTTAGTATATTACAAATAAAATTTTTTGGTTTGAAGTGTTTTTTCTTTATTATGGTAAAAAAAAAATCTATAACCTAAAATTTACCATTTTAAAAGGCTTGAAGTTCAGTTGCACAGAGTAGATTTTTTGGTGCAGTCTAAAGAGTATTATTTGAGTAAAAAATAAATAGCTTCAAAAAGGGGATACGTGATCTCTGACTCTGATTTTTAAAGAAGAAAGTTAGGATATTTTGGAGTCTAGTGACAGGAGGAGTAAAAATGCCTTTCCATAACCCATCTTTTGGTGTCTCTGTCAGTGATGGGTATTAGGGGAGCAGAGTTATAAGAATACTCAGGCATGGAAGGTAGAGGGGCTTGTGGCCTAAGTCAGAAGGCATTTGGTCTTATTTCAGAACAGGATGAAAAGGGAAGATATAGGGGAAATGGTTGCTTACTTCACACCACAGAAAACCTGGACAGATAGAAAATGATGTGCCTGTATCTGTGTGTGTGTGTGTGTGTGTATGTGTGTGTGTGCGCGTGTGCACATACCTATGTATATTTGATTAAGTTGCTCATATTTTAAAAGAACTTGTGTCAGGTAATAAAGATACATAAAATACATAAAAGTATATACAATATATAAAACCTTTTAACCTAAGATTAAAAATAAGTAAGTGAAAAATTGGAAGAAAAGAAAAATGAGGGTGTGATTACTGTGTTATGATTAGAACACAGAATTCATGCCAAAGAAAGTCTTACTTTTGGCCTACCTCAGAAGCTTGTCTCTGAGCTTCCTACCAGGCAAGACAAGGGGGAAACACACCATCAGTTCTGCGGCCCAAAGGATCAAAACGGACCAGGACTCAGGACCAGTTCAGCTTTCCTCAGATTAGAGACCCTAAGACATTTCCCTTTCTGTTATCATCGTATTAGTTGCTCAGTCATGTCTGATTCTTTGTGACTCCATGGACTGAAGCCCGCCAGACTCCTCTGTGCATGGAATTCTCCAGGCAAGAATACTGGAATGGGTTGCTGTGCCCTCTTCCAGGGGATCTTCCCGACCCAGGGATTGAACCCAGGTCTCCTTAATTGCAGGCAGATTCTTTATCATCTAAGCCATCAGGGAAGCCCTCTGTTATCATAAAGAAGTCATTAATGTAGAAGACGTTGTCTTCAGCAACATCTCTAAAGTGAATACGGTAATGAGCTTACTGGAACTAGGAGAGCATCCTCAGTCTAGACTGATGGTGTAACATCAAGTATGGCTCAGGAAGGGTCGCTCTATAAGGGGTCAGATTTAACTGTTCTGAATTTAGTTACTTCAGTTGCTCAGTTATGTCCGACTCTTTGAGACCCCATCGACTGCAGCACGCCAGGCTTCCCTGTCCATCACCAAATCACGGAGCTTGCTCAAACTCATGTCCATCGAGTCGTGATGCCATCTAACCATCTCATCCTCTGTTGTCCCCTTCTCTTCCTGCCTTCAGTCTTTCCCAGCATCAGGGTCTTTTCCAATGAGTCAATTCTTTGTTATCAGGTAGCCAAAGCATTGGAGTTTCAGCTTCAGCATCAGTCCTTCCAATGAATATTCAGGACTGATTTCCTTTCAGATGGACTGGTTGGATCTCCCTTGGACTTGCTGTCCAAGGGACTCTCAAGAGTCTTCTCCAGCACCACAGTTCAAAAGCATCAATTCTTTGGCACTCAGCTTTCTTTATAGTCCAACTCTTACATCCATACCTGATCACCGGAAAAACCATAGCTTTGACTAGATGGACCTTTGTTGGCAAAGTAACGTCTCTGCCATTTAATTTGCTGTCTAGATTAATCATAGCTTTTCTTCCAAGGAGCAAGTGTCTTTTAATTTCATGGCTGCAGTCACCATCTGCAGTGATTTTGGAGGCCAAAAGATCATGCCATGATCTTCATTTTTTGACTGTTGAGTTTTAAACCAGCTTTTTCACGTTCTTCATTCACTTTCATCAGGAGGCTCTTTAGTTTACTCTTGCTGTTTCCTGTTTGACCACTTCTAATTTACCTTAATTCATGGACCTAACAGTCCAGATTCCTATGCCATATTGCTCTTTACAGCATCAGACTTTACTTCCATCACCAGTCACATCCGCAGCTGGGCATTGTTTTCTCTTTGTCTCAGTCTCTTCATTCTTTCTGGAGTTATTTCTCTACTCCTCTTAAGTAGCATGTTGGACACCTACCAACCTGGGAATTTCATTTTTTCAGTGTCATATATCTTTCTCCCTTTTCATACTGCTCATGGGGTTCTCAAGGCAAGAAATTGGAGTGGTTTGCCATTCCCTTCTCCAGTGAAGAACTCTCCACCATGACCCTTGCGTCTTGGGTGGCCCTTTACAGCATGGCTCATAGTTTCATTGAGTTAGACAAGGCTGTCCTGACTTAAAACAAGAATAAAATTAGAGAAGCTCAGTGATGTTTTCCACTCTTCAGTCAGTTGAGTAAGGACTTTGTGAAATTTTTCCCATTCTTGTGTATTGTTACTTGATATTTTTGCTACCTTTACTTTTATATTTTGACTTTGAAATATGTGTTTAATAAGTCTCTTTACTGGGAGTTTTTCTGTATTATGATGTTGAATGTAAAGAACATCCAATTAAGATTTTGGGCTTCTAGAATCTAAGTTGAAGTGAATATTGATACCTTATAATTTGCACATTTGTTCCCTTAAACTTGAACCTGGGGTGAGATAATAGAAATACATTTAATTTTTATTCAGGAGTTTCCTCCTGTTGGGAGAATATAAGTTCACCAAGTAAAATTTTCTTAAATGTTGGGTAACAAAGGATATTTCTCTCATAAACTATAGGAGAGAAGCCCAGATAGTTGAAGTGAATGAATGGACAGTTCAGCAGCCGTGGAGTAGAAACCCCTTGTCCTCTGACCCGTGGCATGCTGCCCCCTTGCCTGGTTGCCTTCATTTACTCCCCAGAGTTATTTCTCTGCTTCTGTTCACACACCTGCCATGAACATCACTGAAATGCATGTTCTATTTACTCTTGTTTCAGAGCTCAAGCATTGACTTTCTAGCAAGCCAAGGATTTGATTTTAATAAAGTTTTTCGCAACGGTAAGATTACATGTGACCTCTCTTCAGAGCTTGTAAATCTGGATTCGGTTGAGAATTATCTTTCTGTGCGTACTATCTGAGACAGAGTCTCGGATTTCCATTCCAGCCTATGCAGCCATTAAAGTTTTTATTGTGCCCCACTATTGAAGGCCTGGTCAAGCATGAATGGCACAGGAGAGGAGCTGCTGCCTCATTTAGCTCTAATGAGGCCTCTTGAGTCCCCAGATTCATTGAGTGGAGCTTGTGCTGTTACTGGTATGACTCAGTCGTCTGGCAGACTCCCTGTGGGGTATGTGTCTCTGTTATCTTTCACTGAGACAAGTGCTGCAGTGTCGCATTTTCAAAAACAGCCATGTTTCAGTAACACTGTGATGGTCTTTGGAGGAAAAAATTCAGTTCTGACGGCTAACTTGCTGGTGTGATGTGCTGACCAGCAACCTGGCGGGGTGGGGAGACCAAGTCCTAGTCCTTATCCCCAGCATAGGGCACGATCCCTCAGAGAGGTGATTGTTAAATATTTAATTAATGAACCCTGGATGTTCAAGCACGTCAGAGTGGCTTTTTTTCCTCCATTCATTTATTTCCTGGAAAGTGCCTGGGAAAGCCTCTAAGCCTGTCTTGGTCCCAGCAGTATTAAATGCCTGCTGCTCTAAGGTCAGTAACTACTTTTCACTTAATTATTCTTGTAAACTATGTTCTTTCCCATGGTGGATGTGTTACTGAGTGAGGTAGGGAAGGAGATATTTCTCAGCAAAGGTTCTAGAACATAGACTTCAACTACAATCTCTCTCCCTCAGCATGATCTCCTTGTAGGGTCTTTAGGACCATGTCATGTTGTTTGTTAATTGCTTCAGTGGTGCTGCGTCTTCATATCTACTGATGATTTTGATTTTTGGAAATGCTAAAAAAATTTTGAATCCAAACTGCTTAACCTGGTGGGTAAACCCACTGGATAACACAATTTGGGTATAACAAAGTAATTTTATTTCCTGTGGCTCATGCTTGACTCTGAAAGCCACTATAAAATACAAATTCCACATGTAATTAGAGCACTATGATGGAATGTGTGCAGTTTTTTTTTTGGTGCACTGTGTGGCATGTGGGATCGAACTTGTGCCCCCTGCATTGGAAGCATGGAGTCTTAACCACTGGACCATCTGGGAAGTCTTATCGCAGAAATGTTTTGAAGGAACTGCTTTAACCAGATTCCTATGAATGTGTTTTCCAGCCTGAGGATTTTATTTTCATAGAAGGAGAGAAACAGCTAAATAGGAGGATGCTTCATTTTCTAGTTTTGTACTCAGACCTTGGAGTATTTTAGTCACAACTCCATCAGGGCTCCCAGGCCATCTGTTATTACTGAGGCTCTTATCCCTGTGCTTTAAATCTGACCCAGACCTTCACTTCTCTTCCTTATTAAATCTTTCCACTCTAGGGTTTGTGCATGCCAGAACCTTTCTTTCTGGCAGTCTCCTTGGAAGTACCTCTGACTTCCTTGTCTGAAGTGGAACCAGGTGACTGCGGTCACCATTCTCCCAAGCACAGATGGTTTCAGCTCTGCTTGTGCAGCCGGGCAGTAGGCCCACCACCTTCGGTCCATCTGAGTTCTTCACAGGAGCCACGGCTCTTACCAGGGCTGTGTAACCAGCTCCGCCGTCCCCCTTCTGCTGACGTCCTGGGCATGGCCTTCACCAGAAGCCTAGACTTTGGCTCATCTTGCTCTCTATTCCTATCTCTCTCCTCCTTTCAGATGACTCCAGCATCCACACAGAGCACCTGCAAAAGCTCTGTCACGTCTGGTCCCGGGTGGTCAGCAGTCCTCGCTTCTGCCTCCCCTTAGCTGTCCACTCCTTTAATGGCATCATGGGTCTTATCAGCAGGCACTGTGCCCGCCTCCATCATTTCTCCTTGACAGCGCCTCCTCTCGTCCTTCACATCCACTTGGCTACCTCATTTCAGCAGTTGGTTGATCTCCGTTGCTTTCTCACTGTCAGTTACCTTCTACTCTCTGGTCTAGACTTCTCTCCTTGTCCACCTGGTCCATTATTATCCTTTCTTCTTCCCCTTGCTCCTCTCCACATATTGAACTCGTCTAGCTAAGTCCTAGGGACGGGGGAGCCTGGTGGGCTGCTGTCTATGGGGTCGCACAGAGTCGGACATGACTGAAGCGACTTAGCAGCAGCAGTAGCTAAGTCCCAGCCTTAGTTGGTTCTGATCGTTCACTTTCTTTCTTCCTGAGCATCTGCGTATTATAGTAGAATGGGACATACCTGAGCTCATTTGTCGCTTTAAATTTATGAGCACTAGCATCAAGTAAGGACTCCATCATGCTCAGAAATCCCCTTTCCGACTTTCTACAATATCAGTATTTTCACCATCTCTCTCCGGGCCTCCCTCTCAGCTGCTGGTCATGCCTCAATGAAAATAGAAGCCAGCAGGCAAGAGCCAGTTTGTGTTCTTACCACCAGACCCACAGGTCTCCCCGCCGAGCCTGGGCCCGGCCTTTTCACAGGTGTCTTTAGAAGGCTAGTCCCTCCCTCTGTGTCAGGCACTGGCTCTTCAGGTTTGCCCTTCTGTCTGCTGGATGTTTTCCCTTCTCTGCTGATCATACCATCAACCTTTGTAAACATTCTTTTAGTGCAGAGCTCCTTAATCTAGTCCATGGGCCGCTTTCCTGCCATAGATAGAGTTCCGGAGTCTGTGAATCTGGGGAAGGCGGTGAGGAGTTGACATCTATATTTTGTCTAACCTTTAACTGAATTTGTTCATTTCTTCTGTTAGGAATGTAGGTAACAACCCAGCCACATTAGCAGTAGCAGGAAGTTTGTCCTCAAGTGAAATCCTAGGTATCTTCAAATGGCATTTTCGTTTTGGTAGATATCTTGAATATTGTTTGCCCTCATCAGTACTTTGAAGTTATCATAGTTATTTCACCTGCCATTAGGTCTTTAAAAAAATTTATGTATTTAATTTACTTATTTGGCTGCACCACATCTTAGTGCAGCACTTGGACTCTTCGATCTTCATTGCAGCATGTGAACTCAGCTATGGCATGCCAGATCTAGTTCCCTGACTAAGGGTTGAACCCGGGCCCCCTGCATTGGGAGCACAGAGCCTTAGGACCGGTGGAGAAGTCCCTGCCGTTAGGTCTTCTTAATTTCATATGTTGACCAGGAAGCTGGTATCTTATATTACTATATCATAGATATAAAAAAAAAGTTCTTGGTAACTATTTCAGTATAACTACTTTTCTTTATAATCTTGTGTATTTTATTTTATGCATTGGAAAACATCATTTTGAGGAAGGGCCTGTAGATTTCACCCGACCACCAAAGGAATAGGTGGCACATGAAGATGAATCACGCCTGTGGGAATATCTCTATCTCAGAATAACTCTAAGCAAAGCAAACCCATCCTCCTCACTTGACTCTACATCCCCAGCGTCCCTTCTGGCCTGTGATGCTCCCACTCGAAGGAAGGCATCTTGAATGGGGTGTTGGCTCTCGCTGTTCCCGACTTTTCCCCTCTGGTTTTCTCTTCACCCGCCAGAGCCGGTCTGCTGTCCTCAGCGCTCCTCGGACTTGAGGTTGGGTCATATGCCAGGATCTCACACCTTGTGGATCCTTTTTTGTCCTCACTCCGCCTGTGGCGGAATTTGACCGGGCCGATGTTGCACCCTTCTCCCCTGATGCTCTCCCCTGGCTTTCAGACTCTTCGTTCTGTGCTTTTCCTCCTGCCTCCCTCTGGACTCCTCCGCATTCTGACTGACTCTTTTTCGTCTCACCTGGCTTCAATGTGAGTCTCATACATTCCATGGTTTCATTTACTTTTTATTATTAAATTCTTATTTTGAAATAATCTCAGGCTTTATAAATGTTGCCAAAATACCTACCTGCCTTCCAGTTTCCTGAATGTTGGCATTATACTGTTTGCCTTGTCGTCCTTTCTCGAATTACATGCGTGTGTGTAATTTTTCCCCCCAAACCATTTTCGAGTAAGTTCCAGACATAACGTTTCTTTATTCTTAACTACTTCAGTGTGCATTTTCCTAAAAACAAGTACCTTCTTTTATACAGGACAGTAATCCAAATTAGGAAATGGATGTTGCTTCAGTACTGTTACCTCATTTACAAACCTAATGTGTATAAGTTTTGCTACTTAGATTAAAAGAGAAAAACAACTACTCCCCATCCAGATTCAGTCTGGGCTCACATGCTACACTTCAGCTGTCGTATCTCTCTGCTCTTTTACAATCCAGAACAATTTCTCAGTCTGTCTTTGATTTCAGTACCTTGACAATATTTTGTAGCGGAGGCTAGTTTGTGGCATGCCCCTCAATTGGGACTTTTTTGATGTTTCCTCAGCCAAGTCTACAGGCATCCATTCTTCTCGGGCAGAGATACTGCAGACGTGTGCTGCTCAGTACATCATATCAGGAGAATGTGGCACCAGTGAGCCGAGTTACTGATGATTATAGCTTTTCTTTTTACTTTTAGCAAAACACACGTACATCATCTGTTAACCATTTCTAAGTATACAGTTGGCTGGTATTAAGTACATGCATATTGTTGTGCAGCTTTTGGTGTTTGTAATGTTGATCAGACTTCTTCAATTAGGATTAACAGGCAAATTTGGCCTTGGAATACGGAATGAAGCAGGGCAAAGACTAATAGAGTTTTGCCAAGAAAATGCACTAGTCATAACAAACACCCTCTTCCAACAACACAAGAGAAGACTCTATACATGGACATCACCAGATGGTCAACACCGAAATCAGATTGATTATATTCTTTGCAGCCAAAGATGGAGAAGCTCTATACAGTCAGCAGAAACAAGACCAGGAGCTCACTGTGGCTCAGACCATGAACTCCTTATTGCCAAATTCAGACTGAAATTGAAGAAAGTAGGGAAAACCACTAGACCTG
>NW_011494707.1:5837220-5838102 GCF_000754665.1 Bison bison bison | reverse complement strand
AAGATGATGCTGTGAAAGTGCTGCACTCAATATGCCAGCAGATTTGGAAAACTCAGCAGTGGCCACAGGACTGGAAAAGGTCAGTTTTCATTCCAATCCCAAAGAAAGGCAATGCCAAAGAATGCTCAAAGTACTTCACAATTGCACTCATCTCACACACTAGTAAAGTAATGCTCAAAATTCTCCAAGCCAGGCTTCAGCAATATGTGAACCGTGAACTTCCTGATGTTCAAGCTGGTTTTAGAAAAGGCAGAGGAACCAGAGATCAAATTGCCAACATCCACTGGATCATGGAAAAAGCAAGAGAGTTCCAGAAAAGCATCTATTTCTGCTTTATTGACTATGCCAAAGCCTTTGACTGTGTGGATCACAATAACCTGTGGAAAATTCTGAAAGAGATGGGAATACCAGACCACCTGATCTGCCTCTTGAGAAATCTGTATGCAGGTCAGGAAGCAACAGTTAGAACTGGACATGGAACAACAGACTGGTTCCAAATAGGAAAAGGAGTTCGTCAAGGCTGTATATTGTCACCCTGTTTATTTAACTTGTATGTGGAGTACATCATGAGAAATGCTGGGCTGGGAGAAACACAAGCTGGAATCAAGATTGCTGGGAGAAATATCAATAACCTCAGATGTGCAAATGACACCACCCTTATGGCAGAAAGTGAGGAGGAACTCAAAAGCCTCTTGATGAAAGTGAAAGTGGAGAGTGAAAAAGTTGGCTTAAAGCTCAACATTCAGAAAACGAAGATCATGGCATCCAGTCCCACCTCTTCATGGGAAATAGATGGGGAAACAGTGGAAACAGTGTCAGACTTTATTTTTCTGGGCTCCAAAATCACTGCAGATGGTGACTGCAGCCATGAAATTAAAAGAT
>NW_011494707.1:5821455-5836513 GCF_000754665.1 Bison bison bison | reverse complement strand
GATGGACGTGAGTCTGAGTGAACTCCGGGAGTTGGTGATGGACAGGGAGGCCTGGCGTGCTGCGATTCATGGGGTTGCAAAGAGTCGGACACGACTGAGCGACTGATCTGACCTGATGAGTCTTGCTTGAGACAATTATTGTTGCTGACAAATGATGATTTTTCTAACTTCATCATTTGTTCCACAGTTCGTTAACTGTCCCATGACTTGTAATGCCCCCTTTCATCCTGATGACACCCAAATTTGTATCTCAATACCTTTCTCCTGAGCTTTGGGCTTTTATTTGTAGCTCTTCACTTATATGTATATCCCTAGATGATTTAATATATCCAGGAGGTAGCTTTTGGCTTTATTGGGACAACCATGTCCATTTATTTACCCACTGTGTATGGCTGTTTTCATGTTAGAAAGATGTTGACATCTCATGTTGCCACAGAGATCTCCATATGGCCCATAAGCCTAAAATGGTTATTGTTTGTCCCTTTAAGGAAAGGTGTACTGATCTCTGATCTAAGCGGTTATCTCCTGCCTGGACAACCACAGTGGACAGTTCCTTCTGGCTGACCTCCCTACTTCAATTCTCATAGGAGTCCAGATGGTCTTTTAAAAACATGGAGCAGGGCTTCCGTGGTGGTCTAGTGGTTAAGAATCCGTCTTGCAATGCACATGGGTTTGATCCCTGGTCCAGGGAGATTCCGTATGCAGTAGGGCAGCTAGCGGGCACCTCACAACTACTGAACCTGAGTGAGCTCTAGAGCCTGTGTGCGCTGCAGCTAGGGAGTAGCCCCTGCTGTCCACAACTGGGGAGAGCCCGTGTGCAGCAGCGAAGACCCAGTGCAGCCAAAAATGAATAAATAAATATTTTTTAAAAAGCACATGAAAATATGGAGCAGATAATGTGATTATTGTGCTTAAAACCTTCCAATAGTATCCTGTTGTTCCTAGAATAAGTAAATTCTTACCGTGGCTGCTAAGGGCCCGTGTAATCTTGCCCCATTCTGTCCAGCCTGACGTTACTCCGTTTTCCTGCTTACAGCTTCCTTCTTCTGGAACTGTTTGTGGAACAGTCCAAGCATTTCTGTCCTTTAGGCATTTATGCCTGTTCCCTGCCTGAAATACCCTTCCCCCAGCTCTTGCATGTCTGATCCATGCTCACCTTTTGGGTCTTCCTGCCCGGTGGCCTTCTCTGGTTGTCCTAAGGTGTTCCCTTCACTAGCGAGCAGGAT
Organism: Bison bison bison; assembly: GCF_000754665.1. Lineage (NCBI taxonomy): Eukaryota > Metazoa > Chordata > Mammalia > Artiodactyla > Bovidae > Bison > Bison bison. Next base: position 5,835,287 of record NW_011494707.1, on the reverse strand, counting down.
GCATCCCCCTTGTTCATCATTAGCTCAGTGGTGCCTGGTATAGTGTGCATGCCAAGTCACAGCCTGTTGAGAGATGAATGAATGAACGAGCACGTGGAATGAAGGAAATAGACATACACGTTTCAAAATCACTTGCTTTTTCCATTGGATTTTTTTTTTTTTTTGAGCTGTAGTCAAATATGGTCTTTCCTGAGTCTTTTAGTCTCTGTGGTTTGTTACAAAATTTTTTATGATAAACAGTGACCTCTGTTAATGCACACTTTTAAAAATTCTGTTCAGGAATTCCGTACTTAAACCAGGAAGAAGAAAGACAGTTAAGAGAGCAGTATGATGAGAAGCGTTCACAGTCCAACGGTGCAGGTGCTCTGTCCTACACGTCTCCCAACACTTCAAAGTGTCCTGTGACAATTCCTGACGATCAGAAGAAGTTTATTGACCAAGTGGTGTAAGTTCTAAACTGAAACCAGAGGTGCGGTGAGACGTGTGTCTTGGGGCAGGATTGATGCCTGTATCTCAGGCTTGTGCTACACACAGAAGTGTGATGTGAGGGTAGGATTTAACCGTGGCATACCTGAGTTTGCGTTACATGTTGTTGTTCAATCGCTAAGCTGTGTCTGTCTCTTTGCGACCCCATGGACTGCAGCATGCCAGGCTTTTCTGTCCTTCACTGTCTCCCAAAGTTAGCTCTAACTCATGTCCATTGAGTTGGTGATGCCATCCAACCATCTACTGTCAGTTGTAAATTGAGCTCTGTGTACTGTGCGCAGAATTGCAATGTGTCACCAGGCCAGAGACTGCCTTGGCAAGTGCGCAGACCTCTTGTGTGGACCACAGGCCTGACAGCCACTGTTCCCCCGAAAGCAGAGGCCCATCCAGATATTGCAACATATCCATGTTTGTTTTTCTGTTGTGGTGAAGTTTCTGACAAGCACATGTGCCACGGGAGGAGCATCTGGTTTTGCTCAGTTAGTTATCAGTATAGCTACTGACTCATTGGAAAAGACCCTGATGTTGGGAAAGATTGAAGGCAGAAGGATAAGAGGGTGACAGAGGATGAGATGGTGGAAATGGCATTACTGATTCAGTGGACATGAACTTGGGCAAACTCTGAGAGATGGTGAGGGAGAGGGAGGCCTGGAGTGCTGCAGTCCATGTTGTCGAGAAGAGTTGGACATGACTTGGTGACTGAACAACAAAACTACTGTACTAGGAAAGTAAAAATGTAAATCACTTGTATCGATGAATTCTTGAGAAGTTGTCACTAACTTATTAATAACAATGACAAATTCAGGCTGGGGCACACATGTACACCCACAGCAGATTCAAGTCAGTGTATGGCAAAACCAATACAATATTGTAAAGTAAAATAAATAAACAGAAAAAAAAATACCAGAGAGAGGAAGAAGATGTAAAAAAAAAAAATAAACAACGACAACAAGAATCTGCCAAAGTAAAGTATTTTAAGCTTTACTGAACTAAAAATTTATGATTTGGCAAATTTACATTGTCATACGTTATTGCTTTTGAGTATGATGGTTCTGTTGATTGACAACTTCATTCTTTAATGATCCTGATGGTCATGTTTTTATTCTAATTCTTCAGAGAGAAAATAGAAGATTTATTACAAAGTGAAGAAAACAAGAACTTGGATTTAGAGCCATGTACTGGGTCAGTTGCCTTGAATATTTTCACTTGTTCTTTTTCGGGAAAGGTAGATGATTTCTGGCATGTGCTCTCTTTGGTCTCTTAAAAACATTCATAAATAGTCTTTTTATTATAGGTATGTTCCCAGGATTTCAGCACTAACTTTAGCATTAACGCAGGGGGGACCATGGTATATTGAGACTGAATGAGTGCTTTGTCCTGTCCTGGAGGGAAGAAAACTGTTGTGTAATTTTGCTTTAAGTCATGCTCAAGGGTGGTGTAACTATTGTAGCCTTGATGTGTGCTTCATACAGAAAGGCTTCGGAAGAGCAGAGTCCATTGTTAGGCTATTTCTGTCCTTTTCATTTCTCTCTGCAGTAAAAAGCATCGGTGTTTCAAAGAGTCAGTAACTGAAACAGCCTGCTTTCCTTCCTTTTACTTTGTGACTAGCTTCACAGAAGTGTTAATGCATCTGTCTACTTAAAATTCTCTTCATACAACCACAGGAGGTAATATTTTGGTTGGATAAGGACTTCTGCCTCTTCTATAAAGGCAGTATAATAATAGCAGTGATAAAGAGCATTTTCAATTCATTAATTCTCTTGGAGAAGAGAATGGCTACTTCAGTATTCTGGCCTGGAGAATTCCATGGACTGTTCCATGGGGTTGCAAAGAGTTGGACATGACTGAGCGACTTTCACTTTTATGTTCAATGCATTAATTAGACTGTGTGGTGACATAGTTGTGGCACACGGGCTTCTCTGGTTGCAGCTTGAGTGCATCTCTCTAGTTGTGGCGTGTGGGCTGAATTGCCCCTCGGCATATAGGATCTTACTTCCCTGACTAGGGATCAAACCCGAGTCCTCTCCATTGGAAAGTGGACCACCAGGGAAGTCCCAGTAAAGAGCATTTTGATGAAGAAAAGTGGTGAGGAATCCTCCCACCTCAAGCATCCTCTCTGTTCTCTTTTGCATGTTAACTGTCACTTCTAATGAAGCCTCTTTTAAAACTGATACGGTCTTTCCCAATCAGTGCTTGGTCAGTTTGAATTTTCCTTCAATGATCACAAATTAATACCTTTTCACTTGTTTTCGTAGGTTCCAAAGAAAACTGATATATCAGACTTTGAGCTGGAAGTAAGTGTTTATATTATACATGAGGGTTCTGTGAGGGACCCAGAATTAAAAAATTAAATGCAGTTTTTTAGCCTTTATTTCATTTTTGATGTTCTGCTGGTTTTGGTGACTTGACCATACCATGTTCTTGGGCAGTGCTTCATTTTATTACTGTTTCCCCCCAGTTTCTTAGGTTAAATACCTGCTTAATTTATTTGCTCTTGCTTCTTAGTAGCTGCTGTAAAGGCTTTACAGTTTTCTTTTAATGATCAACTTGGCGAATCCTAAATTGTAGTATTGTTTTTGTTCTTTGAAGGTATATGATAAAGATTTGGCTTTAAGACCTGGGAAATACTCAGGTGAATGCTCTTTGTTTTTCTTTTTTGAAACAGGATAATTTTTATTTAGATTCTTGTCATTTAAGTTAACTTTTTAATTTATGCAGCTTAAAATATTTAATTGTATTAGGCTGCCTTCTTTACTATACTTTAGTAGCATCGTACACAGAATTTTTAATTTCATACTTTTGCTGTTTATAAGAAATGTTGAAATAAATTAGATTAAATGAAAGGCGAATGCTTTTTCTAAAGCAGGGATTAGACCATGGGTGGGTTTCAGGATGCCTGTGAATCTCCTGAAATAATATCCAAAATTTTGTATGTGTTTTTTTCTGGAGGTATTTCCATTAGTTTAATTATATTTTCAAGTGAATCTCTTAACTTAGCAGTTGAATGTCAGGATTGGACAGATGGATATTTGCACTTGACTTTGGGGTTTTTGTTCTTTCGTTAGAATCTGCCAGTGGCATGTACACTGGGAATTTACTTTGACCAGACTAGGAAAAGGGCCATTATTATTTGATCAGGCTCCTTTCCTCTCATGTTATCCTTGCAACACACTCCCCATGGGTTCCAGATCCCTCTCCTTGGCAGATGCCAGCTACTGTGCAGCTTACCACAGAGCTACTCATCTCAAACCTCCCCTGTGTGCCCCAGACCATCCAAAGAGACCTTCAAAATTCTTCACTTAGGAAGTAAGCATTGTGACATTTAGAAGCAAGATTCGACTGTGGGGTAATGTGTTGACTGTATTATATGATGCCTGACATTTCAGAAACTGCCTAAGTCCTAAAAACTTAATTTGAAATCAGATACATTGCTGTATTCTAAAAGCAGAGATAGGGAAACATTTGGAAACTGAAATATTATGGAATAGGCTTACTCTACAGTCTTCCTTGTAGTAATATTTATTGCATACTTAATAAAACTGATGTAATGAAATTATAGCTATAAAGTTGTTTTAAAAGTCCTTTAGGGTCTTAGCTGTCATTAGCTCGTCTACTGATAATCATGTTTTCTTTCTTTTCTTTAGGTATCCCAAAGGCATTCATGTTGAGACTTTAGAAACCGAAAAGGTAACCCCGAGGCTTATCCAGGGCCAACATTAAATGCATTGAACCAGTGCCACAATATTCAAGTACAAAGTGCAATCAGATCAAGAAGTTGAAAGTCAGAGTTGGCTCCCATACGTATGAGCTGGGTGACACTGGACAAGTCATTTCTCCGCTGCCAGCCTCAGTTTCCTCACTTGTAAATCCTTGCATGAGCGTGGTAATGATGAGCTCCACTGTCTCACAGCAAAGTAGTAGATGGAACTGAATTTTGTAAACTTGAGAGCATGCAAATGTTAGTACACGTTCTCATCATCACGGAAAGCTGATATGCATGGTACTCATGTAGTAATTTCTTCTTGTTACATGGGCCACTAAAATTGGGTTTTAGAATCTGGGGCATCAGCAGTCTGTCGTCATGTATTCCCGGAGAGCAGTGATAGAACCGAAATGGGTAGTGGTGGGCTGATGGTGGGTTCCTTTGACAGAACTATAGAATTTTAGAATTTAGTTCTTGTTCTTAAGTGAGATGTCTAATTACATAAGAGATTGCATAAATTAAATCTTGCTAGAAGATAAGTCTCAAAACTTTGACACAGGAGGTTTTGTGGTGTTTGATTGATCCAGAATGCAGTGTGAGAAAGAAGATGCTAGTTATCTGACAGGTTACTGGAAAATCCAGGATTTTTCTTTTATGTTAATGAGAAATGATATAGAAATTTAAAAAATTGAGGTATGGTTGACTTATCAGTATTAGTTTTAGGTATATAATATGATTCAAATTTATATGGGTTACATAGAATTTTTATTTCAAAACCAACTACTTTGAAATCCGTGTTCAAATGCAACATCTTAGTGTCCATTATGAAGTGTCTTACTGACACAGTCTCTTGATATTTATAATTGACTCTGTTGGGGTGAATTAATAAATCATAGGAAAATGTCGTGGAAACAAGGAAATGAATTCTAGTTTGTAAAGCAACAACTCAACTTTTGGTGGCATTTCAAGATACTTTGAATGTGTTTAGCCCCTGAAAGACTGTGCACTGATAAAAATTATAACTTCTAATGGTGGCAGAACCTGAATTTCAGAGGGTGAGGAGGGTCAGGTAGCTTCCAGAAAATTGTATATCTCCTTTATGTCTTTTAGAAAGAGCGATATATTGTTATCAGCAAAGTAGATGAAGAAGAACGCAAAAGAAGAGAGCAACAGAAACATGCTAAGGAACAGGTGATTGAACTACACTCATTTCCTTTGGGTGAGAAATGGCAACAGAATTGTAGATCCTATGTTGGATTCAATTTAGTGACTCATTTTCTCCCGTATAAGAATTGAATTCATAGCAAAACCTGAAAGAGAGTGAGGGAAATCTAAGAGTAGGTATTTAGACGTAGCCAGCCAAGTGAGGGTGGCATCGCGATGGACCGTCTTCACCTCCATGAAGCATCTCAGAGCAAGAGTTAGTGGTTAGCATTCAGACTTTGTGTCACTGAGCGTCTCGGCCCATTAAGTGGTCTCCCTGTGGCTAAATTCAGGCCCAGTTACCTAGTTTTCCTAAAACAAAGTTGAGACGATATGGGCCTACAGATGCATGCTCATAGTTATGTTGGAACCTCACTTTGGTTGTCCTCTGGAGAATGGATTCTAGCAGGAAGACCAGTTAAGCTGAAGAGTAACCAGCTAATAGACGCTGGTGGCCTTAAACAGGAGAAAGTGAAGTGGAAATGTTAAGCGGTCTTTCGTGTCCAACTCTTTGCGACCTGATGGACTATAGCCCACCAGGCTCCTCTGTCCATGGAATTCCTCAGGCAAGAATACTGGAGTGGGTTGCCATGCTGTCCTCCAGAGGGGCTTAGCTTTGGGAATAGGTTTTTTTTTTCTTTTAAAAAAATTATTCTATTAAAAAATTTAATTCTGGGGAAGTATGTAACATGAAATTTACCATCTTTGCCAGTTTGAAGTGTTCAATTCTGTACTGTTAAACACATTCACATTGTCCTACAACCATTACCACCATCCGTCTCCAGACTGTTTTTATCCTGCAAAATTGAAACACTATACCCATTAACTAATAACTTCCTATTCCTCCCGTCCCCCAGCCTCTGGTACCCACTGTTCTACTTTCTGTCTATGAATTTGACTCCTCTCAATGCCTCACAAAAGTGGAATCAGATAGTATTTGTCTTTCTGTTACTGGCTTCATTCATTTAACATAATGGCACTTTGGGTTCATCTTTATTGTAGCATGTGTCACAATTTCCTTTCTTTTTAAAGTCTGAATAATATTCTATATACCACATTATGTTTGTCCATTTATCTGTTGATGGACACTTGTGTTGCTTCTGTCTTTTGGTTCTTGTGACTAATACTGCTCTGAACATGGGTGTCAAGGACTCTCTTGAGTCCTTGCTTTCAATTCTTTGGGGCGTATACCCAGGAGTGGAATTGCTGGATCATACGGTAATTCTGTTTTTAATATTTTGAGGGACTACTGTGCTATTTCCCACGTGACTGTACCACTTTACATTCCCACCAACAAAGTACAAGTGTTCCACTTTCTCCACAAAACCATCAGTGCTTTTTAGACTCAAGAGTAATTTAAGGAAGTGAACAATTTCAGTGAGGGTGAAATGGGAGAGCAGGGGACTTGCAGGTTTCTGGGAATTAAACTGGACCTGGTGAATTTTTTTTTATTTAAATTTTTGGCCATGCCACACAGCGTGCAGGATCTTAGTTCCCTGACCAGAAATAGAACCCATGCTCGTTGCAATGGAAGCACAGTCTTAATGCCTGGACCAGGGACATCCCAGGAGAAGAGTCATTAAGTAATTTAGCTGTGAAGAGACAAGGAGAAGGAGAGTGGTTCCCTAGAGCTTAGAGTTAAGGAAAGGATTTCAAGATAGGAAAGAAATTGAGTCTATTTAAGCACCATCATGAAGAAAACAGGAGGGAAGAAGCTGAGTGGCAGTGTCTCAGTGTGGTGCTATACAAATTTTATAAAAATGCATTTGACCAGGAAAAAAGAAGGTGGCGGGGGTGGGGGGTGGGCGGTGCTTCCCTCTTGGCTCAGTTGGTAAATAATCCTCCTATAGTGCAGGAGACCTGGGTTTGATCCTTGGGTTGGGAAGATCCCCTGGAGAAGAGAATGACAACCCACTCCAGGATTCTTGCCTGGAGAATCCCATGGACAGAGGAGCCTGGTGGGCTACAGTTCATGGGGTCAAAAAGAGTCTGACATGACTGAGCAACTAAGCACTCACTCAGGAAAAAAAAAATCAGAGAATTCTTGATTTAACAGTTGGTCTGAGTGGTCCTCCTCGGAATGGAATGCAGTATTAATTTGGCCAGCAGGTGGCAGCTTTTAAAAGTCCCTGTTTCTAGGGCAACTTCTTGTTTAGTCCTTAAATTGTATCGGATTCTGCAACCCTGTGGACTATAGCCCACCAGATTCCTTTGTCCATGGGATTACCCAGGCAAGAATACTGGAATGGATTGCCATTTCTTCCTCTAGGGGATCTTTCTGACCCAGGGATTGAACCCATTTCTCTTGCATTGGCAGATGGATTCTTTACCGCTGAGCCACCATGGAAGCCCTCAAGGCAGCTTGAGGGATGTGGAGATTTCAACAGTTGATTGGAAGTGATGGGTATACCCTAGCACTGTTAGCTTAGTAACTGATGAATAGTTTGCCACTTGCTCATCCCTCTCTCAGAAACAGAAAAATGGTACATGCAGAAATCATTTCCAACGCAGTTGTTTGGGGGTGATGGACTCAAAACATGGGAAACAAAAGTTATCTAACTGGACATAAAATTTCAGCCTCTGTTGTTTTTTTTTTTTTTGCCTAGATTTTAACTTATTCAAACAAGGAACATATATATTTCAATAGTTGGTTTTTTGTTTTGTTTTTAAATTAGGAAGAACTGAATGATGCTGTGGGATTTTCTAGAGTCATTCATGCCATTGCTAATTCGGTGAGTGAAACAAACTTTGTAATTAATTTCCTGAACATAACATTTACTGTGAAATGCCACGTTATCATTGCAAATCCATCATCTGGTCACATTGATATTAGAATATTTTCCTGGTCTGGAAGGAGAAGTTAGAACTTCATAAAGATAGCTTGTTGTCATAATGCGCTCAGTGTGACATTATAATTGCTGAATTACATCCAAACCATTTTTTTAGAAAGCATTTCTGTTAAAACGCAGAAGAGGATTATACTGTGATGGCCTTATGTGGCTCCATGAAACTGATATTTATTATTCTCAAAACCAACAAGTAGCAGAATAGCAAACTAAAGAAGATGAGGAGAAATAATCCAGTTTTTGAAACCTTGTATTCCTTCATTAAAAGAAATCTAGAGGATAAAAATAATTGTGTTGAATTCCTCCGCTTAACTGAATCTTGTATCTTTGTTTTTTAAATAATTTAATTTATTTATTTAGGCTGTGCTGGGTCTTTGTTGCCGTGAGGGCTCTTCTCTAGTTTTGGCGAATAGGGGCTCCTCTTTAGTTGCAGTGCGCAGGCTTCTCATTGCGGTGGCTTCTCTTGTGGAGCGTGGGCTCAGTAGCTGCGTCTCCTGGGCTCTAGAGCACAGGTTTAATGGTTGTGGTGCATGGGCTTCATTGCTCCCCAGCATGTGGAATCTTCCCGGGCCAGGGATTGAACCTGTGTCTCCTGTATTGGCAGCTAGATTCTTTACCACTACCTCTGAGAATCCCTGAATGTTACATTTTAATAACATTAGATACATTTAAAAAATGTTTCAACTGTTTATGTAAATGTGCTGGAGGGTTCTGTGATAGATATAGTAGATATTTTCCCTCCTTTCTTACATCCTTTAAGAAAAGAAGCACGCCCATCCTGCACAGAGAAGCTGGGTCTTGCTGCTGTTTGTTCTGTTGAGTTACCCATCCAAGTCACACTGCTTGCCTGATGCTAAACTTCCTGGAGTCTGAGACCTCCTTGTCCTTGAGTAGCTGGCCTAAGGAGAAGGCATGGTCTCCCTCTAGGAGTCGTCTTGTCCCTTAGATGCTGAGCTCTGCATCGGGGAAGCTTGAAGGCGGTGCTCCAGGAGTCCATGGTTGTCTCAACAGCAGATGTAGCCTTGTCAAACAGGAGCACTTTCGGGGAGGCAGTCACTGTCCCCAGCAAGGGGTAAACAGAACTTAGACCTTGAGAGAGAGAAGGGCTGGCTTCTTAGGAGCTCTTTCTCTCAAGTAAATGATGTTACCGAAACAGAATAGAACCAGGGATGAGCCTGGAGAAAAACAAAGGTGTGGGTCTCTTGAGAAGTAGCTAAAAAGCTAGTTTAAAACTCAACATTTCAAAAAACTAAGATCATGGATCTGGTCCCATCTCTTCATGGCAAATAGATGGGGAAACAATGACAGACTATTTTCTTGGGCTCCAGAATCACTGCAGGTGGTGACTGCAGCCATGAAATTAAAAGACACTTGCTCCTTGGAAGAAATGCTGTGACAAACCTAGATAGCGTATTAAAAAGCGGAGACATCACTTTGCCAACAAAGATCCATATAGTCAAAGTTATGGTCTTTCCAGTAGTCATGGATGTGAGAGTTGGATCGTAAAAAAGGCTGAGCACTGAAGAATTGATGCTTTTGAATTGTGGTGTTGGAGAAGACTCTTGAGAGTCCCTTGGACTGCAAGGAAATCAAAGCAGTCAGTCCTAAACTAAAGGAAGTCAGTCCTGAATATTCATTGGAAAGACTGATGCAGAAACTGAAGCGCCAAAACTTGGGCCACCTGATGCAAAGAGCCGACTTATTGGAAAAGACCCTGATGCTGGGAAAGATTTAAGGCAGAAGGAGAAGAGGGTGACAGAGGATGAGATGGTCAGATGGCATCACTGATTCAATGGACAATAACTTGGGTAAACTCCGTGAGATGGTGAGGGACAGGGAAGCCTGATGTGCTGCAGTCCAAAGAGTCGGGACGCGACTGGTCAACAGCAACAAGATTGCATGTATCCAGAGAAGCAGAGAGGGCTTCCCTGGTGGCTCAGTGGTAAAGAATCTGCCTGTAATGCAAGAGACTTGGGTTTGATCCCTGGATTAGAAAGATCTCTTAGAGAAGGAAATGGCAACCCACTCCCGTATTCTTGCCTGGTATATTCCATGGACAGAGGAGCTTACTGGGCTACAGTCTGTGAGGTCACAGAGAGTTGGACTTGACTGAGAGACACACACATACAGAAGCAGAGGGGAGCTTCTGGTCGTGTTTGCTTACGTTATACACACTTAACCAGCCGTCTTCAGAGCAGTGGTGGATTGGTTGAAGCTATCCCTGAGACAGATGTGGGGCAGCAGTTGGCTTTGAGCTCCCATAACCAGCATGATGGTTTAGGGGGCTTTTCCAAGATGGGGGCATTTATTTACCTTGTACAAACAATTCAGATCCCTTAGCCAGCTGTGCCTCTATTTATTTTTCCTCTCTGTGGTCCCTCTTCAGCAGAGTGATTCATAGCATGTTGTGGGCCATCCGTAGTGCACATCACGGAGCATACCGTGATAAAAATTTAGCCCTGTTTATTAGTGATCCTGACTTTTAAAATTTAAGTCATGTACTTCGCAACTACGAACATAGTTGAGCTCTGTATAGCCAGTGAACAAGTAAACACTCTATGTTAGACCAGGTTCTTTCCCCGTCACTCTTAGTAACGAATCTGTTTTCTCTAGTTTTAAAAAAATTCGTATTAATTTTTCACCCACAGAAAAGTTGCAAAACTGGTACAGGATTTCTATACACCCGTCACCTAGCGACACCTAATGTTACTATCTTGTATAACCATACAGTTGCAGAACCATGAAATTAGCATTGGTACAATATTATGAGCTAACTTGAATTTAACCTGTTTTCCTCTAAGTCCTTTTCCTGTTCATGGTTCTGTCTAGGATCCCACGTTGCGTTTACTTGTTATCTCTCCGTGGTCTTCTGCAGCCTGTAGTTTACTTTGTCTCTTATAACCTTGGTGTTTTTAAAGAGTGTTGATTGTAACCGTGTCAGGTGTCCCTTAGTTTGGATTTGTTTGATCTTTTCTCACGTTGGATTGAAGACACAGTTTGGGCAGGCATGCCACAGAAATGATGATTCATGACATTGACCCCCATCCCTCAGTTCAGGTGGTGTCTGCTGGGTTTATGCACTGTAGAGTTACTGTTTTCCCTTTTGTAGTTAATAAATATATTGGAGATACTTGGAGGTGCTGAAAATCCTGTTTTTTCTCGAGCTTTTGCCAGTGACACAGCATCTGTCAGTGGCTCTTGCCTGCAGCCATCATTACTGTGGTATTCTAGTGGCAAGTTTGTGTTTCCCTCTTTCTTTCTCCTTTTGTTTCTGGAAATCTTTTAGAAGAGCTGCCCCTGCTCCCCTTCTGTTAATTCTTTTTTTTGTTTTTTTGTTTTTTTGGACTCAGAGAAATTTATTTCATTCTACATATCTTTAAACAATTTATTTATTTATTTGGCTACATCAGGTCTTAGTTGCAGTGTGCAGGCTCTCTAGCTGTGGTGCACAGGCTTAGTAGTTGGGGCTTGTGGGGTGAGTTGCTCCAAGGCACGTGGGATCTTAGTTCCCTGATTAGAGATCGAACTGACATCCCCTGCACTGGAAGATGGATTCTTAACCCACTTGACCACCAGGGAAGTCCCCACTGTGTAGAGTTATTTCTTAATTTAAAAACATTATCTATTTATTTACTTTTGGCTCTGCTGAGTCTTCACTGCCATGTGTGGGCTTTAGTTGCAGTGGGGCAGGGGCTCCTTTTCTCTGGTTGCGGTGTGCAGGCTTCTCGGTGCAGTGGCTTCTCTTGTGGAGCATGGGCCCTAGAGCATGCAGGCTTCCGTTGCTGTGGCACAGGGCTAGTTGCCCCACAACCTGTGGGGTCTTCCTGGACCAGTGATTGAACCTTGTCCCCTGCATTGACAGGTGGATTCCTAACCACTGGACCATGAGGGAAGTCCCTCTACAGATTTTAATCTAGTGTTCTTATTTTGTTCTTATTTATTTTGTTGCTCGGATGGTATCACATGGGGCATTGGCGCTTCAGGCTGACTCCGCTGGAACAAGCCTCATCCTTTTCTGAGCACCTCCTTACTTTCTGATATCACAAGATATTCCGCACTTATCTTGTATTTTCCCTTCCTCAGCTCTAGAATCAAGGACTTCCCCAAGGAGCCCTGGTTCCTTTTAGAAACCAAGTTCTGGTGCTGGGCTCCTGCTGTGGTGTTACTACTTCTAGTTCCCCTCCCTGTACAGAGCTAAGAATGATACATGTGTAACCATGCATGTATACACATGTTGCTATTTCCATGTCTGACTTAAATGCACAGAGCTAAGAATGATACATGAGTGTAACCATGCATGTATACACACTGTGATATTTCTCTGTCTGACTTAAATGCACAGAGCTAAGAATGATACATGTGTAACCATGCATGTATATGCACGTTGATATTTCTGTGTCTGACTTTTATGCATATTATAAAAAATGAATTTATACTGATATATGACAGATTCTAGTCCAATACCACAGGATTTACTTTTAACCTACTCTCTTTTCTTATTTGTAACTTTCTTCCCTCCAACACTGGGAATTGCAGTTCTTGTTATCTGCTGTGTTGATGTTAGTTCTGTTCTTCCCAACCTCTTTCAGTATGGTCGAGGGCTTCATTTATAATACAGTTAGGTTTATCTTTTAGGGTTTCCATTTTGGGTTCCTTCCTTCTCTGTGGTTTCAATCAGTACTTGGTATCTTAGCATTGCATAGATATTCAGAATGGCCCACACACTGAGCTGAGAGGATAGCTCGTCTGTTGGATTTGGGAGCTTTTTGTATAGAATTATTTATTTCAGAGAATTATGTTTAGCTTTGTGAGTCAAGGAGTATTGCTCTGAAGGTCCACTGGGATGTAGCAAAAAGCTCTGGGTGCTTTATGTTAAAAATGCTGTCACCTGGCTAGCTAAATCTAAGTTGATGTTCCATTTTTTGCAGTTTTTTGTCAAAATGGACTAATTTACTGCATATATATTGTACCTCATTGGTTGAAGAGCAGTAAATTTCATTGGAAACAATATTTTAGAACAAGCCCTGTGGAATTTGACATACATGATGAAGGAAATGAAAACTCGTTCTACTTAATAAAGTTTGTTATACACTTTCTAGCATTGTTATGAGTGTGTCTTTTGAAAATAAGTGAGTTGTTTTGAAGAAAACATTTCTGATATTCGGAGTTTGTTCACAAATTATTTGACAGTTCAAGGTATCTAGCATTTTTCAGTTACTTTTTTGAGCTCTTTAATAAAAATTTTACTACTTTTGATTCTTGTGTTAATAAAATTGTACTACTTCTGATTCTTTTGGGTAGAAGATGAATAAAAATCAGAGAAAAAGATCAATGAAATCAAAGTCATTTGGAGCTTTTACTTTGCATTCTGGATTTTACACCAGAAGAGGAGTGAAGCCAGCCCAAATTTATTTGCATATCTTTATACATTTTTTTCCCCCTTAGTGTCAAAAAGCAAGTTTAGTACAAAATCCTCATGGAACCAAGCCATGCATTTCAAGATACTTAGCATTTTCTGTTAGTTTTTTTGAGCTCTTCAATAAAAAGCCCTGATACAATTTTGCACCAAGGAGTCTTTCTATTCTTTTTTTTTT
>NW_011494707.1:5772760-5821355 GCF_000754665.1 Bison bison bison | reverse complement strand
ATTTTTATTTTTTTAAATTTTATTTTATTTTTAAACTTTACAATATTGTATTAGTTTTGCCAAATATCGAAATGAATCCGCCACAGGTATACCTGTATTCCCCATCCTGAACCCTCCTCCCTACTCCCTCCCCATACCCTTCCTCTGGGTCGTCCCAGTGCACCAGCCCCAAGCATCCAGTATCGTGCATCAAACCTGGACTGGCGACTCGTTTCATACATGATATTATACATGTTCAATGCCATTCTCCCAAATCTTCCCACCCTCTCCCTCTCCCACAGAGTCCATAAGACTGATCTATACATCAGTGTCTCTTTTGCTGTCTCGTACACAGGGTTATTGTTACCATCTTTCTAAATTCCATATATACAAGGAGTCTTTCTTAACCTTGGCTTTTTTCAGGGGAAGCTTGTCATTGGACACAACATGCTCTTGGATGTCATGCACACGGTTCATCAGTTCTACTGCCCTCTGCCTGCGGTGAGTGTCTTGTCAGCCTGTGTTAAGAATTCCCGTCTTCAATACTGAGAAAGTGTTCTCTGTGGGGTTCCGTTCCCTTGTCCGCAACTGTCCCAGAGGGACAGTCTCCTGCATTTGGTTGAATGTTTTTGAAGAGATGTTAAAGGATCTTCGGATGGCTGCCGTTGCTGGAGAGAGGTTAAACATTTGTTTTGTCTTGATGCCGGAGGTTTGATTGCTCAGTTAGTGCTGAGCAGGGGTTGCTGAGCCGCACATGTGGTCTTCAGGTCTGATACTGCCAACATGAGCCATAGCAGGGCATTGAAGTGGTGGTGGCTGGGGTTGGGGGGTGGGCGGAGGTAGGGGGTGGGGCTAGAGGTCTGTAGACTGGATCAGGTTGTGTAAACGTCTTGGTTCCCTCTTGCGAGGCTGCTTCCCTTAGATTCTTTGTGGACCTTGGTGTTTTGGACTCTTGGAGCCATGCTGTCTCCGTGCACCAAAGCACAGGCTCCAGGTAAAGGGCTGCTCTCTGTCTCCTCCTCTTCGCTCCCTGACTGCCTGGGGCCTCATCTCTCTGCTGCTCATCACTGCAGTGTCTCTCCTTCATTTTCTCCCCATATTTTCTGTCCTTTAGTGATCTCACCCACCTTCTAGGACTTCAGCTGGAAGACACTGACATCTTCCTCTCCAGCTGGGATCTCCCCTCAGATCCAGGTCACAGTTTATGCTGACCCCACACGTCTCTACCTGGGTAGCTTTCAGGATGAGTGGGGTTTAAAATTCATGTGTCGCAAATAGGGTGTGCAACTTAACGTAACCTTTCTCTCCTTCTGTCTCCAAACCCATTCTTTCTCCTGATTGCTTTACTGTAAATGATGCCCAGTCACCAACATGGTTTTTAACATCTGTTTTGGCTCTTCCTCTGTCCCCCAGATCTGGCCAGTTACAAAATCCTGGCAGTTTTGTCTCCAGGCTGTCTCTCACATCTGGATTCTTTCCATTTCAAGTAGCAAGTAGCCTTATTCCTCATCTGAAGTTAGCAAACTCCAGGCAGGATTCCCTGCCTCACTTTAACCTTCAGCTCATCCTTTAAACAGAGGTTGGCAAAAAAGGGTCAGATAGTAAAGTATTTGGGGCTTTCCAGGCTGAATAGTCTTTGTCAGGACTCTCAACACTGTCTTTGTCACCTGAAAACTGCTGTAGAGTGCAGTGCGTCAACAAACGGATATGACTTTGCCCCAGAAAAATTTTATTTAAAAATAGGTGATAGGCCAGATTTGGCCCGTGGCTGTGGTTTTCCAGCCTCTGTTTTAAACTATTATACCACCAGATTTTTTTTTTAATTGGAAGATAATTGCTTTTCAATATTGTGTTGGTTTCTGCCGTACAACAACTCGAATCAGCTATAATTATATATATATATATATCCCCTCCCTCTTGAGCCTGTCTTCCCTACCCTGAACCCCATCCCTCTAGGTCATCACAGAGCACCGGGCTGGGCTCCCTGTGTTATAGAGCAGCTTCCCGCTAGCTAGCTATTTTACACGTGGTAGTGTGTATATGTCAGTGCTACTCAATTCGTCTTACCCTCTCCTTCCCCCTTCCTGTCCGCAAGTCCATTTTCTACGGCTTTGTCTGCATATACCACCAGACTTACCTTTTTTTTGGTTTGTTTATTATTTTTTTAAATTTAAATTTATTTATTTTAATTGGAGGCTGATGGCTTCTGGATTGGATAATACCTACTTTAGAGTTCAGTGTCATGTATACATCTGCAAAGCCTCAGTTACTTCACGTTTCTCACAATGCATCGTTCCTTCAGCATCTTGATTACTTTTCTTTGGAAAATTCCAACTGTTGGGAAGCCTGTTCCCATTTCTGCAGCCTTAAGATTGTCCTTACTTTTCATAAAAACTGCATCACCCTCAGGGACTCAAAGGCATCATAGTTGTGAGACTCAAACATGATGGGTGTGAATTTGCATTCTGTAAATCTAAAGAGCTAATGTTAATTTCAGATCCGTCACTCCTTATTGACTGAATAGTAGTAGCCTCTCTCACGGCCTTTTGACCTTCAGAGCAGTGAAGTTATCTGTAAGGAAAAGTGTATTTAATGCTGTGTTTATAGGTGTTTTAAACAGCAAACAGAGCTTGGCTTGTAAGAGGCATTAAATACTGATTTAACAAATGAGTGTATTCTGACTGTGTCAGCTTTGTAATCTCCTGATGTATGGCTCTGTCCACATCACTGACCCTGAGTTAAATTCTGAGTTAATCCCGTGTTCTTTGTTTTTCTATACAGTTGATTCTTTTCAGCCTGGCATTATCAAGCCTTCTGTGATCTGGCCCAACCTTCTTGTGTAGTCTGGACCCGTTTTTGTCCTTCTTCCCAGCCAGACTGGCTCACTTTTTCTCCCCCTAGAAAACGTTGTGTGCTTCTGCATGTCTGTAGTTTTTGGTATATGAAATCCTTCAACTTGAATTTCCTCTGGCTTTTCTGAGTGTTTGCTATTACGGCTTTACCCATCTTACCCAGGCCCAGTGTATGCCTCTTTGGGTGTACGCCTTTCCCTTGCCTGCTGCCTTGCCCAAGAGTGAGCTTTCCTTTCTCTGAACTGCCAGGGAACCATGCACCTCTTCTGTTGCATAATTTTTGCCTTTACATCTTACTCTGCTTTTCTCTCTAAGTGATTCCCTCCTTGGACAAGGAGTGTGACCTTTTTATTGTCTGTGTCTAAATGCCTAGCATAGTGCTTTGTATGTAAGGACTTCATAAATGTTATCTTGCATGTAGCTGGTTTTCAATCAGATTCTACTGGAAAGAGCATATGATTTATTGCAAAGTAGAAGGTGGGTTAGGGTAAGTGGTCTTATCCTTACTTTATTACTAGGCCCGAGTATGTTCTGTAGCTTCTTTGTGTTCTGTCATTGTCAGAAGGAGAAAATGGTTTTCTTCCATCCACCTTTGGAAGAAGTGATGACAGGAAAGGAAAAAGCCTAATTAAAGTGATAGAACTTTTACATACACTGTTACCAAATGTATTTAAAAGTACACTAAAGAATCTATATTTTGGGGCAGGTTTTTAGGGGAAGAGTCTCTTCTTAAAAGTCTTGCTATTCATTCTTGCTACCTTTTAGAAGGCATTGGTCTAGAACCTTACTATATGCTGGCCCTGGAACTGGCCATAATTCTAATTTTTTCTTGCTTGTGAGGCTTCCTAATGGTACTGAGAGATTACAGTCTTTATTGTCTTTTTGTTTGACTTAGCACTGAAACCGCTTATTCATGTATTGTTCATTAATTTAACGATAGCCATTGAAAAAGCTGGTAAATACTTCAAGCTAGCTAAATACAGACTGTATTTACAGGCTTGAAAAGCTAATGGGAAATGGCAGTTTCCTGTGAAGCATGAATAACACTGAAGAGAACTGTAGTCACAGTGGGTCAGGAGTATGCGTAGGCAGTGCGGTGTGGCAATTATGTATATAAATAAGTTAATTCAAAATGAGAGCAATCTCATTCCAGTTCTAGACTTCCTGATCAAATAAACTTGGGAAATGAATTGCCTAATTTAGGCATTTGCTATTGGTGCCACTTAAGCAATTTTCTGAGTAGTTAAAGCAAGAATCATGTGTATTGGAAAGTCTGTGTTTTAATGGCCATTTTAACCAATATTTCAATGGTGTTTCCATTAAAAGTATGATCCAATTTACAGTATGTCCATTTCCTGCATGAACCACTTTATTTTTTTAAAAATTTTATTGAAGTATAGTTGATTTGTAGTGTTATGTTAATTTCTGCT
The DNA here is from genome assembly GCF_000754665.1 of Bison bison bison. NCBI lineage: Eukaryota > Metazoa > Chordata > Mammalia > Artiodactyla > Bovidae > Bison > Bison bison. The sequence continues at coordinate 5,817,094 of NW_011494707.1, read as the reverse complement.
GTACAGCAAAGTGACTCAGTTATACATAAATATTCCTTTTCATATTCTTTTCCTTTATGCTTTATCACAAGATACTGTCAACCATTTTATTTAAATAATTCTAAATGTCTCACTTTACAATGAGTTGTGTAATAGAAGTATTAGTGATAGTTTTCTACATATAATAAAAACCTTTTTCCCCAAACTCTTATGTTTCAGCCATAAAATGCTCATATATATATTTTGCTTATGCAGAATTTTAGTATCAGGTCATATTCCCAATCAGTGAGGAATTGCCAAAATTTTTAGATATTAGTGAGAATTGGAAGTTTAGCTTCAAGGGCCTGTGTTGGTATCATGGTTTGAGAAGAGAACCATGGGACTTGAAATATTTGTTTTAAATATTGCAAATATACCAGTAAAATTATAACAGGTCACATTCTTATTTTTTAGGACTTAAATGAATTTAAGGAGATGACAACATGTGTTTTCCCCAGGTAAGCTTTCTTTGAGGATTTGCCTTTGGTTTAAAACAGCCATCAGGGCATCCATAATTACACATAGGTATAAGGCAATGGCACCCCACTCCAGTACTCTTGCTTGGAAAATCCCATGGATGGAGGAGCCTGTTGGGCTGCAATCCATGGGGTCGCTAAGAGCCGGACACGACTGAGCGACTTCACTTTCACTTTTCACTTTCATGCATTGGAGAAGGAAATGGCAACCCACTCCAGTATTCTTGCCTGGAAATCCCATGGATGGAGTAGCCTGTTGGGCTGCAATCCATGGGGTCGCTAAGAGCTGGACACGACTGAGTGACTTCACTTTCACTTTTCACTTTCATGCATTGGAGAAGGAAATGGCAACCCACTCCAGTGTTCTTGCCTGGAGAATCCCAGGGATGGGGGAGCCTGGTGGGCTGCTATCTATGGGGTCGCACAGAGTCGAACACGACTGAAGTGACTTAGCAGTAGCATACAGTAATTTATTAAAACCATTGGATCATGGTGACAATTCAGTTTGCATAAGCTGGAAAATGGCTTAATAGTTCCACCTTGCTGATGTTTGCTTTTACAAATGATGATTATGTTTGTTGTTAAAATTTAAAAATCAGAATTTGATCCAAGGGTGAAAATGGACAGCAGCTGCTTTTTTCTCATCCTGTCTCCCACTGTGTGAGGCACCTGGGAGGTCTGCTTGAGTTGGCGTTTGTCTCTCTTGTCTGTTGGGTGAACCTTGTCACAGTGAAGCATCCAGTTGAGAGTATTCAGTTGAATATTGAAGATGGTTGAATATATAGTTGGATATGTTGAGAGTATTCTGTCGTCGGTCAAAAACTGTCTGGCTAGAGAACTCCTTTTTTGCAACTTTGTCAGCGCCTTAGCCTGTTGGTATTGTCCATGGTTAGTGTGGTGTGTTCTGATAGATCCCACATCAGCCGCATGGAGCCCTCAGGGCAAGAGTCTACGTCTGAGGACCTGTCTGCAGAGGACTTGGAGCAGTTGCTCTTTCAGCCAGACTATTTCTGTCCAATTATCTGCAGTACTCATATTTATATGAGAGGAAATAGTATTTTTATACGAGTGTGTGTGTGTGTGTCTCTCTCTTTTTTCTATTATTGCAATCTCTGAAGCAGAGTAGTGAGAAATAACAGTTGTATGAGACTGCAAATGCGGTTTTTGACCCTTCAGGATATTATATTGTACAGATCTGGTAGTGGTAGGAGATGATAAGAGCTTGGGAGCATCAGGCCTGCCGCAGTGTCGGAACCACGTGCAAACACATGAGGATGACTTACCCCTGATGTCAGTGTAAGCCCGTGCCCTCTAGAACTTGTGCTCTGGGTGTGGGCTTCCCCACAGCCTCCTGATGAAGTGCCCGGATGAGGGGACCGTGTCCTCAGTCTGACGTAATGGAGATGCAGATGACTGATGTGCCTAACGCCCCCATCCGCGGTTATTCATTGGAGTAAAGTACATTTTGAATGTTGCTATCCATTTTGTTTACCTTTTTAAAAAATTCTGTTTTTAGGCTCTTGGATACAAAATTGATGGCCAGCACACAACCTTTTAAGGTATTTTAAAAATCAGAACTATTGTTGATAAATTATAGTTTGAAATTTTCCTGATTGCTGCTAACAGCTTTAGAATTCTGGTCAGTTAATGTCACTTTCCAATACAACTTCCCCCCTACCCGCCTCTTGTTCTCTGAAAAAACAAAAAAGATAAAAAAGAAATTGAGGAAAGACTAGAAATAAATATGTCAAAATGTGAATAGCAGTTGTCTTTGGGTAGTGGAATTGTGGGAGTTTTTTCCTTCTGATTGTAAATTTTTAATGTTAAAACATATAATGAATTTTTGAATAGATTACGGATGCATACACTCATTCCTTTTCCTTATTTTACATATTTTGGATATATAGTCTAATCAAGAGAATTCAGGTAAAAATATAATCATTTGCTTCTTTCTGAAGTGAGTTTATATGGCTGAGTGAAATGAATGCCAGAACAGTATAGCTTTCTGGCCAAAGGTCTGTAGCTACTTAACACATCTGTAAAAACTTTTCATATGACTGTACTTCCCATATGGTGGAAATTAAACTTGTGGTTTCTCTCTCTTTTTGAGAAGAACGACTCCTGTGTTTCTTTAAAGAACACAAGGGGGCAGCACTAGATACTTTTTTTTTTTTTTTTTGGTCCTGATTCTTCGTGAATCTCTGAGATGATGACAGCTCCTCCCTGTGTTTCCTGGTTTGTAGGATATCATTAACAACACATCCCTTGCAGAATTGGAAAAGCGGTTAAAAGAGACACCTTTCAACCCTCCTAAAGTTGGTAAGAATATAAACGATCCCAGAAAGCTCCACACTCTAAATGATAATTATGGATATCTATTATAGAAGAAAGGTAAAACTGTTTTAGAAACTACATATGTTGTACATTTATAAATTTTGGCTGAATTAACTTGCTCATACCCTTGGTTGAGTTGCTGTTTTCTGAATGAAGATGATCTTCTAATCCTACCTCTATTTTGCACGGGTAGGATTGGGTAGCCTGTTGGTTGAGAAGTTTAGCAATGAAATCTTCAGGGCTTTTTGTTTCTTAATGCTTGGAATTGTCCCAAACATTATGTGTCTTCCTTTTGGTTTAAGCAAAGACAAAAAGCTGGTGATTAATTGTGAGGGGAAGAGTGAAAATATACTTTTTGTCTCAGGAAAGCCCAAGAACTGGGTTTACAGATGAGGAAGGAGGGGGCTCCACCTCTGCCTCCTTCAGAGGTAGCTTAGGCACTGCACAGCAGTGGTGAGGAAAACCAGAGGAGGGAGGGACGTTTCTCAGGTGTGCAGATACTCCCACATCTGGCCATGGTCCCACCCCTGTGTTTGGTGAACCTTCAGGTGTTAGTTGCTTCCTTGGTTCCCCTTGGCCTCAGTCATGCTGCTGGTGTCATAATCAACATCCCACTAGCTGTAGCCTGCAAGCTTCCTGAGAAATTGACGACGGGACTGATGGCTCAGAAACTGACAGTGGAAGGTACTAAAGCAGCCAAGATGGCAGTCATTTGCTTTCCTTTCTGGAATAGTCCAAAAAAGGAATTAAGAAAGGGGTGGGGGGAGAAAACCTAGACCTTTCCTCTAACAATATAATGGACAGTATAATGGAAATAATTGATTTTGGAAATAAGTGTTTCAGCTGGTGGTAGAGTAGAGGCCATGACTTAGTTGGCTATCATATTAAAAGACTTTTATTTTAAGCTTAAAATCTAATATTTGATACTTACTGAGGTTAAAGAATTCTTGCTTAAAGAGCATTGTATTGATATAAAAACAATTATAGCTTTTTCATTGTTAATTTCCACTCATGCTTTTGATTCTGTTATAACCTTTTTGATACTCTTTTACAAAATAGTTCTAGGAAAGAACTATTTATGAGTTACAGTTTTATCCCGTTATTTCCATATAATATTCCAGTAAGGAGAGTTTAGTCTAAAGCAGGTTCAGTAAAGCTCATTCTCTCAGAATCTGTGCATATCGCTGTGACCAGAGAGGCATGTCATAAAACGGTTTCTCCCATGAAGAGGTGCCATGTTGCAAGGGCAGCGTTACAGCAAATTCTGATCTGTTTTTGGACTTGTTTGTGCTTTCCATTTTTATATCTGTGAGCTCGGAGACATAGTGAAGGACACTGTTGACTTGAGCTGCCAACCTTGATGGGAGTCTTTGGCTTTTGGGGAGGGTGAGCTAGAGTATTGTCAGATAACAGTTACAGAGTGTTTACCACGTACCAAACGTGGCATGAGAGCTTTACTTACTTGAGCTCATTTGATCCTCCAAAAGCCTAACGAGGGAGCTCTGATTGTCATCGCCCTGCTACCATGGTGGAGGCCCAGAGGGGGCAACGTGCTCAAGATCACATAGCAGCTAAGTGACGGAGCAAAGATTCAAACTCGGACAGTGGACGCCGGGGGCCATGCTCTTAGCCGTTGCTCCGAGGTCCCCAGCCTCCGGGGTCTAATGCCTGATGACCTGGGGTGGAGCTGATTTAATAATAATAGAAATAAAGTGCACAATAAACGTAATATGCCTGAATCATCCCCAGACCACCTCCGCCCCCGTGGAAAATTTGTCTTTCACGAAACTGGTCCCTGGTGCCAAAAAGATTGGGGACCACTGCTCTGAAATACCCCTTGCATCCCAGTCAGAGGAGGAGTCATGGTCACAGGAGTGAGTTATGCATGGTTGTAAATAGCATCCTACAGCATGCAGTTGGGAGGCGTGTGGCTGAGTCTTTGATAACGTAACCGAGACACTTCTCTAGTCTAGACCAAAGCCCTCATTTTCAGTGACTCTCTTATCTCAAGATCTTGTGTGGAGAGAATTAAGGAGATAGCTTTCTTTTTGCTTATTTAGGGTGTTTCTGCCGCACAGACATCTGGATTTGGCAGGGCAGCATGCTTACCAGTCTTCATAATTTGTGACGACCTTGGGAAGACTATGTTTTCTTTTTTCTCTTTAGAAAGTGCAGAAGGCTTTCCAAGTTATGACACGGCTTCTGAACAGCTCCACGAGGCAGGCTATGATGCTTATATCACAGGACTGTGTTTCATCTCCATGGCCAACTACCTAGGTACACACTGTACCTGTCTCTGTCAACACACATGGTCCAGAGGGGATCTTCCCTGTCTACCCTTTCCCTGGGATGCACTCACCCAGTAGGAAGTGGGAGGGTTTTGAGGGAGGAGGGGAGGGGGTTGGGAGGGGGGATGGGGAGTGCACAGGAAGAACCATCAGCCGCTTACCTGGGGCTGTGGTGCTTGGTCCACGTGAACACTTATTTTACCCTTGCAGAACCATACTGTTGATTTCAGGGTATTTTTTTCAGGCTTTGTTTTTCCTTGACTGTATGTGATATTCTGCTTCTTTTCTTCATTAGGTTCTTTTCTTAGTCCTCCAAAGAGTCATGTGTCTGCCAGATCAAAACTCATCGAACCTTTTTTTAACAAGTAAGTAATCAGAGTCCCAGTGCCCCAGCAACCTCTGCTGGTGGACGAGCCCAGTATCTGGGATGTCAGTGAGGGGTGACTGGGAGCTCTTGGCATTTTTAGATAAGACATTTCTCATCGCTGGTGACTCAGATGCTTTTTGAAAAATAGAAATTGACCTTTTAGAAAAGAATGTATTCAGTATTTGCTAGAAAAAAAAGAAAGACAACATTATGAAAGGTAGCACATCTCTTTAAGACAAAGGACGGGTGGCTTCAGAATTTAAATGACCCACGAGGGAGTCTCTGTGTATGTGTCTGTGTACACAGTCAGACCTAACTTAACCCCAACAGGCTTTACGAGTGAGATTATTCATGTGTGCATTATTACCTAATTAAATAATGTCCTTTCTGAGAAGATGTTGGTTACACAGATGACTTCTGAGGTAACCTGTGGAGCAGTTTTGATGGTCATTGCATCCCGAGCCCTCATCTGAATGGATCCGGTGAAGTTGCACCTTCACCATCGGAGGAAGTCAGTGTGATTGCAGGGAAGCGTCTACTTTCAGAGCATTTCCAAAGAATCTCTAGATTGTTACTTCAAAGTGAGGCTGGTGCACAGTTGAGACTAAAGTTGTGAATGTGATCATCAAGCTGGCCACAGCATGGCTTTGTGCCAGGGCCCCAAGCCTTCGTCTCTACCCCAGTGCTCTTCGCAGGGCTGGTTCTGGGAGGTTTAGGTGAGCCAGATAGAAGTGGGAGCCCACATCACTCACCACTTCTGCGAGAGCCATTTCAGGGTCGGCTTGGTGACATCATTTCCTTACATGTGGCGTTTTACATTTCTATCAGTGCTCTCCTGAGTAAGAATGCTGTCTCCTCCAGAGTCTGTATAAATTCTGGTATCACAGTGCTTGTTCATAGGTGCCATGCTGCAGTCAGAAGTTAATTCCAAACATCTGGATTCCTATAGGCTTGGAATCTGTGTGTCTGATTTAGTGAATTCTGTCATCCTGTGGCTTCTTCCTTTTTAAATCTTTGTTCTTTTCTGTGGAAGTTCAGAGGTAAATGTGTTTGACTTTTCAAAAACATTTTTCACGTCAAAAAAAAAAATCTTTCAAAGAGGACTGGGTAACAATGTAGTGTATATTGAAAATTAAGTTGAATTTTTCTGCATGGAAAATGAATTCTGCCACCATGGAAAATGAGTTCTTGCTATCTATCCAGTTCAAAATGGGATTTTCTAACCCCTAAACTCTACATTGGGGGAAGTGTTTATCTTTGTAAATCTTTGGACCTCTTATGGCATCAACCGTGGAACCTGTGAGTGACACTAAATGCATATGGATTGTGGCCTTTCTGGCATTTTTACGCATGTGATGTTAAGTTTGTCATTCAGCAGTATTTTGCAACTGGGGAGATGTTTACTGCCGTTTAAATATTTAAAACAACAATCCTGCTTCTGCACTAAAATCAGCTCCGAATAAAGTCAGGTGATGGTTGCAAATGGGGGTGGATAGAGGCTGTCTCTTGTTTATCAGTCATCTGTGTGACCAAAATGAAGAGCAGTCAAAGTAGGCTTTGGTTTCTAAGTTTAAGTGAAGTGAAAGTTGCTCAGTCGTGTCCAACTCTTTGCGACCCCATGGACTATAGAGTCCATGAAATTCTCCAGATCAGAATACTGGAGTGGGTAGGTGTTCCCTTCTCCAGGGGATCTTCCCAACCTAAGGATCGAACCCAGGTCTCCTGCGTTGCAGAAGGATTCTTTACCAGCTGAGCCACAAGGGAAGCCCTTTAAAAGTTTAAATAAGACTTTATATATTTCTAAATCAATTTAGTATTGCTAATTATGTGCAAAGATATTACTCAGAAGAACTGGGCAGTAAACACATAACTTCACTTTTAAATGGGGCTGGTGTCCATTCAGATTATTTTTTTGCTAAAACCTAGATGCATACCAAAAATAGTTGAGGTTTAGGAATCCTCCTGTGATATTGCACTGAAAATTCTTGCCCAGTTTGATTTTTTTCTCTATTTTTCCCTATCTGTGAAGGAAGAATTGTTTCTTTGTCTTTGAAGGGAAAAAATATTCTAGCAGGATTTAAAGTGCAAAATAAGGACTATTTTTATTCTATATCGGACTAGTTTGGTTAAGTACAGCCGCCCATTCTGAACCCGTGAAGAAAATGGGAAAAGCAGTTGCTTGATGTTGTAAGTGGTGCATGTTCAGTTGCTCAGACGTGTCCAACTCTTTGTGGCCCCTTCGGCTGTAGCCCACCAGGCTTCTCTGTCTATAGGATTTCCCAGGCAAGAATACTAGAGTGGGGTTCCATTTTCTCTTCCAGTGGGTCTTCCCGACCCAGGGGTCAAACACGCATCTCCTGCATCGGCATGTGGGTTCATTACCACTGCACCACCTGGGATTGACCTCATTCTTACTTAAATGCAGGTTTCATTTATGATACTAAACCTTGATTTTGTTACTTTTCTTCAAGATTGCTCTTGTAAAAAGACGTCCAACAATTGCTATCAGTATTATCTCAACCGGTTGATTTTAGAAGACTCTAAATTTTTCTGAGGGTTTGTTTGTTTTTGTTGTTGTTCAGTCACTAAGTTGTGTTGGGCTGTTTGCAACCCCATGGAGCACAGCATGCTTGGCTTTCCTGTCCTTTGTTATCTCCCAGAGTTTGCTCAAACTTGTGTCCACTGAATCGGTGATGCCATCCAACCATTTCATCCTCTGTCACCCTCTTTTCCTCCTGCCCTCAGTCTTTCCCAGGATTAGTGTTTTCCAATGAGTCAGCTTTTTGCATCAAGTGACCAAAGTATTGGAGCTTCAGCTTTAGCTTCAGTCCTTCCAATGAGTATTCAGGGTTGATTTCCTTTAGGGTTGACTGGTTTGATCTCCTTGCCATCCAAGGGACTCTCAAGAGTCTTATCCAGCACCACAGTTTGAAAGCATCAATTCTTTGGCGCACAGCCTTCTTTTTGGCACCTGGCTTTTCTCAATGTAAGCTTAACCAAACACGCATAGCCTTAATACCAGTTTGGGTGGACATGAGATGACTTACACGTGCAAATAATATTTTGCTCTGCTCTCACAAGATTTATGTTTAAAAAGTAAACCTTGAGTGAAGATAAACCCAGTATTTCTGCATTATTTTAAATTAGCATCTGACTGTGTTAGGTGTTTCTTTTGGGGAAGCTTTACCAAGTCCGCTATTGAGAAGATCCCAAGACAGTTGGTGCTTGAGCAGATTGCAGAAATGGAGTGTAGTACAGGGCACTTTCTAAGCCCAGTTTGTCCAGGGAAATGTCCCAGTAGGACTTTGCAAGGTACCACTTGTCTCTTTCCTTTCCTGGGCACCTTGCATGTTTCTCCCTTCCTTTTTGGACTCAGAATGAAAGTCCTAATGTTGCTGAATGATGGAAATCGGGCTGAGACCACTGCTAATGACTGGCTGTGTGCAGCGTGCTCTTCCTCTGTGTTGTGGGCGCTCTGCACAGGAATTGGTTTGCCTTCTTTTATGACCTTGGTCAGTTTTCATCAATACATAGAAAACCGGACTTAGAGAAGATCTTTTGGTCAAATCCTTTTAGGCCCGGAAGGAGCTAAAAATACTCTCTGCTTATTCTTTTTATTGCACGACAGAAAGCACATGATCAGACTTTAGTGTTATGTTTTATTAACAGCCATCTGTTTCTGCAAGACCCCTTGAGCTCTCTTGTATTAATAGATAACCTTTTATGAAGGGTTTTGGGGAAAGGTTATTTTCGATTTTCCTCAGTTCTTAGAAGGAGGAAGGAAATGAGCACGTATCTTATTTTGGCCAATCTCTAAGTAGTGGGATTAAAAAGGAAGAAGTGCCTGCACTTTACTATATAGGACAGCTGCGTCATGCTTGGCACAAGTGTTCTGAATTTTTTTAAAAGTCTCTATTGAATTTTGTTGTTTATGTTCTGGCTTCTTGGTGATGAGGCATGTGGGATCTTAGCCCCTGGACCAGGGATTGAACCCACACTGCCTGCATTGAAAGGCAGATTCTTAACCACTGGACCACCAAGGAAGTCCCACAGCGTTCTGAATTTCAACAGGAGTCTTCCTAGGATGACAGGGCCATGTGTTCCATCTAAGCTGAAGATAAGACAGTTCATTTCCTCCTCTGTGAAAACAGGACTGGAACTATCCCCCTCCCATGTAAGTTATAAAAGTCATATGAGATGCAAAAGGACTTTGATAGTTCTTCAGACTTAGTAGGTGGCCAGGGTCTATTATTTTCCTTTCCTGAAGTACAAGAGAATTTGACATGCTGGGGAATTCAAAACAGTCGATATCATAGCAGCATGAGTTTTTATGTTTTTAGTTTCATGATAGAGAAGAAAATGGATTGAAGTGCCGATTTAAAACTGGAGCAAATGTGAAACATCCACTTTCCCTGTACACCTTTTAGTGTTTGCTTAAGAAAAATCAGAGGAGAATGAAGTATGTCAGATTGGTACATAATAGAAGCAAGATTGCTTTGATTTGAAACATTTTAGAAAGTTTTGTTATGCAGATGAATCCAGCAATTTATGGAAGGTTGTGTAGGTACACAAAGCAGTGATAAGTGGCGAGTGGGAGGAATGATTACGGCCCCTGAGATAAAGCACACTCATGTCTTCTCCCTTTTCCTCCATGGAGAGTAATCATGTGCGGGCAGTAAGTTCTTTCTGCTAATATGCCTGTGCTTCACCTTTAACATCAGAGAGATTTTTTAAACTGAAGGGTTGTAGAAAAACAAAATACTTCAGATCTGTGCGGAACCTCCTTTCGCTGGTGCTGGACGTGAGCCACACTTATTGTCTCGGTTACCAACAGCCACGTTTCGTGTTGAACCATGTCGTTCACTGGGTGACCCACGGGTCCTAAAGTGCAGACCCTGCTTGTCTTTCATGAGAGCAGTACTTGTGCCCCTGCAGGGCAGCCCTCAGCTTACCTTCTCCTGTCCTGCCTGCCCCTTCTCATACAGAGGAGTAAAAGTTGCTGGAGCAACACGAAGGCAAGGCCAGTCTGTCCGTGTGTGCTCAGTCGCTCAGACAGAGTGTCCAACTCTTGTCACGCCATTGACTGTAGCCCACCAGGCTCCTCTGCCCATGGAAGTTTCCAGGCAAGAATACTGGAGGAGGTTGTCAATTCCTCCTCCAGTGGATCTTCCTGACTCAGAGATCAAACCCAAATCTCTTGCATCTCCTGCTTTGGAAGGTGGATCTTTACTAATGTGCCACATGGGAAGCCTCCCAGCAATTGCTGTCAGGTTTTAGCATCTTGGGGGATGCAGCCAATATGTCTTTACTGAGATCCTGTTAAGCTTGGGTATCAATTAAGTCCATTGTGGTTCTTTTTTTAAAAAATAATTTAATTTGTTTATTTTTAGCTGTGCTGGGTCTTTGTTCCTGCTCCGGCTTTTTCTAGTTGTGCTGTGTGGGGGCTACTCTAGTTGCAGTGCTCAGGCTTCTCATTGCAGTGGCTTCTCTTGTTGCGGAGCCTGGGCTCTAGGGTGCTCAGACTTAGTAGCTGTGGCCTGTGGGCTCAGTAGTTGGTGGTTCCCAGGCTCTCAAGCACAAGCTCAGTAGTTGTGATGCGTGGGTTCAGTTGCTCTGTGGCATGTGGGATCTTCCCAGATCAGGGATGAAACCCTCATCTCCTGCATTGGCAGGTGGATTCTTTACCACTGAGCCTCCAGGAAGCCATTCCATTGTTTTAAGTGTTAGAGTAATTTCCCCAAGAGCTGTCCAGCTTTACAACATAAACGAGAGGTGCAACACAGTTTGTGCTGTTGGGAAGGCCTACCTGTGAGTGTCACAGTGCTCAACATAATGGGTTTCCATATGCGTTTCACGTGTTAAAATCACTTGGTTAATTTCTCTGGTAGAACTGCTTCACTTCAGGGTACTGTGTAATAGAGAGCAGTTGTGGTCTCCGGGATCGGGTGCCTGGATTTGAATCCCAGCCCCGCCCCCTACACCTGGACCCGCTTGAGCAAGTTAAGCTCAGCTTCCTCATCTGTAGTTGAGAACGATGGTACCCACTGGATAGGGTTGCCATCAGAGTGACATGGGAGAATGTATGTAAAATGCACAGTGCCTGACATGTCGTAGGCCTCAGTCAGCTTGTCACTGCTTTGTGGACATTTATACTTTGAAGATGTGCTTCTGTTGACCAAATGCTGGGAACAAATGGAGAGCTTTTTGTTTTTAAAGAAAATACCGTATAATCATATCGTTAGTACTGTAGGCCTCCTATAAGGTGGGCTTTGTATTCAGTTATGAGCCTTGATCAGAAAAAAGAGGGAGAGGAGGATAAAGCGTGCTTGTAACTCATTGGTGCTCAGGAAGATTTGCATGTACGTCTTTTTTGCTTTTTATTTCCCCCTTTGAGGCATATGGTCATATCTCAGTCTTTGGGCTGGGCAGCATTTCTAGTTGTAGGTTTTTACTGGGAGAGGAAAGTAAAGAAGTAGCATTTACTAAGTGACCTTTTGAAAGTGGTTTCTTTTTGTTTTTTTTACCAGCTTTATTGGGATATAAATTTGCACGCCATGCAATTCACCCATTTAAAGTGTACAATTCAGTGGTTTGGGGTATATGACATTATGCATTTTTTTTAAAAATTATGGTAAACTATATGTAACATACAATTTGCCGTTTTAACGATTTTTAAGCGTATAATTCAGTGGCAGTAAGTACATCCACAGTGTTGCACAGCTGCCACCACTATCTGTTCCAGAACTTTTTCCTCACCCCAAACAAACTCTGTGGTCATTAGGCAGTAATTCCCCATCCCCCTGCTCCCCTCAGCCCCAGGTAAACCTCTCACCTGCTTTTCTGTCTACCAATTTGTCCTTTTGTGAGCTGTTTCTTCTTGAGCAACTCATTGCTCCAGTGAGATCTTAGTCAATTGAAACAATACCCTGGGTTTCCCAAATCAGCGTCGGCTTGGTTTGATTGCCCCGAAAGTGAGCACCCTGGTTTTCATAAAGGTGAAAGACAAGGTGAGTCTCGAGCACATGAAAATAGCCTTGAGTGTGGGGCTTCTTAAGACTAGAAACTAGTGCTTGTTTCCAAACCAGTTGTTGAGTTCTCCAGGCAAGGGGTGCTTGCCTCAAACTGATACTGCCTTATCTAATTTCTGCCTTGCAACCTTGTTTTCCCAAAGATTTATCCGGCAAGCTGCTGCTATGGCTTTATCAGAAGGCCACTTTTGATGTGGGCATAGGCCACGCCACATACCTCTACGTGGTGTGCTAGCCCTGCGGGCCCCCAAGGGCTGTCTATATGTGGGCCTGTTCTAGCCTTGGATTGGCTCTGGTTACTTTAAAGTACATGTCTCTCTAGCTGAATAACTTGTTTATCATTACAATTTGTAGAGGTTAGAAAAGATCAGTCCCTGGGTATATGTTTAAGCAGCCTGCCTCCTTCTTAGCAGGATATCATCTTAGTTTCCTGTGATTCCTATTTGAATCTCCCCAAGCTTGGCAGGTGACCTAAAACAACAGACATTTAGTCTTTGACAGTTCTGGAGGCCAGAAGTTTGAAATAAGGTATAGCTGTGGCTGTGCCCCTTCTGCAGCTCTGGGAAGGATCTGCTCCTTGCCTCTCTGGCGCCTGGCGATGCTGGCACTCCTTGGCTTGTCACCGTGTCACTCCGGTCTCTGCCTCCCCTCTGGGTGTATCCCGTCTCTCTCTCTATTTTGTAAGGACAGTTGTGATGGTATTTAGGGTTCACTTGGATAGTTCGGGATATGTCCTCATGTAAGGTCCTTAACCTAATTTCTAGTTCCATCTGCTAAGATCCTTTTTTCAAAGAAGACAGCATTCAGAGGTTCTGGGAATTAGGATGTGGACCTATCTTTTTGGAGGCCCATTTATAGGCATGTTGGTAGGAAAGTCAGTATTCAATTTAGATAGTCCTTGCCTTGCTTTGGCCCTGGCTGTAAGCAAGTAGGTCATAGTTACTTCCAAGACTGTTTCACAGTTGATTTATATGAGTCAGAGGTTAGCAGGATACCCTAAGAAATTTAGAAGAGATGAAGTGAAGAGAAGTGAAGTCGCTTAGTCGTGTCCGACTCTTTGCAACTCCATGAGCTGTAGCCCGCCAGGCTCTTCTGTCCATGGGATTTTTCAGGCAAGAATACTGGAGTGGGTTGCCATTTCCTTCTCCAGGGGATCTTCCTGACCCAGGGATCAAACCCAGGTCTCCTGCATTGCAGGCAGACTCCTTACCGGCTGAGCCACGAGGGAATTTAGACTAGCTGCCAAGTATCTTCTCCACTGAACATCTTCCATGGTTCAGAGTATTTCACCCACAGCGACTATAATTTCTGACAGTATCCCTGCTGCTAAGTCACTTCAGTTATGTCCGACTCTGTGCGACCCCGTAGACGGCAGCCCAGCAGGCTTCCCCGACCCTGGGATTCTCCAGGCAAGAACGCTGGAGTGGGTTGCCATTTCCTTCTCCAATGCATGAAAGTGAAAAGTGAAAGTGAAGTCACTGAGTCGTGTCCAACTCTCAGTGACCCCATGGACTGCAGCCTATCAGGCTCCTCCGTCCATGGGATTTTCCAGGCAAGAGTACTGGAGTGGGGTGCCATTTCCTTCTCTGACAGCATCCCTGAGGAGGTAGGTAATAAGGTCTCTCATTTGCAAGCTGAGACCATCTGCTGCGGGCCCCAGAAACAGTCGAGTCTGGGATAACCCAGGTCTGTCCTCAGCTGGGGGTAGGATTCTTCCTCCAGAGCATCAGTCTCTAAAAGACAGCTTGACAGTTAGTAGGACGTTCTCTTAAGAGACAATGCTGCTGCTGCTGCTGCAGCTAAGTCACTTCAGTTGTGTCCGACTCTGTGCAGCCCCATAGACGGCAGCCCACCAGGCTCCCCCGTCCCTGGGATTCTCCAGGGAAGAACTCTGGAGTGGGTTGCCATTTCCTTCTCCAATGCATGCAAGTGAAAAGTGAAAGTGAAGTCGCTCAGTCATGTCCGACTCTTAGCGACCCTGTGGACTGCAGCCTACCAGGCTCCTCTGCCCATGGGATTTTCCAGGCAAGAGTACTGGAGTGGGGTGCCATTACCTTCTCCGAGACAATGCTAGTGTCACTGAAAGATTTCTTTCTCTGCATGTTTGGCTTGAGCAGTGATGCTAAAAGATGTTGACTTGGACCACTGGATCACGTGCGACCAGTTTCCTCTGACATTTTACAGTCTGCTGTTTTATAGGTCCAGCAGACGTTGCCTTTGTACAATGTTTAGTTTAACACTTTTATTTGATGTAATTTGATATGGTTCATTTGATGGAGACTGTTTAAATGAGCTGCTGACTTTCTTTCCTTTTGCCTTTCTTCCCCGCACCCCGCTTGTTTCTTGCGTTACATCTCTGAGAAGGAAAATGAGTTGGCTTTGGGACAAATGTCGGGTAATGCTCTATTTGTCAAGACATCAAGTGACTGGACTGGAAATTGCACGTGCACCCCTCTCCCCCGCCCTGAGTGAAATGAAAATAGCTGGTGCTGCAGTGACTCCTCTACCCAGTGGTTGCCCTCTCATTTTACACAAGAGCTTTAGTGAGCAAAATAAACGAGCTTATTTTGTGAGCGATGTCTGCATGCTTCCTACCCTGGATGATAAAATTAGTTTTTTATGGCGCATAAATATGTATAATGATGAGCCCTTGCATACACGGTTCTCATGAAGTACTTTTTACTGCTGTGCCCTGAAGGAAATACCAAGACCATTTGCAAGAACAGTAGAGCTGGCAGTCGTTAAAGGTTTCAGTTTTCCTCTGGAAGGCTTGGGACTTGGAGTTAGGTGCAAATTAATTCACCACTCAAATCGTGTTGAGATGAGATTGTACTCGCCATCTCCGTATTCCGGTCTGCAGTGGCATAAGAGGAGTGCAGTTTTGCTTGGAAATCTGTTCTTTGAGGTAAAGCTTTTTAGGAAGAGACGTGTGGTCTTGAACAAATGCACATGTTTACTCTTTAAATGAAATACTGAGTTTCTAGGTGGAAGAATGAAAAGTTTGGGGGCTGGAGGGTTTTCCTTTTGCTCAGGCAGAACCAGAGTAAGCACTATCCTCTTTTATGAAGACAGGCTGTAACATCAGAAATCCTTCTAGATCATTCAGGCCTGTGTGTATGTGTACAGATCTGACCTTACAGAAAATAAAGCTCTTGTATTCAGATACCTCATTATCTCACTCACCCCTAAGATGCGCGGATTCACAGGGTTTTCCTGATGGTGACCATGGTGTGTGGGGTCGGGTGTGACCTCGAGGCCCGAGGCCTGGGTAGCAGCTGCTTCTGCACTGCAGACGTGAAAAGGTTGTCCTTTGACCTGTAGCAGCGTGGCTGCCTTCTCTGCTCCTTCATCCTGGTTGCCTTCCTCAGTCCACCCAAAGCTCTTCTCAGAAAGCAACCTCATTTCTTATATCTGGACTCTGCCCCATTGCACGAAGCTATAATTTAATTAGCCCTTAGAGCATTGCCAAAAAATACCAACAAAAGCCTATGTCTGAGATCTTACATCTCGAGTTCTTGCACTAGAGGTGATTCAGGACGTGCGTCCTCATTTGTCCCTTAGAGGCTCCTGCGGGGACTGAGGCTCACTGTTTCACGTGAGGCTGTGGGAGGAGCTCAGGTTAAAAGCCCGATGTGAGGGGGTACGGGCTTCCCAGGTGGCACCAGTGGCAAAGAACCCACCCGCCTGCCAGTGCAGGAGAGGTACGAGACGTGGGTTCAGTCCCTGGGTCAGGAAGATCCCCCAGAGGAAGAAATGGCAAGTCGCTCCAATATTCTTGTCTGGAGAATTCCACAGACAGAGGAGCCTGGCGGGATTGCACAGTTGGACACGACTGAAGTGATTTAGCTCACATGCACGTGAGGGGGTACCTGGCAGAGAGAAGGTGAGGCCTTTAGTGTAAGACTAGTAATGGGGAGACTTTGGGTCTGAATCTGTCTCTGCTCCCATGATGGCCAAGGGTGAGCCACTGGAGCAGGAAAAAGCTGCTTCCTCGTTCCCTGTGTGTAGGACCTGGTGCCTGTCCCCCAGACACCAGAGGATCAGAGGAGGCTGAGTGTGCCGTAACAAACACTTATTTTAGTCAGGAACCTTGTCCTTTTAAAAAGTAATATATTCTTATCCTGATTGAAGCACAAATTACCCACTCGTAATTCCACCAGCCAAAATAAAACAAAACTATCATTTGGTGTATTTCCTGCTAATGTGTTTTCTATCTGTATTTCATGTATTAATTGAGATTGTACTGTTACATAATTTGGTAACTTAAAAAAATTCAATAAAGGGTTTTTCAAAAGACGTTAACACCAGTGGTTAGCAGCGTGGCATTGCTGGTCTTCAGTGGTGGGTCTGGTGAGCATCGTGGTCCACTTACAACCTAACCCGTGTGTCTGGCCTTCTGTCAGCTGCACACCCACTGCCCTGTGCTGGGTATTACTGGTTTTTTGCCAGTTGTCTTTTTTTTTTTTTTTAAATGTATTTATTTGGCTTTGCTGGGTCTTCATTGCGGCATGCGGGATCCTTAGTTGAGGCATGTGAACTCCTGTGGGATCATGAGTTGCAGCATGTGGTATCTAGTTCCCTGACCAGGAATTGAACCCAGGGCCCCCCTGCACTGGGA
Organism: Bison bison bison; assembly: GCF_000754665.1. Lineage (NCBI taxonomy): Eukaryota > Metazoa > Chordata > Mammalia > Artiodactyla > Bovidae > Bison > Bison bison. The sequence continues at coordinate 5,799,965 of NW_011494707.1, read as the reverse complement.
GTGCAGAGTCTTAGACACTGGACTACCAGGGAAGTCCTGCCAATTGCTTCTTTGAGTGGCCCCGAGTGCAGGTCATTGATCCACTGTCTTTTTCTGCCATCACTTAGCAGCAGTGGAAACCATGCTGCTGCAGGAGCAAAACGAAATATTTTCTTTCATTTCTGAATAGAGTTATTGGCTTTACATTGTAGACTTGGTCATGCGGAATTTTAATGAACCGTAATGATCTTTTTGGTTCCCAGAGGTTTGCGCCTCTGTGCAAAATATTCCTAAGTCACCTTCAGGACTTCCTGTCTGCATTTTTGAATGTCACCTTTGCCCTTTATGTTTTCTTGAGCACAGCTGCATAAAGCAGGTTAATACCAGCACTGTTTGCCATCCATTTTCACATTGGACAACTGCAAATGATTCAGATAAGCCACAGTCCAAGACAAGCTCTTGTGTCATCAAAGAATATCCTTGGACCTTAGTGTACCTCTTTTGAGCTGCTAACTGTGTCTTGTGCTTGCCAGAATCTGGGTCTGAAGCTTGTTGGTAAGGTCGGAGAATTTTGACAAGTTTGGAGAGTCTGTGTGTGTGTCTGTGTACCAGCCTTGGGGGCCGTATTTGTGGCTAAAGCTTGTGATGCCGGAGGGGCTGCTTTGTTGCCAAGTCATAGAAAGGGTTGGACTTTGGCCAATGAGTTGCCAAGAGAGTAGTTTATGCCATCTTTTTTTTACTTTCTTCTTCAAAATGAGGAAAACAGTGGTCAGCAGTTGTTTCCCCCAGTTGACCTCCTGCAGAGGACTCAGCTGTTTGCCACAGTTGATCTCCTGGTTTCAGGGAATGGTGGAAGCCTATGTTATCACTGCCTGGATGTTGAGGTAGTCCTTGACGTCCTGGTTTCAGGGAATGGTGGAAGCCTGTGTTATCACTGCCTGGATGTTGGGGTAGTCCTTGACGTTTGTTGTGGTAGTTTTGTGTTTCTCTTAAGTCAAAATAACTTACTGCAAACAAATCGTTAAGACTAATACCTTTTTGGAGAAGTTGACACAAGTCATTATTACCCAGCTGATCAGTGAATCACCATTTGTGGAAATTAACACAGTCTTAAACATACTTTTTTTGTGTGAACCCAGTGACTTTCAGTTCCCAGGTTCTGCGTCAGTAGGACTTAGGTGGGTGGGGCCCAGGAATTTGCATTCCTATCAAGATGCCTGTCTGGGGAAACACATTTTGATAAGTGCTCAAGGTTCTAGGCTTCTAAGAAGCCTTATGTCTGAAATGAAATTCTGCTATGACTACAAGCCTTCTAACATAGTCTAGGCCACAGTGTCATACCGCCATGGTCAGAAAAGAATGTCAGCAGACGACTTTCCATGAGTGCCATGCAGCATACGGGCAGCTGAGCTGGGTGGCTGTTTTGGACACAAAGGCATTGTCCACAGCCTATTCTGTGTAGCTTGTTAAGAGGCTGAGCTGAAGTCACCCAGTCTGCTGAGTGAATGACCCCAGAGTATGGTGTGCTCCACCCTTGGATCTGTCTGGATGTTTGAAAGCCACGCTAAACAACATCGCCAGTGTCATCATAGAACATTAGAAAACTGACAGATGCCCAAAAGGGTAGACTTTATTTTATAGCATCTAGAATGTGAACATGAGTCATGTAGTGTACTGGGATAGAATCCCAATGTACGATTGGCCCTTGTATCAGATGGGAACTTTAATTTTAGTCTTTGACAGAATCATTGTCAGTCCTTCAGAGAATAAGTGCAAAAATAGTGTTTCATCAGGAAGCTTGCAGGAACGTGGCCAGGGCCCCACACAGTCTTGTGTGTCTCTACCAAATTATAGCCGCCCTGAATCTTCACTGAAATAAAAATAACGTTTCCTGCAAGCGATGGTCCGAGTGTGTTTCCAATATCTACAGATGAAAAGCCTTCTGGGAGAGACTGTTCTTCAATACAATTCACAGGGAAGGAGCATCCTTTCATGTGCTTGTCAGTATTTCTGCTCGCCTAGTGCATTTCTCATACGTTAAAATGAAAACTGTTTGGTCAGATGAGCCAAACATGAGGTATTTTATCAGATCATCCCAGGGTGTCAGTGTAGGCCATCTGACAGCCAGTCAGTATGAGGCGTGCATGCAATGAAATGTTTTAATTTTCCCTCAAAAGGGCAGGCGGGGATGCTTCCAGAGCAGTGGCCTGCAAACCGTCTGGCCTAAAAGGAGAGGGAGGCCCTCGGCGAGTTGACTTTGGGTCTATTCCACAGACACTCAGCTCCAGTTTTAGAATCGGTTTCCCAGTTGCATGGGGTACAGTCAGCCAAGTCACACACAGAATTGGTTTGCGTGTTCTTCCAGGGTTAGGGGTGATTTGCTTCTCTGTAAAGCCCAAACATGAAGGTGGAGGGATGAGTGAGAAGGGCTATAAATATAATTCATTTGGAAGGGGTTTCTATTTAGTTAAAGTATTGAGTAAGCAAACAAGGTAGTGTAGGATTAACTAACTTAAAAAAAATCTTTTGTTTCTGCTGAGAATAAATTTTTACTGAGTTTAAACAGAAATGACAACTTATAAGTGAGATGAAATATTAAAGGACAAAGAGCTAGTGTAATGCTTGACAAAATGTATCTTTAAAATTAAGAAAATATATATTTACATGGCAAGAGAACTGGGGAAGTCTGCTTTTTAAATGTCATCCTTGTTTGTCTTTATAGGACAATAGATTTTTAAAAGAAATAAAGCAGCTGCACACTCAAACTTGTGATTTTACTTTATATTCGTCTCCCCACAGCAGGTGGGGTAGTGCACAAGATATACAGGATTGATTCTACTGGTGTTTTCAGTTGAACTTTCTCTAATAAAATCTCTAGTTATTATCCCTGAGGCTGTCAGATGTGGTAGCCTCTGTTTTCTTTTTTAAGTTTAAAAAATAATCACAAAAGGATTTTTGAAGAACAAAACTCAGTTTCCCAAAACCATTGGCTGTTTTTTTTTCAGCACAGGGAGTGGGGAGTATTTTTTATTTTTGGTTTAATGATATTGGGTGTCTTACAAAGCTGTCACAATAGTATAAAATTTTGTGCTTTTTTTTAAAAATTAAAAATTGTCCTGCAAGTTACTGATGTTTTGAATTTTTTGAAAGTTATCTTGAAATTAATTCTGTTGGAATGATGAACTGTAATTTACCCAGCCATACATGTTGTTGAATCTGGAGGTTGATTTTGATTACTGATGCCTTTGAAGGTATAGCAGTGAACATCTTGTTGATTCAGTTTTTATTCTTCTGTTGAAATTTGGGTACACAATTTATTTTTTTAGTAGTTGATATGTTTCTTCAACTTTTACTGAAAGTTGTTTTGGGTTTTTTTTTTTTTTTTTGGTTTAGAGTTGGGAGCCATCTCTCAATTTACTAAATGGAGAATTGAGAATTATGTGAACCATAAAAATATTGATCCTTCTAACCCAGGACTAACTCATCAGGTTCTGGTTGTCAGTAGTAATAGCAACCACTTTCGAAGGGAATCTATGCTTTTATATGTCTCATTGTTTTCTGGCATTGCAGGCGGTATTGATTAAACTGGGTGAACCAGCTACCAGATCCAGAATAGTACACTTGAGCCTAAATTAGTGAACTAAAAATAAATTTGGTTTCTTAGCCATAGGATTTGGTTTATTAAATTGTAGGCTAGGCAACAAGTCCTCAAACCGCAGAGTACCAGGACTTTGTTTTTTCTGGCGTTCACAGAACAGTAGTATTCATGCTGATGGTTCCATTTGTAAACTGGATCATGCCCTGCCTGGCTTTTGAATGCCTGGTAATAATGTGCCTTAATTGCAGGTCAGTGAAGCCAAACTAATTGCTTGTTGGGCAATTGGATTGCCTTTTTAATTTGCTGTATAATGCAGTCCCTACCAGAAATGCACAATATGCCGTTATCTAAATAAAACTCATTAAAATCATCTTACAGACAACAGAATGCCTGATATTTTGCCCACAATCTCGCAAATAAAAGCAAATTGAATGGCATTATGGAGAGCTGTAATTTAGAAGCACTCTTTTAAAAAGTGCCTTTGTATCCATTTTAAAAGTAGACATAAATGACTGCTATGGTTTCTATCAGTGTGATAGGTTTTTTGTTTGTTTGTTTTTACCAAGGATTATTTTGCTTCATGCTTTTAATATGTTTTAGATGGGAGTAATGAAAGTTCACCCAGTAAAATTAGTACTCATCCAATGATGGCATTTCAGTTTAAAAAAAGAAGAAAAGAAACGGGTGACACATTCCTAGCTCACAAAACACCGGTCCGTAGGGATACCTTTTACGATTTGTGGGGACAGTTGTTCAAGGGGGTTAAGATGGTCGGCACGCTGTAGGACTCGTTTTCTCTCAGTTTCTCTGGACTAACAGGGCAGTTCAGCAGAGGACTTCGTTTTGACTCTTTGATGACTAATTTTATCCATTTAGCTAATATTTATTGAGTAACTCCTGAGTGCCACTGTTGTATGTGTTGGGGATACCAGTTTTTGTTTTCTATTTATAATAAATACTTTAGACTCAAGAAGTGTGCTCAGTCGTGTCTGACTAATATTTAGCTCTAGAGAAAGACGTGAAGTGGATCTTAAGACTCTTCAAAATGATTTTAGACATAAGGTAATATAATTAAGGAGCTTCTATGAAAGAATTTTCTAGATGTTTATATCAGTTGCTTTTTTTTTTTTTAAATAGAAGTTAGTCCATTATCCATTTTCCTTTTCTTTTGGTAGGTTGTTTCTTATGAGAGTCATGGATATCCCCTATCTAAACTTGGAAGGACCAGACTGTAAGTGAATTTTTATTTTCTCATTGCATCTGCACATTTAAGTGTGTGGTCTGGAAAGGATAACAGGAACAGAATTACTGAAGAAAGAGCTTTATTCACTTAAAAATAGCCAGTGATTTTGCGGTTGATATGAATAGTATGCTTAAGTTAATGTTACCCTTGGGCCTTGATTAACCCATCTCTTTACTTACATTTTCCAGTTTATACATGAGTTGAATTTAAAAATATATATATCTTCTCATCATTACTTCATTTTCACTCAGCACTCTGAGTTCATGATTTTCTATAAATACATTGTGTATGTAATTGATTTCAAGATGTACTAGCCGTGACAATAACAGTACATTTTCTATTGTCCAAGTATTTGAGTATGTATATATTTAAGTTTTGTGGTTAGGTTTTTTTTTTCTCTTTGAAGACCTCGGACAGCCATGCTGTTTGAGAGGTAGTTGTTGCTACTTCCGATTGTTCTTTTCCATTGCTGTTTTTGTAGCCTTGGTAAATTGCCTTAATATATGCCATAGGCATATAGAAACAGAGGAATTATACTTTATACAAAATGATAATAAACACTGCAGTAGAAGTTTGAGGACATACTGTGTTGCACTTCCTATTAGTTTTAATGCTCAAACCTGTCATCCTTGCAACAATTCTGTGAGCTGAGTCTCGTCATCCCCAGTTTATAACCATGAGTGGTTAGGTCTCTTGCTCTGAGTTGCACAGTCAAGTGGTGGGTGTGGGATTAGAAAACAAGATTGTGACTCAGGACTGCGTCTGTTCAAACAGTCCATTCAGTTTGGACAGTGCATTTTTTTTTTGTTTAAGTTAGATAAACATGGACATTAGGGCTCATTTAGTAATCGCAAGGCTTTCATAATGATTCTCCAAGTTAGCCTGGGCTCAGTTTCATTGACGAACCACTGGTCAGCTGTCCACTTTTCAGCCATCAACCTTTCATCAAAAATTTGTTTTGTAGTGCAGCCTAAACGTGATCACGTCCTCCACGTGACATTCCCCAAAGAATGGAAAACCAGCGACCTTTACCAGCTTTTCAGTGCCTTTGGTAAGTCAAGCATAAGTATAGATGTCCTTTTAGGGTCCTGCTCTTCTTACAGTCTAGGTGGTCAGAGTATATAGATGGCTTTAGCTTGGACATAAAAGAGGATTACTATGCAAAGTTTTCATCTCAGAGAGTTTTTGGAGCTTGGTATGCTGCTTTCTTATGCCAATATGATCTGAGGACTTTTTGGTAGCATCCCACAGTAGAGCACTGTTACTCATCTATATCCATGGAAATAGGGTTAGGGTTAGGGTTAGGGTTCTAGCCCCTCACTGATGATCCATAGGGAGGAAGTCTAGGCTGAATCATTGTTAAGGTAAAATGGAAAGAGAACACCTGTTCCATAAGGGCAGGCAGTTGCTGCTTGATATCGAATAGTCCAGCAGACAAACACAGGTGTTTGAGGGGACTGAGTATGAGGTAGGTTCTTCTGTTACCTTTTTTATCAGGTCAGGTGATTAGATTAAATTGAACAGTCTTCTGATTAGGGTTTATAAAGGCCATTCTGATTGTAAGTCTTCAGCAGTGTCTTTTAATTTTAACAAATAAAGTATTTAAACTGTTCTGGAAATTCGTGATTAAAATGGAAGCAGCAAAAACCTGAATGTCCAATAATAGGCATGTTTAGTGAATGTTAACGTGTCTCCCCAACAGCTTAGTATGTAGCCGTTTTATAAAGAGTTGAAGAGTTTGTTAAAAGGTTGTTAAGTGTTTATATTTTAGCATTCAGAGTAAAAAGCAGATGCAAAGTAGAATTCCTATATAACTAACATCATTTTTGTTGAAATCAAACTGAAAGGATACACCATGCTCTTATCACTAAATGTTTTAGATAGGATTTTTTTCTTCCTCTTTGTGCTTTTCAATATTTCTTAAAATAAACATATATTAGCTTTTATAAGTACAAAACGTTGCTCAATTTTTAGGCACGTAAGTGTATGCAAGTATATTTCTGGCAAGTTATCCTAATCTTTGTAGATAGTCTAAATGACTTCTGAAATTCTAGCCCTGCTTTTTAATTTAAATGCAGTTAGATTTCACGGTACATTCCTTTGGTAAGCTTTGGATGTTGTTTCCCATCTTGTGTTGCTCTTACCCCTGTTTACTTAAACTTTAATTGGCTAAATTCAGCAAGATTCTCTGAGTAGAATATTTTTCATTTTAATTAAAGAAAGGTTAGCTGTGTGATATTGAACAGGTAACCTCTCTGTGTTTCCTCCTTGGAGATGATGATGGTGATGCTGCTGCCTCTCTAATGGGCTTGTCAGGATGATCAAATGAGCTGATCCATGGAATGCATTCAGAATAGTATGTGGCCTAGAGTAACTACTTGAGAAACGTTAAATATTGTTGTTGAGTCACTAAGTCATGTGCAGCTCTTTGCAACCCCATGGACTGTGGCCCACCAGGCTCCTCTGTCCCTGGGATTTCCCAGGCAAGAATACTGGAGTGGGTTGCCATTTCCTCCTCCAGGGGATCCACATCTCCTGCACTAGTAGGTGGATTCTTTTCCTGAGCCACCTGGGAAGCCCCCAAATACTATTTGTCTAAAAAAAAACATACAGGGTAGAGAGCTAAGGAAGTAATGGTAGTGACTTCTGTAATTGAGAAAGTCCTGGCACCCCAAGGTGCAGCAGGAAGTGAAAGTTCTTTCCTGTGAAGGAGACTCAAAGCAATTTTCAAGTATTCCAAAGCCTTCAAAAATTTTAATAGATAATACATTTTTTCATCACTAAGTTTTGCTGATGTTTAGCCATTTAAAAAAAATTCCAGTCTTCTGTGTTTTTTCAGGAAGAGGGTAGTGTGTAGATCTCTGCTTGCCCCTGGTTTTCTCCAGCTCCTGGCCCTCTGCTCCTCTCCCACCTCTGTCCGCTCTCCTGCATTCCGTTCTGTTTGCGTTTCGCCTTTGCAGAGGACTTGTCTCTGTGTGTGAAAGTCATTTTGTGCCACTATACTGCTCTCTGTCCCTCCGTGTTTTTCTTTTCTGTATTGGTCTGTCTTGGTCTCCTCTCTCTGACCCCTTCTTCTCGTCCTTTATCCCCTACCTGTTTTTCGTTATTTGAGTTCTTTCCCTGGCCTTGAGATCAGCATTGACTTTTTCTTATTTCTTACACACATGTTCTCTGGTTTTTACTGTGATCTTTTTGAAAATATACCAGGTTCATGGACTTTTAGTCCTTTAGTTCGTGAGCCTGGCATAGTCCTTCATTTATTTAAGTCTTGCATTAGTTTTCGTTTGTTTGTTTATTTTCAGTCCTGACCCCAGCAGTGAGAGTGCCGAATCCTAACGACTAGACCACCAGGGAACTCCCTACTAATGATCTTGATTGGGAAAAAGTCTCTAACCCTGGCAGGAGATTGGGTTGAATGATAAACTGCCTCAGGATTTAATCCAGAAGGATCTTTTTTTGTTTGTTTTTAAAACAAACTTTAGAAGATTCTTCTGGTTTTCCTGGTTTATCTGCTTTCTTGAAGTTTCAACTGTAGTAGCTACTATGATAGATTTAAGTTTTATTTCTCTGTAGTGCTGAGATTTTGATCATCTTTTAAACTAACACCTCATCTCTCTTTAAATTGATGGATGTTCTGAAACAGATCAGATATATAAATGGAATCTGATAGCTACCTAAATGGCTAAATGCTGGCTTTGCTTTTAATTCACGACTTCAGGTAACATTCAGATATCTTGGATTGATGACACATCAGCATTTGTTTCTCTCAGCCAACCTGAACAAGTGCCGATTGGTAAGTGTGTTGGTTAAAAGGGGGAGCTTGCCCACTCACCAGTCTAGATGCTGTGCTGTTCAGTCCGCTGATTCACAAGCACTGCTGCCTGGTTTGTTTTGAGCTTGTCTCTAAAATAAAGGAAGTAATTAGTAAGTATCGCATGTAGATGAAAAAATAAGACAAATGTATAGATTCTTTAGATATACTTTATCATATATTTTTCATTTTTCTGTTCCCTTCCTATAGCCCTTTTTCCAAAATGATTTGTATGTTTACTTTGAAAGAAGTAGCAAGTTGAGAGGAATGGGGAATACCAGATGGTGGTTCCTATATTGACCTGTTTGCCTCTATACTTTTCCCATTTATTTTATAACTTTTTGTGATTCACTTATTTCATTAAACTGGTATCAAATACTTGTTTTTACAGCAAATAAACTGAAAGATACTCTAGTTGCTTCTAAATTAGGATTGTAAAAAAGTCGAATACCAACTCTCTTATTGTTGGACCCTAAATAATTTTGATTTTAACCATCACAAAACATCCTATTTTCTTAGGATGCAAAGCTATTGAAGAAAATATGTATTGTTCAGCTACTTCTTCACATAGATTTCAAGTTCCCTGGTGCAAATAATAAAAATGTATGAAAATGTTAAGTATGCTGATTAACATTTTCTTCTTATTAAATGAAGTGCCACAGGCTATAAGTATACAATTCTGACTGATGCATGAGTAGAATATAAGCAGTTCTATATGAAAATTTCTACAAATACACAAATTCAGGTCAAATATTTTTTGGTATTTAAAAAAAAAGTATATAACCATCACAGGAATATATGCCGTTATAGAAATGGAAAGTTTAGGCTCTGGAGTCATATTGCTGCACTACCTATAGTGTGACCTTGGGCAGGTTCTTTAATAAGCCGCTGCTTATCTTTATAAACTGAGGACGATGTTACGGATTTTCTAGGATTGTTGTGAGGATTACATGAGATGATTATGTATATAAAGCTGGCATTGCTTTGAACTTTTATGGTGGTTATTTCGAAGTAGATTTCCATATGAAAGGCACTGCAGGAGCTTATGACACCAGGAACAGTACTGGATACAAGGTGTGAATTATATTGCTATTAATAGTTACATGTTCTCATATTTGCTTATTTGTGACCCATCCCCCCACAATCCTTAGAAAGACAGTTTACATGGAATCCGAAGGGAATGGGTTATTAGAAAGCTAAGGATGACTTCAAGTGTGGGGCAAGGACCCTGAGATTAAGATGGTTGTGAGACTTCAAGGAATTAGGCCATGCAATGGGAGTGAAGGGGATGCACAGGCTTTAAAGTCACACTGACATGGGAACTAGCCTGCCTCTGCCACCTGTCAGCCACGCACCTCGAGGCATGTCACATAAATTCTAAGCCACAGGCTCCTCACTTGAGAGATGGAGATGATGATAGTTACTTTGTAAGATGATATCACACATTATCTATTTAATTCGGCTGCTCTGGGTCTCAGTTGTGGCACTCAGGATCTTTGATTTTGGTGTGGCTTGCAGGATCTTTAGTTGCAGCGTGTGAACTCTTTGCAGCTTGTGGGATGTAGTTATCCAATCAGTGGCTCCCCAGCCCCTGCATTGGGAGCTCGGAGTCTTAGCCCCTGGACCACCAGGGAAGCCCCAAGATCACAGATTTTAAGTTCCCAGCAAAGAGCCTGGCACTCCACCAGCAGTGCCTGACAATTGGTAGTAATTATCATGATACTGCTTGGCCTCCATTGCTGTGAACAGTAAACGTAAGTGTGTGTAAATCTGGAATCTGTAAGACACTAGTGAGTAGTATTTACTTGAAAATGCAAGCATAATTCCTTGTTTATGGGTAAGAGGTGTCAAAGCCTCTTTTAACGTTCCTGTTATACTGTATTTGATGTCCCGTAATGATTATTCCCTTACTTATTTTTGCATCTTTCAATAGTACAGTAGCTTTTAAGCTCAATATTTTATTCAGTGATAGCTGAAATCAGGAAGCTAGATTTCAGAATCACATAGCCACAGAAGTCCTCTGATTTGTTCATTGCCCGTCTTATTCACCACTGGGGGCTTCCCTGGTGGCCCAGATGATGAAGACTCTGCCTGCAATGCAGGAGACCTGGGTTTAATCCCTGGGTCAGGAAGATCCCCTGGAAAAGGGAATGGCTACCCACTCCAGTATTCCTGCCTGGAGAATTCCATGGACAGAGGAGCCTGGCGGGCTGCAGTCCATAGTGTTGCAAAGAGTCAGACACGACTGAGTGACTGGACACAAACACATTCACCACTGATTGCCTTCTCATGCCTGGCATGTGAATGGGCCATGTCGGGAATTGGCCAAGATGAAATTGTGACTTTTTACTTTTTTTCCTCCTAGGTTAAGAAGTTAGGTGACTTTTTTTTTTAATTCCTTCTCTTCTTTATTTTTTATTTATTTTATTATGATGATTATTTTTATTTGGGGATCTTTGTTTCGGCCTGTGGGCGCTCTCTAGTTTTGGCGCACTGGGACTGCTCTGTAGTTGCAGTGTGCTCACTCCTTGCAGTGGCTTCTCTTGTTGCAGAGCACGGGCTTTAGAGCCTGAGGGCTTAGTAGTTGTGGCACGTGGGCTTAGCTGCCCAGCCAGGGATCACACCTGCGTTCCTCCTTTGGAAGGCGGATTCTTAACCACTGGACCACCAGGAAAGTCCTGTGACTTGTCTTTTGACACATGCGGCTTTACTAAGCAAGTCTAATATTCCACCATAGTCTCTCTTCTGACAGAAAAGACAACTCAACGTAAATACCTGGCCATTTGCACGTACTGTGCCTGTGACTGCAGTTTTCTTGGCCAGGAGCCGTCTTGTACTCAACCATCCTCTCCCTCCAGAAGCCTGGCTCTGTCCTACCTCCATCCTCAGCTCAGCCTCAACAAACGTGTCTCCAGGCTCCCTTTACAGCGGTTTGGACCCCATTCCCTGTACGGAGCCTGGTACCCTTTCTTAGCATACCTTGCTTCCGTGGTGGTCTTCCCAGATGGACTGCAGACTCTCTGAGAGCAGGGACCTTATCTCTTGTTTGCCATTGTGTTTTCAGGGCTTCGAGTTGTAGTGTCTGATGTTAGAAGTGTATGTTACGTAGTTGTTGAGCTGAATAAATGCCATTCAAGGTGTCATGACTTAGAAATGCCTTTTTGCACTTGCTGGGTGTATCTCGTGTCTCAGGCCTTGTGCTGTGATTTCTGAAGCGATGCAAATGTTTCACTGAAAGACAGTATAGAATTTGTTTTTTATCATGGTGATTTTACCGATGAGCAAGACCCAAGGTATTTAATATGCTGCAAATCCTGTTAATGTTATCTTAAACAAATTACTTATTCATTTCAGCGGAAACACAGGGCCTGTTAGATCAATAACATAACATTGGAAAAATCATTAAATGCCTATTTATATAGCAGCTCATAATGGCTTCTTTGGCTCAGTTACAAACTATTTTTGATTTACATTTAAGGAGTTGCTTTTTTACTGACACCTGTCTTTTTTTTTTTTTTTATTTCTTCATCGTACTGAGTCTAATCAAGATTTCTTCAGAGCATTTTCATGACTATGACAGCTCTTTCTCAGGTCTATCAAAATGATTAAAACTCTTCTCCTGAGTGTCATTTAGTTTGATTCCTGTTGCTTTTTGTTTCTTCACATTCTTCCCCTCTGTCTGGGAAGACAGCCTGTGGGCAGTGTGGGACTTGATGCCATGGAGGAGATCACTTAGCCTCATCGTTTGAGAATTTTTCTCAGAGTCATTGAATAAGAAATCACCTGTAATGGTCACATCTGAATAACTCAGACATATTTAGGATTTTTATATACCTAATGCAGTCTTGTTAAATGGGGGAAAGAGCTCAACAATATTTCAAATGTACTGGCTCTTCCTAGTCTTACTCTCAATATTTAGACATTGTCTTATGTGTCCTTAGGCTCCTCTGTCCATGGAATTCTCCAGGCAAGAATACTGGAGTGGGTAGCAATTCCCTTCTCCAAGGGGATCTTCCTGACCCAGGGATCGAACCCGTTTCTCCTGCAGTGCAGGCAGATTCTTTATAGTGTGAGCTACCAGGGAAACTCCTTAAATACATTATAAGGCATTATCCCTCTGCCTATAATTGTTATAGAAATAGCTTGAGGGAAATTAGCTTTTCATTTGTTTTGAAAGTCAGAGGTTGGAGCACACCATGAATACTACAGAGAAATTTTAAAAAACAAAAATTGATGAAGGCCCTAGGTAAAAAAACCTAGTGGTTATTTTGTAAAGCTAGCCCCCCTTCAGGGATTTACAGAAATTCCTGATACGCTGCCTTACGAGCTTGTTCACGATGAGTTTATGGGGATGGGTAGGTACCTGGTTTTACAGCTTCACTCAGTCCCTAGTATGAGTGTGTTTATGTTAAATCATCCTTTTAAAAGCCCAGCTTGTGATTGTGCTGAACAGATAAACATCAGAGCTGTGATATGGTTTTTGAGGTGATTATTTAGTACTGGATTTCTGAAGAGGCTGCTTATAACTTTAAACTTTACCTGTGCTTTTTGTTAGCCTTTTAAAGTTTACCGAATCTGTAGAGGTACTCATCTGTGGGATTGATTTGTGTTCTCGTTTTTCCTCAGTCACTCTAGGTTCCTGACTTTGTTGCTCTTTTCAAAGAACCAGCTTTTGGCTGACTTCATTTTTCTATGTTGTTTGCTGGCATCTATTTTGTTGGTTTCTGCTTTGTTGTTTTCTTTCTTTTTTTTTTTTTAAGTTGCTTTGGATTTACTTTGCTCTTCTTTTCCAGTTTCTTGAAATAGAGTTATGTGCTTTTTTTTTCCCCCTGTCTTCTAAAATATTTTTGAGCCTGGCTTCCAGTAGCTTAGCAGTACAGCCAGTGATCAGTCAGATGTGCTTGAGCACCTTGAACCAGTAAGGCTTTCTGCTTTTGCCAAGAAGGTCCGGGAATGTTCAGCATCCCGCCTTCAAGCAGTTCATAAGTCTGCCCCAGTGTTCACTTTGGGGTGGACCTTCTTTCTCCAGTGTGAGTGCAGAAAGCTTCACGCCCAGCCAACAGTATGTATGTAGCTAAGACCCTGTCCCAGTCATTGATTTTGACCTCTTTTTGGTTCTAATACAAGCATTTAAAGCTATAAGTTCCCCCAAAGCACCGTTTCAGGTACATCCATCAGCTGTACTTTGTGTTTGCATTATTGTTAAGTTAGACACGTTTTCTAAAGGCTCCTTTAACCAGGGATTATTGGGAAGGCTGTTGTTTAATTTCCAAGTACTTCGAATTTTCCTAGATTTCTTATTGTTACTACTTTATAATTTAATTGTGTTGTGATTAGAAATTTTACTATGATTTCAATCCTTAAATGCAGTGAAATTTGCTTTATAGTCTCACATAAGATATGGCCTGTCTTGCTGAACGTACTGTGTGCACTTGTAAAGAATGTAAATGCTGCAGGATAAGGTTTGGTCTATAAATATCACTGTTGTTCAGATATTGTATCTTTACTGAGTCTTATTTAGTAATTCTATCCATTTTTGAGAGAAGGTGTTAAACTCTTGGATGATTGTGGAAATGTCTATTTGCCCCTTTCATTTTGTCATTTTTCATGTCATATATTTTGAAGCTGTTATAATTGTTTTGAATTTCTGGTAAATTCATTCATTTGTCATTATGAAATGCCTGTCTTCATCTTCTGTGTTACTGTTATTTTTAAGTCTAATCTGATATTAATGTAGTTAGTCTTTTTTATGTTTGGCAAATCCTTTGTGGTGTATCCTTTTTCTTCCATTTACTATGAGCCCATCTATGTATACATAAAATAATCTCTTGTATTTGCAGACAGTGCATAGTTGGGTCTTGCTTTTTTAAAAAATCCATTCTGATAACTCTGACTTTTTATTGGAGTATTTAGTCCATTGATGTTTAGTGTAATTATTTCTATGCTTAGGCTTGTCATTTTAAAGTTTGTTTTTTGTTTATTCACTCTATTTTTTATTCCTTTGTTTCCCCCTTTCCTGTCTTCTTTTGGATTATTTGAAAAATTTAAAAGAATTCCATTTTAATTTTTCTGTTGGCTTTTTAGTGTTATATACCTATTTGCTTTAGAAATTTCAACATATATTCATAACTTTTCACAGTCCTCTTAGAGTTCATGTTCTCATATAGAGGGTGGAAACCTTACCTATATATAGGTAGAAACCTTTGTATATATATTCCACAGAATTCAGTACATTTAAATAGGTCCATTTACTCTAATTCCTTACTGTCTTTCTGGCTGTGACTGGCACAGGTATCATTACAAGTGCTCTGATTATAAATCCCACAGAATGGTGTTATAGTTTTGCTTTAAGTAGTCATATGTATTTTAAGAAATTAAAAGGATGAACTTTTGTATTTTCCCAGATAGTTACCATTTCAAATGTCTTCATTCATTCCTGAAGATCCAAGTTTCTTTAGGGTATCATCTCACTTCAGCCTGAAGAACTTCTTTAGTATTTCTTATAGTGCTGGTGTGGTGGCAACTATTTCTCTTGGTTTTTCTTTATCCGAAAATGTCTTTTTTGGCCTTCATTCATGTAGAACATTTTAGCTAGGTATAGAATTCTGGGCTTTTCTTTCAGCATTTAAAGATGTTCCACCGTCTTCTGGCTCCCATGGTTTCTGATGACAGGGTTGCAGTCATTTGAATCATTGTTGCCCTCTGTGTAATGAATTGTTTTTCTCTGACTACTTTAAAGATTTTTCTCTCTACCACTGATTTTTTTAGAGTTTGAGTATGATGTACATAGGCATGGCTTTCTTGAATCTATAGATTTATGTCATTTATCAGGTTTGGGTAGTTTTTAGACATTATTTGAATGTATTTTTCCTGTTCTGTATTCTCTTACCTCTTCTTTTGGGGCTTCAGTTACCTATATATAGGAGACCTTTTGATTTTGTTCCTATGTTTCCTGATGCTCTGTTCATTTCTTTTCTACCTTTTTTTCTCTCTTCTTTAGATTGGATCATTTGTGTTGACCTACAAGATCACTGACTCTTCCTCAGTCATCATTATTCTGCTATTAAGCCTGTCCAGTGAATTTTTAATTTTATATATTTTTTAGTTCTGTATTTTCATTGTTTATTTTTCACTTTTTCTACTTCTCTGTTGAGATTTTTTATTTTGAGCCTATATACCTTTACTTTGATGAACATATTCAGAATAGCTAGTTTAAAGTCTTTGTCTAGTAATTCCAATGTCTGTGTCATCTAAGCATTGGTACCTGTTGATTACCTTGTTTTTGAGACTGGGTCACATTTTCCTGACTCCTCATATATTCAGTAACTTGGGGTTGTTTTCCTGGACAGTGTGACTATTCTTTTGTGGTGACTTTGGATTCACTTATATTCCTCAGTGTGTTGCTGTTTTTGTTTTAGTTTTAACAGGCAGTTAGCTTAACTTCAAAGCCTCTCATGCTTGTGGTGGGAAATAGCTTAGATATTAGCAGTTCAGACTGCTTTCACTCTGCCACATGCATGGCCAGGGATCAGCCAGTTGTGCTGTGTGTGCTCAGGCACTTTTCAGTCATGTCCGACTCCTGGGCGAGGGTATGGATTGTAGCCCACCAGCCTCCCCTGTCCATGGGATTCTCCAGGCAAGAATACTGGAGAGGGTTGCCGTGCCGTCCTCCAGGGGATCTTCCCAACCAAGGGATTGAACCTGTGTTTTTTATGTCTCCTTCGTTGGCAGGCGGGTTCTTTACCAGTAGTGCCCCTGGAAAGCCCCACATTGGGGTGCCCAAACCCTGGGTTCCTCTTTCTAGGATTCCTTCGTCATTCCATATTGCCACTGATTACCCCTTGCTCCCCCAATCCCCAGCCCCCTGACCCCTCTGACAAGAAAGACATGGGATTTCTCTGTCAGAGTTTTAATTCCTCTTTGCCCTTTTTACTACAGATTCCCTTTAGGGCATAGTCACATTAAAAAAAAAAACCAAAAACCCAGGAAATTCACTCTATGCTAGTTTGCTTCCTTCAAGTTTTGACTCCCCTCCAGTATCTCTCTGTTTCTGTCCCAGGGCCCTTAAATACTTGCTTTTAGCATTTCCCCCAGAGCTGATGTTGTCATCAGTGGAAAGGTCAGCTTGTTAGGAGCTTATTCCTCTGTCTTGGAGGTGGAATGCTTTTACCTTTGCTTTTCACTTGTTGCCCCTATAGCATCTGCTTTTGATGCAAAACTTCCTGCTCTACTATGCCATACTTGAACTACGTCTTTCTCTTTGTTTAATAACATTTTAAGAGAATCTAATGTTAGTGCAGTAACAACCTGTCACTTACTTCCTCTAATCAGTTAAAAAGTTTCAGTTCAGTTCAGTTGCTCAGTCGTGTCTGACTCTTTGCAACCCCATGGACTGCAGCACGCCAGCCCTCCCTCTCCATCACCAACTCCAGGAATTTACTCAAACTCATGTCCATTGAGTCGGTGATGCCATCCAACCGTCTCATCCTCTGTCGTCCCCTTCTCCTCTTGCCTTCAATCTTTCCCAGCATCAGAGTCTTTTCAAATGAGTCAGCTCTTCGTATCAGGTAGCCAAAGTATTGGAGTTTCGGCTTCAACATCAGTCCTTCCAGTGAACATTCAGTACTGATTTCTTTTAGGATTGACTGGTTGGATCTCGTTGCAGTCCAAGGGACTCTCAAGAGTCTTCTCCAACACCACAGTTCAGAAACATCAACTCTTTGGCGCTCAGCTTTCTTTATAGTCCAACTCTCACATCCATACATGACTACTGGAAAAACCATAGCCTTGACTAGACAGACCTTTGTTGGCGAAGTAATGTGTCTGCTTTTTAGTATGCTGTCTAGGTTGTCATAACTTTTCTTCCAAGGAGTGAGCGTCTTTTTATTTCATGGCTGCAGGCACCGTCTGCAGTGATTTTGAAGCCCCCCAAAATAAATGTTTAGTTCCTTTTAAATACCACTCATATACTGATAGACAATATCCTGACAAATGATTGGTGTTTTTGCTTCTGTCTGTGGTGCTTTTCATAGTTGGCTAGTGTGTTTCTGTATATTTATTCTTGTCAAGAAATGCACAGAACAGTCAAGAACCAAAAAATAAGTGATATTTTTCCTTTCTTGGTAATTTTCCTAATCTTAAATGGTATGTGGGTTCAACAGTTATCTTGAATTATAAATTATGGCAATAAATAAATGAGTTCAACTACAACATGCCTTTTTAAAATAAAAATTCTTTTAAATAAGCTTGTTCCGGAGGGAGAGGATAGATGACAACTTTTGGTTAAAATTATACATGATTTTTATGCCGTAAGTGCTGGATCCCGAAAGCAGTGTTCTGTTTTGTTTTTTGACCACACCACGCAACATGTGGGATCTTAGTCCCCTGACCAGGGATTGAACCCATGCTTCCTGCAGTGGAAGCGGGGAGTCCTAACCACTTCCAGGGAAGTCTTTATATTTGTTTTTATACAGGACAAAATTTTTTTTTTTTAATAGTAGTGGCTTATTGAGTACTTCAGTTTGGTAAAGGGAAATCATTATTAGTATGAAGCATGCATGTCTAGGGACTGTGGCCAAAATCTTAAAATTAAAAAAAAAGCATGCATGTCTATATGTTATGTTTTGATATCTTCTCCTTTGAAAACTTGTAAGAGCAACTGACTCTTTTTATTCCCCCTGTAAATCACTTAATCCACAAAAGGCACTGTGGAAATTTTTGATAATATTTATTAGGAACCTTCTTGTTTGCCTAATTCCCTTATGTGTTTAATCTTGAGAGTTAGCGGTCTTATGCACCTCTGCTGTGAAATCTGTATCAGTCAGATTTATTTAAGAGTGTGACGGTAACTTGGACTCTTCCTAATTAAGGCATTAGCTGGTGTAAGAATAGGGCGGAAAGTTTCCTGACTGCCAGATAAGGCTTCCCAAGTTCTTAATAGAATTACCAGTGTTAAAGCAAGCAGTGAGGAAATGAGTCCTGTGGGAGTGAGAATGTCACCAGGAGAAACGCAGTGCTTATGCCTCAGAGGCTGGATGTTTATCTTCTGTTCAAGGAACTGGGTTCGACCTTTGTGTTTAAGGGGCCATGTTATATCTGGTTCGAAGACTTTGCTTTGTGATGCACTGGCCGAATATTCAGGAAACCCATCAAATTTAGTTGTCATGTCATTTGTTAAAATATTGCTTTTGTTTTGCTCTCCTGCTTCCAATTTTAGAAGTAAATCAAACTCACTATAGAAAATGTGAGAAATATCTGAAAATATAAAGGCAAAAACAGTTCAACCATGGTCTCACCATCGAGATATGAATGCTAGCAGTATTTTGGTTAGTGTTTCCTGTCAGTTGTTGTACTCTGTCTGGGTGAGTATTTTTATAATGTTTTTAATACTAGAGACCTGACTTTAAATGCGTTTTTTAAAAACAATCATATATTTATTTTAGACTTTTGGCTGTGCTGAGTCTTCCTTGCTGCACGGACTCTTCTCTAGCTGAGGTCGCAAGGCTACTCTCGAGTTGTGGTGCGTGGCTTCCCGTTGTGGTGGCTTCTCTTGTTGCAGAGCACCGGCTCCAGGGAGCTCAGGCTTCAGCAGTTGCGGCTCGAGGACTCCAGAGCGCAGGATCGGTAGTTGTGGTGCACAGGCTTAGTTGTTCCGAGGCATGTGGGATGGGATCTTCTTGAGAGCCCATGTCTCCGGCCATTGGCAGGTGGAATTTTTACCACTGAGCCTCCAAGGAAGCCCTAAATGGTTTTTAGGCCTGCTTTTTTATTTAACATTATTTCATAAGCACTTCCCATGCCATTACACATTTTTCTACAAGTTTCCTTTTAATGGATGCACTATATTTCATTGTATAGATATATATAACTTATTTAACTGGAATCCCTTCTGGATTATATAAGTTATATCCACATTTTTACTATTTTTAAATAGCTTCTTTAATGAGCATCTTTGCCTTTATCTCTGATTATTTTCTTAAAAGAAATTCTGAAGACGTGAAATCGTAATGATGATCTTAAAGAAAAAAATCTAAAACAAGTCATTTTTTCCTCTTATTGAACAGTGATAATTTTTGTTAATAGAAAAGTTTTAAAGTACCCAAAAATTAAGAATTTGTATAGCATCCCTCTCATTATTAACAGATAATGCAGTAGCATTTGAGATGTACTTTTGAATTGTGTATATTTAAGTATATATTCATCTTATAGTATTTTATGCTTTGTATTGTTTTACTGTGTTCTTTTAACAGTGCTTCATGTCTATGTAATAAACTCTTTATATTTTTTTGTGTTTAGTTGAAGAACATTTCATCATGAATATATCATCATTTATTTAACCAGTTCTGTGCTGGACATTTGTACAGTTTTAGGACTCTTTACTCCTATTTCGAAATAAGCTTTTACTTATTCTTCAGATTGAGATTAGAATTGTTCTGGTAGGGTCACTCAAAAAGTCCACTTGGATTTTTCACTGCTATTTTAACAAATTAATTCCATTGATGTCTTTATTTTGACATATTCAGTCTCCAGTGAGGTATATGTATCTTTTCCTTTACTCAGATGATTTTGTGCATCTTTGAATGTAATTTTGTGTCTTGTGGTTCTTGTGTTTATCAACATTCTTTTCAGGGTTACACAGAAGAAGTTATAAAGCAGGTTCCATTGCGTCTGTCCCAGAGAACAAACAGGCTCCTTTGTCCTCTGTGTCTCCTGGAGTTTTCTCAAATTCATGTCCATTGAGTTGGTCATGCTGTCTAGCCATCTTATCCTCTGCTGCTCCCTTCTCCTTTTGCCTTCAGTCGTTCCCAGCATCAGGGTCTTTTCCAATGAGTAGGCTCTTTGCAGCAGGTAGCCAAAGTGTTAGAGCTTCAGCAACAGTCTTTTCAGTCAGTATTTAGCATTGATTTCCTTTAGGATTAACTGATTTGATCTCCTTGCATTCCAAGGGACTCTCAAGAGTGTTCTCCAGCACCACAGATTGAAAGTGTCAATTCTTCAGCACTCAGCCTTCTTTATGGTCCAACTCTCACATCAGCATATGACCACTGGAAAAACCGTAGCTTTGACTAGATGGACCTTGACAAGCAAAGTGATGTCTCTGCTTTTTAATATGCTGTATAGGTTTGTCATAGCTTTCCTTTCAAGGAGCAAGCGTCTTAATTTCAAGGCTGCATTCACCATTTGCAGTGATTTTGGAGCCCAAGAAGATAAAATCTCTCACTGTTTCTACTTTTTCCCCTTCTGTTAGCCATGCTATGATGGGACCAAATGCCATGATCTTAGTTTTCTGAGTGTTGGTTTCAAGCTAGCTTTTTCAGTCTCCTCTTTCACTCTCATCAAGAGGCTTTTTAGTTCCTCTTCATTATCTGCCATTAGAGTGGTATCATTTGCATATCTGAGGTTGTTGGTATTTCTCCCAGCAACCTTGATTCCAGCTTGTGATTCATCCAGCCCAGCATTTCACGATGTACTCTGCATATAAGTTAAATAAGCAAGGTGACAATATATAGCCTTGTCATACTCCTTTCCCAATTTTGAATTGTTCAGTTGTTCCATGTCTGGTTCCAACTTTTACTTCTTAACCTGCATACAGGTTTCTCAGGAGACAGGTAAGGTGGTCTGGTACTCCCCATCTTTTTTAAGAATTTTCCACAGTTTGCTGTGATCCACACAGTGAAAGGCTTTAGTGTAGTCAGTGAAGCAGAAGTAGGTGTTTTTTTGGAATTCCCTTGCTTTCTCTGTGATCCAATGAATGTTGGCTATTTGATCTTTAGTTCTTCTGCCTTTTCTAAACCCAGCTTGTACATCCAAAACTTATTGGTTCACATACTGCTGAAGCCTAGCTTGAAGGATTTTGAGCATAACCTTGCTAGCATGTGAAATGAGTGCAGTTGTATGGTAGCTGGAAAATTCTTTGGCATTGCCCTTCTTTGGGATTGGAATGAAAACAGACCTTTTCCAGGCCTTTGTCCACTGATGAGTTTTCCAAATTTGCTGACATATTGAATGCAGCACTTTACAGCATCTTCTTTTAGGATTTTAAATAGCTCAGCTGGAATTCCATCAACTCCACTAGCTTTGTTGGTAGCAATGCTTTCTAAGGCCATCTTGACTTCATACTCCAGGATGTCTGGCTCTAGGTGAGTGACCACACCATTGTGGCCTTCCAGGTCATTAAGGCCTTTTTTATACAGTTCTTGCCACCTCTTCTTAGCATCTTCTGCTTCTGTTAGGTTCTTATCGTTTCTGTCCTTTGTTGTGCCCATCCTTGCATGAAATGTTGCTTTGATTGCTCTAATTTTCTTGAGGAGATCTCTAGTTTTTCTCACTGTATCGTTTTCCTCTATTTCGTTGCATCATTCATTTAAGAATGCCTTCTTATCTCTCCTTGCTGTTCTTTGAAAGTCTTCATTCAGTTGGGCATATCTTTCTCTTTCTCCTTTGCCTTTCGCTTTGCTTCTTTCCTCAGCTATTTATAAAGCCTCCTCAGGCAACCACTTTACCTTCTTGCATTTCTTTTTCTTTGAGATGATTTTGGTCACTGCCTCCTGTACAGTATTTTGAACCTCTGTCCATAGTTCTTCAAGCATTGTGTCTACTAGATCTAATCCCTTGAATCTATTCATCACCTCTACTATATAATCATAAGGGATTTGATTTAGGTAATTTCTGAATGGCCTTATAGTTTTTCCTATTCTCTTCAATTTAAGTCTGAATTTTGCAATAAGGAGTTCGTAATCTGAACCACAGTCAATTCTAGGTTTTTTTTTTTTTTTTTTAACTGACTGCATACAGCTTCTCCATTTTTAGCCGCAAAGAACATAATCAGTCTGATTTCGATATTGACCATTTGGTGATGTCCATGTGTAGAGTTGTCTCATGGGTTGTTGGAAAAGGGTGTTTGCTATGACCAGTGTGTTCTCTTGACAAAACTCTGTTGGCCTTTGTCCTGCTTCATTTTTTACTCTAAGGCTGAACTTGCCGGTTACTCCAGGTATCGCTTGACTTCCTACTTTTGCATTTCAGTCCCCTGTGATGAAAATAACATCTTTTTTTTTTTGATGTTAGTTCTAAATGGTGTTGTAGGTCTTCATAGAACCAGTCAGCTTCAGTTTCTTTGGCATCAGTGGTTGGGGCATAGACTTGTATTACTGTCATGTCAAATGGTTTGCCTTGGAAGCAAACCAAGATCATTCTTTCATTTTTGAGATCACACTCAAGCACTGCATTTTGGACTCTCTTGTTAACTATAAGGGCTACTCCGTTTCTCCTAAGGGAGTCTTGCCCACAGTGGTACATATCATGGTCAGCTGAATTAAATCCACCCATTCCTGTCCATTTTAGTTCACTGATTCCTAAGGTGTTGATATTCAATCTTGCCATCTCCTGCTTGACCACGTCCAATTTACCTTGATTCATGGACCTAACATTCCAGGTTCCCATGCAGCATTGTTCCCTAAGGCATCAGATTTTACTTTCAACACCAGGCACATCCACAACTTAGTGTTGTTTCCATTTTGGCCCAGCCACTTCATTCTTTCTGGAGCTATTATTAATTGCCCTTTGCTCTTCCCCAGTAACATGTTGGAAATGTTCCATCCTGGGGGTCTCATCTGATGTCATATCTTTTTGCCTTTTCATACTATTCATGGGGTTCTCCAGGTAAGAATACTAGAGTGATTTGCCATTTCCTCCTCCGTTGGAGGAGGAGAAGGAAACGTTTTGTCAGAAGTCTTCACTATGACACATTTGTCTTGGAAGGCTGTGACCCATGAAGGGGATGAAAGATGTTGCCAGTGAAATCTTATGGGATGGTGAAACTACAGGTAAATTTCACTTTCTTGTGTGTGTGTTGTTTTTTTTTTTTTCCTGTTTTCTGATTTTTCTGTAGGACAGGTATTACCTGTATATTAAAATTTAATAATGAAGGCATACTTCTTTCATTTTCATATGTGCAAGAAGACAGCAAAAGGAAACTTCTTGCTTCTAAAATTCTTAAATGTCTAGCATGTGGTTGACTGTAGTTATTTTATGGTACTTTTTCCTGATCATGAAATTTATGGAATTAGTTCCTCTGCATTTTCCTTCTTCAACTTTTTGGTATAAATCTGCTATTCCGGGAAGATAAGTATGAAGCATTTTTGATTTGTGTTATTTGTTGATCATATTTCCACTGTTGAGTATTTTTACAACCTGTCCTTTCTTGTTTATCCTGGAAAGAATCCCAAACATCACTTTTGTAGCAGGATGAATGTCACTTCATTATGTTCAGCAAAAGTGCCAGAAAATATTAGACCATTGGAGTGTTAAGTAATTTGTAATTGATGGTGGTGGTGACCCTGGCACTTCAGACCAGGGTTTTACCTTAATTTATACACCTCAATATCAACATATCTAGATATTTACTAGTGTGTTTCAGGTTGCTTGATTATAAAAAGCAAGCATGGCTTAAAATAAGTGTTTAATTATAAGGCTTTATATTACACTCTCCTACTAGTAGGAATGTCTTTTATTCCTCATTAATTGGAGCAACATGGGGAATTTCATGGAGGTTTGTTTTCTAATTGCATCACAGGCCAAAGAGCAAACTGCTACATTACTGGGGAAAGGAACAGAAAAGCGGGCTTCCCAGGTGGCACCATGGTAAAGAATCAGCCTGCCAGGGCAGGAGACACTAGAGACTCGGGATTGATCCCTGACTTGGGACGATCCCCTGGTGTAGGAAATGACAACTCACTCCACTATTCTTGCCTGGAAAATGGCATGGACAGAGGAGCCTGTGGGCCACAGTCCATGGTGTTAAAAAGAGTTGGACACGACTGAGGAACTGAGCACACAGACGACATAGAAGAGACACCAACACATGAAAATAAAACTTTGAGCTTTTTTCCCTTCAAAAATCCTTTATTGTTATTATGTAGGTAATTTAAAGGAAAGGGAAATAAATTATTATAGCATATTATCTAGCAACACAGTATGAGCTACTTATAGGATGGATACCTACTAATTCTAGTAATTATTGTTTCTCAAAATATGAATTGTGTTATAGTACAAGCCAGGTTACATTTAGAGGTGCATTTTTATAATCATATATTCAGATGGCATGTAAGCTTTATTGATTTATCACTGTGTATTGGTAGAAACCTTGTATTTTTATGTTCAGTGTTCTTTATAGTCACGGCAGAGAAGAGGATAATTATGAGGTGGTTTGCAAGGTTTTTTAAAAAGATGAGTTTCTAGAAATTTCTTGGTGGTCCAGTGGCAAGAACCCTGAGCTTCCAGTGCAGGGGGAAGGGGTTCCATCTCTGGTCAGGAAACTGGGATCCCATAAGCTTTGTGGCGTGGCCAATAAAACCCAGAAAGCTGGGTTTCATTTGAAAGCTGCAGTGTTAATCTTTGCATAAATATTTGCCTGTCTACTGCTGAAGAACCAAGGTTCTGAACTAAGAAATAGAGATGAAATA
The DNA here is from genome assembly GCF_000754665.1 of Bison bison bison. NCBI lineage: Eukaryota > Metazoa > Chordata > Mammalia > Artiodactyla > Bovidae > Bison > Bison bison. The sequence continues at coordinate 5,774,871 of NW_011494707.1, read as the reverse complement.
ACAAGGGTTTCTGCACTCAAGGAATTCATGGTTTGGTGATGCAGATGGGGATCTAGACCACCAGTACATCACTGGGGGCTGGGATAAGGTACGCCGCTCCGAGAGAGAGAACCGGTTCAGACTGTCATGGAGACACAGAAGAGGGTCAGCTGGGGAGGCTTCCTGGAGTAGGTGGTACAGCTCCCAGTTCTGAGTTGGATGGAGTTATAGTCTAGTAGAGGAAACCTGAGAAAGTTCTGGCAAAGAATGGGACGAGCACATCCTTTGATTTGATTGGAACGTGGGTACACGTGGTGGAGTGGCCGGAAAGGAAGTTAGAAGGTCGAAACATGAAATGTGTGCATTAAAACTAGGAGTTTGCTTCTGATCCCTTGTACAAGCCTCCTGTAATGGTGATCTGGAGTAGTCTTTTTTTTTTTTATGGGCCACACTGCAAAGCCTGCTGAATCTTAGTTTTCCTGACCAGGGATGGAACCTGATGAGTCCCCTGCAGTGGAAGCACAGAATATTACCCACTGGACCACCAGGGAAGTCCCCTTGAGGTAGTTTTTTAAATCAGGTTTTAAAATAATATATTGCATCTCAGTTTGGTTTTTTTTGTCGTTGTTGTTGTTGAAGTCTGGGGCTTTCAAAAGAATTTCCAGGTATGGAGTGCTTAGTGTGTCAATTTGAGCTGCTCCTGCACAAGCCTGGATGCTGTCAGAGGTGGCACAGCCCCCCCGCCCCCCATGGTACTCCTCCATATGTGTTGGTGTCATTGTAGCACAAGGTCAAAAATAGACGGATATATTCAAGCAGGTTCTGTTTATTTTTAAGTGTCTAGGAGGTTGGTCTTTGCTTCAGAGCCTTCTCTGAGACAGGCCAAATTGAATTTATCTGGGAAGCTGCCATGTCTATAAATGCTACACAGAATAATAAATGGGCCAATGGCTTCCAGGAATCGGTGACAGAGCACTTCAGATCCTAATTTAGAGTTCATAAAAATTATCTCTTGACAAACAAGATTGCAAAAAAAGGAAATCCTACCTAGTGGGCTCGTCTTTGGACAAACATATAAACATTTGTACAAAGGATACTGAAGCGAGTCAAGGTAGGAGAGAATAATTGAATGGGTGAGTGAAAGAAGGTATCCAGATGGCAAGTGTTATATGCCGTCTTACATCCTTGGTATATGGGGTGGTTGCTGGGATGAGTTGGGAAGGCTTTAAGAAGAGGCCTCAGTGGGGTTCTTGAAAGAGGGCTGATCCTGAGTTAACAGAGAAGAGAGAGAATGGTTCAGGCGGAGCTGTAGGCAGCAGAATGGATGTTTACGACAGGGTTTGTCAGGCTGGCTCCCTCTCACTGGGCTGTGAAATCGTTTTAGTGACTGAGTGTGACCAGCCTATTTTTTATAAAAGGAAAAAAGTTAGAAAATGTCAGAGTGAGTCTCATGTGATAATGATAGGTTTGCTTTTTTTAATGTAACTTTTTTCTAGGTATAAATCTGTACGTGTGGGAGTGTGTGTGTGTGTGTGTGTGTGTGTGTGTGTACTGGGTTGTAATAAAAATGTAGTGTTGCAGGTCATGGCCAAAAAAGTGAATTCAGACAGTTTAGGAGATAAGCAAAGCTTCCATGTAATGGAGAGTCTCCTCTTCCGTGTGCAGAGCCCTCCTCTGGCAGGTGAGGGTGACTCTGACAGCGATCTGCGTCCTCAGGTGCTCCCTGTCTCTAGCGGGGCTGGGGATCGGTGTGGACAGCAGATGGCAGGAAGGCTCGTTCCTTCACTCAAGTCTCCATGAACCGGGTGGAGACCTCCATGCTTCTCAACCCAGAGAGGGATACTGTGGCTAAAACGTCTCACCCCTTTCCATCCCCCTTGCTCGCTCTTCCTCATTGAAGGCAGCTGATGGTGAAATTAGGAAAAGGCTGACATCCCCGGGCCAGTGGGAGGGATCATTGTATTGAAGAAGGCAGGCCTGGAAAACCAGCTGCTAGGGTCTCTTCCTAATCTTGAGATTAGGAAATAGTTTAGATTTTAGAGGCTCCCAGCAATTGTCAGGTCTTTTCACTGATGTGGGGTGGGGGTGGGGGAGGGTCACCTGGTCTGAATTTCCTTTTTTTTTTTTTTTTT
>NW_011494707.1:5733763-5772660 GCF_000754665.1 Bison bison bison | reverse complement strand
TTTTTTACTTTTTATTTTATTGGGGCATAACTGATGATCCTGGTCTGAATTTTTTGTAGGGGGTGGCATTGGCCATGGTAGGAAGCCCTGTTTGGGCCTCAGACCCAACATCAGTCTCCAACACAGGGAGTCTCATGCTTTGGGGGAACCTAAAGATGATACTGTGTCTTCATCCATTCCTCCATCTGTCCCACAACTTGTTGAACCTGTAAGAGGGTGATGCTCCCTCACTGCCAGCTGGGACCAGTGGGAGAGATGGTTGGAAAGGACCAGATCCTGAGGGCTCCTGGTACTGCTGTCCAATCAGATGTGGACTTTGTATGTGAGCACCGGAGAGCCTTTCTGTGCACCTAGAGGTGTGTGGGTGTGAGCGTGGGTGATGACATGTTAAGAAATTTCTTTCCTCACATTTCTTTCCTGCGTGATAAGGAATTTCTTTCCTGTCTTTCCTATTATTTCTTTCCTATAGGAACAATGGGTTACATGCTGTGGGAGAGCTGAGAGATTGGGCATGACTTTCCAGAAGTAGAAAGTCGACCAGTAGTGAGCTACAGTTAAATTTTCTTCTATTCCAGGATTGGTCCTTGAGGGTGTTTGTTTACTACTGACATTATTTGGATTTTGTGGAAACTAAAGTTTCCTAGTTTGCCACTCTTCTGAGTTACCAAACTGTTGAAATGCTTTTTAAATCCGGGTGTGACTTTCTGTGTCTTGTCTTCATTCCATGTCACCGACCAGAAGGTGGTGCTGTCGTGCTGGCAACTAATCCACCTTTCCATCTCCTAGTAAAACCTGTCATCTAAATGCTTATTCACATTAAGTAGTGTGGACAGATAGAGTGTGCCGTTTGCACAGCGTAAACCCCATGCAGTACGGCAGTAGTTAGGCAGCATTTGCGGGAGCAAAAACCTCAGAGTCTGGAGCTTAGAGAAACCTGCCACCAGGATCTCCCTTAGGTGCCTACTCAGGGCCACTTTCACACTCAGGGTGAAGTGCCACTCTTCTAAGAGTCAGAGTGAAGATTTCTGTTATTTGCTGTTTGATCTGTGTGCGGTCTTCCATACTTCGGTTTGAACATTTATGAATAGGAGAGAAGTTTCCACAGAGAGAAAATTTCCTCTCTTTTAGAAGATCTGAGTACCTGGAGAAAAACTCCTGAATCAGGTTTGCCAGAAATACTGTTCTCATTCATTGGATACACAGTTAATTGAATTACCCAGCTTACTGTAACCATTTGAAAGAAACCCAGATGCGATGATGAACTTGGAATAAAATTGGCTGTGTGATCTTGGGTGCTTGACTTAACTTCTCTGAACCGTCAGCTGTAAAAGCAAGATGAGAAAATATACTTTTCAGTGCCGGGAAGAATTGATGGCAGTAAGAAAGGTGATGGTCTCACGCTAGCTAGTTAGCAAACATGCACTTCTTACCCTGTTCCTTCCCATTCAGAAATCCAGACATTAAAATATTACCGAACTGATTCTATAAAAAGTGTGCATTGCCGCATCATGGAGACTGGTGTAAAGCTTGCAGAATGATGTACCTCTCAGATAAAAGTACCCTCCATGTGCACCTTTTCAACATGAGGCCAAAACTGCTGCCAAAATGATTTTTCATCGTCTGTCCCTTTCTTACCTGTGGCTTCCTGCCTTGCTGTTCTAATTCCTCATTTACCCACTTTGTAGTTAGGGGTTTCCCCTGGAGCCTACAAGGGGGCCCCATTGCACTAGCTCCTGGAGCCCCTTCCTGTTAACAGAGGTCAGCTTTTCAGGAGCTTGGCAAGTAATCCGAGGACCCTACAGACCCAGAAGTCAGTAAGATTGCTATAAGGTTGGTCTACGGATTTATTCCCAGAGTCAGTTCGGGAGGCTGGTTTGGGCATGGTCTTAAAAGTACAGTCAGTCCTCATCATGCACAGATTCTGTGTTTGTGAATTCACCTACTCGTTAAAATTTTTTTGCAACCTCAAAATCAGCACTCAGGGAGCTTTTGTGGTCATTCACGGACATGCGCAGAGCAGCAGAAACGTGACTCTCCAGACACACACGGTCCCCAGTGGAGGTTGAACAAGGCGATGCTTCTCGGTGCAGCTCATACCGTAAACAAGGGTCCTTTTCACCGCCTATTTATTGCCACTTTTTGCACATTTTTGTGCTTTCTGTTGGTGATTTTTGCCATTTGAAATGCCCCCGCCCCAGCATGGGGCCAAAGTGCTGTCTGTATTCCTGGCACGACAAGACCAATGTGCCTTGTAGTGAGAGAAGCTGCATTCAGGCATGAGTTACAGTCCCTTATTGCTCAGTTCAGTAGTAGTGAGTCAGCAACATGTGTTAAATAAGGTATCTTTACACAGAAGTACACGAACGACAAGCGTGTGTGTTGATTGGCTCAAGAAAGCCCAAGGTTCACAGGGACCTGGCCCTAGTCTCCCCCAGGGAGCGGTGGCAGTGTTGGAGGATTCTTATGGAAACATGAGACTTGACTCTTTTCATCTCTGCCTTCCTTTCTCCTCCGCATGTTCCATGCAGCACCCTTAGGGAAAAAGGATTTCTGGGCTGCCTACTTGTTTTTCAAGGAGAGCTGTGAGAGGTTTTGGTTCCTGCCTAACAGGAGCCCTGCCGCAGAGATGGGCTTGCTGCAGGGGGCCCAGCCTCACCAGTGGTGACCTGGGTGGTACCTGGCACAGGGACACCCTGAGTGCTGGGTCATTAGGTGGATGGACACCGAGGAGCTTCATGTAGTGAGCTGGGTTACCAGGAGCCATCTCCTCAGAGTATTGTGATTTTGGGCATTTGATCTTATTATGGCTGTATAGCTAAAGGATCGAGATTGTATGTTGGACATCTGTGCCTGTAATTCCTACAACTCTTGCATTTGACTTTTATTGAAGATGATTTGTCTTTATTTTTTCTTTTTTCTGACACCGTAGTTCTGCAGATGAATCCTCTTGTGGATTTCCACCTCACTTTTTTCGTTGTGTGGTGAGGTTTGAGAAAACCTGGATGTGTGGTTCACCTTGCCAGCCTCTTCATATCTGCAGAATTTAGCTTGCATGTTGGTCCCTTTTAGAAGGGAAGGGGCCTGAGGTGGGAGAAGAGTAAAAGACTGTGGAAGACTCACTTAATCCCTTTGCTAGGTACTTAGAGAAAGTAACGTGCGGCAGATTTGGTTGAAAGGGGACTTGCTGTCCCATTACACAATCTTTCTGTTCGCCTCTGTACACAGAACACGGAGTCCGGTCTTCCCTGAGTGGAGCCCATAATTAAAGTGTCACTTGTAAGTCTTAGGCTCATCAGATCCCCGGACTCACTGAGCAGCTCTGACCGGCCGCGTGGCACGTGGGACGCCTTCACGGCTGAGCGGCCGTGCAGACAGGCGGCAGTGGGTGTGGTGGGCAGGCTGTGCCCCGGCACATGCTCGGCTGGCACGTTGCTGCCTTCGCGTACCTGCCTGGGAGCTTGTTGCACACACAGCCACTCTTGACTTTTCTTGTGGGTGGGGTGTGTGCACCCTACCCGTCTGAGAGTGATGGATGCCCCGCCTCGCTGGCTGGGAGGATTTGTCCCTTCTGTGACCGCTGTGTTGACGGGACTGTATCAGTATTAAGTATTGAAACTGACAGGTCTTGGACAACTTCAGACATGGCTTCCTGCACTTCCCAGACACATCCTTATCTCGCAGATGGGTGGGGGTCATCTGTTTCACTTCTTGGCAGAGAATAGCCTTTATCCACTGGTGCATTTACTTCCTCATCTGTGGAGGGTCACATTTAGTAAGAGAGGCAAGGCATAGGAACTTAATCTGTGTGTTTTCCTGAGAGATCTTTCAGTTGAAATTCCGCAGTGAGGTTACCTCCGAGTCTTCTGGATAACTTCAGACCAACAGAAACAAGGAACTACTTCATTTGCGACCCCCATGTGTGCATATGTGTTTTTTAAAGTAGTGCTAGTAGTGTTTGTCCTGAAAATATCTGTCATAGACTGTTTTAAAAAATCTGTTATTGTTTAAATTCTCCTCTTTCTCATGAAATTACTGAGAATTAATTGGAGGGACCTGCCTTCCTTGCCATAATGTGTACTGTGTTGGGCTGCATTTAAAGGAGAGATTCATTTTGATGTACGAATAAAGTAAGAGTTGCAGTTTTTACACATATGTATAAAATTCTGCTATGTTGTCTGGTAATAAAAAGATTTAATGGATCCGAATGAGGAAAGATACAGACAAACACCACAGGGCAGGATCGGAATGGCAGCGATGGTTATATTTTGTTGATGTTAACTCCTTAGAGAAATTTTTACAAGCAGTTGGTAGTCATTTTTAGTATTACTACGGAAACATTTTAATGGAATACTGTTTGGAAAATTATATGTAAGTGGAGATAAAATGTTTTCGGTAAAGTATTTTAGGTACATTTAAAGACTTTTCTCTAAATTTTTGTTAGATTTCTAATTTGAGTAAAGGGAACTTTATCCCTCCTAGGCTTTCCTGGTGGCTCAGTGGTGAAGAATCCACCTGCAATGCAGAAGTCACAGGATCCCTGGGTTGGGAAGATCCCCTCGAGGAGGAAATGGCAGCCATTATTCTTGCCTGGAGGATCCCCATGGACAGAGGAGTCTGGCAGGCTCCAGTCCATGGGGTCACAGAGAGTCGGACACGACTGAAGTGACTTAGCATGTACGAATCCCTCCTAGTCTAGTCCTTCCCCTACCTTGTAAATGCTTGCAAGCATTTTGAAAAGTGATTATGTTAGAGCTTGATCTTTGTCTCCTTGTCTTGGTAAATCGAATACTCCTAATGCCTCAATTTAGCAGCAGCAGTGAACAGCTGCCCCTTGGAGTCAAGATCTTTTTTCATAATTCATGTTTGGGACAGGAACGTGTAGCTGGTAATGAATCGTGATTCTCTAAACTGCTCGGGGTGGACCAGGAGTCTGATAATATACTAGTTTGTCTTCAAGCCTCAGCTCTTCTTTTAGAGCTTCCTTTCTGATAAGGAAAAACAAAACCGAACAGAGAATTCATAACTAGGCAGTTGCCTTGGGAAGACAACAGCTCATGAAATGTTTTCAGTGTGTTAGGCTAAGGAAAAAGAGAATTTAAATAAAACTCACAGGCTACAATCAGCCCCTGTGTTGCATCTGGGCTCCCTTGAATGACTTAGTCCTTTATCTCCCTAATCCTTGCATCGCTCCCTGGAGGCATGCAGACGCAAGCAGGTTCCGTCTGGCCGTGCAGTTAGCTGTTTCTGTGTCTTTGATATTAAGTGGCACAATCATTCCACGTTCTTCAGAAATGTATAATTTTTCCTCAGTAGAGCTCACTCTCTACACATATACAATATTAACTTTAGGTTAGTGGGAGGGCAGATTCTCTGTATTGAGAGGAAAGGGGCAAAAAGTGGAGATTATTGTTGCCTGCACCTCCGTCCCCACCAGAGCATTTCTGGTTCTGTGACTTCACGTCAGGAAATGTGGTTAAGATCATGCTCGGTTGTTCAGTTGTGTCCTCCTCTTTGCAACCCCATGGACTCTATCCATGGGATTCTCCTGGCAAGAATACTGGAGTGGGTTGCCATTTCCTCCTCCAGGGGATCTTTCCAGCCCAGGGATTGAACCCGTGTCTCTTGAGGCTCCTGAATTGGAAGGATAGTCCATGGTATTTGTCAAGTGTTGCTCTGTGACCTGGTCACTTTTTACAAATATTCCAATTGTGTTTGAAAGGAAAGTGCAGTTTTCCAGTTGGGAAGTATGGGGTAGCATATGGGCAAATCAAGGTTGTAAATATGTGGTTCTGATCCTTTATTTATTTACTCATTCTTTTCCTTTGCCTGATCTGTAAGTTTATAATTGACTTTTTTTTTTTTTTTTTAAGGTCCTACTAGTGGTTTTGAAATTCTTGGCTTCTCCTTATGATTCTGTCAGTTTCTGGTTTGGAGCAAGTTAGTCCCATTGTTCTGATTAGTGGTTTGTTGTTTTTGCCCTGAACTCAGTTTTGTCTGATACAGCTTTATTAGACCAAAAGTTCCCTTTTTTAGTTAGTATTTGCTTCATATCTTTTCCAGCCTCATAGTTTCAACCTTTTTGGGTTGCTTTAAATGTGTCTTTTTAAAAAATACATATTTATTTATTTGGCAAATTCCTGCAATTCTAGAAAAAAAATTAGAGGAATTTGACATAAGTGATAGCAATATGTGTCACTTATGTGGAATCTTTTATATATATATATATGTGTAAACGAAATTATTTAAAAAACAAATGGACTCACAGACATAGGAATTTTATGGTTACCAAAAAGGGATAGTTGGCAGGGGGCAGGGGATATGGGGAGAGAGGGGAGAGAGAAAATAGAAGCCGGAGGGGGGAAATTTACAGGAATTTGGTCTGTGGTATGTCAGGTGCTCTATTTTACTTTGTTTTCCATACAGAAAAGGGAATATTTAGGTTTGTCAGAGTGTGTTGTTACAGCAGCTTGATAGAGCTGGAAAAGCAGTGGACATGGAAAGGATGTTCTGTCAGATCTTTCACCTTCTTTAAGCCTGTTCAGGGAGCCAGACTAGGAAACCAGAGGGTAACCCATTGTGGCACCGTCACCAGACGGGGGCCCCAGATGGTGAGCCTAAAGGGATGTGGAGAGGGGCGAGGCTCCTGCAGTCCAGTCGTTGGTTTGGTAACGTTTTTTAATTGCAGAAAACTTTTAAAGATAGACAAGAAGACGGAAGGGTGTAATGAATCCTTCTGTGTGCTCACCCTGAGCCTCCAACCCCAGCCACCAGAACAGCCAGTCCTGTTTGAGGTCTGCCGATACTCACTGTTCCCCTTTATATTTTGAAGCAGATTCTAGACACCACATTGTATTTGTTGGTTTGTGGTTCAGTGTGTACCTCTCAAAGACAAATTTTTTAAAAAACAAAAATAACAAACAACCATGAGACTTCTCTCACGGTTCTTACGGTGCAGGTACGCTGCGCTCCCAGTGCAGAGGGCCAGGTTCAGTCCAGGAGCCAGATCCCACACGCCACCACTAAGAGTGCGCATGCAGCAAATGAAGGTTGAAGATCGTGGGTGCCGCAAGTATGGCCCAGAACAGCCAAATAAATAAACAAAACATTAAAAAATACTATTATTGCTCTTAAAAAATTACATCTTTACTATCATCAAAAATTCACTGATTGTTAAAATTTCCAGTTATCTCCCAAGTGTCGTGAGTTTTTCCATTTGAGTCAAGAGCCACACGAGGACCACACACTGATTGTTGAAATGTCTGTTAGGTCTTTTAATCTGTAGCTCTCTTTCTCTCACTTATTGAAGAAACAGGGTCATTGGTCCTGTAGAGTTTCCTTCAGTTCTGATTTTACTGTGTATCCTTGTGTTGTCTTATATATTCTCCTGTCCTCCTGTTGCCTATAAATTACTTCTTAAATCTAGAGGCTTGACCCAAATAAGATTTGATTTGGCCAGGATGCAAGACCCCTTCATGGGTGCCATTGTGTTCTCCCGTCAGGAAGCCCATGATGTCTGGTGTGTCTCGTTTTGTGAGAGAGCTCATAAAACTGTTGTTAATGCTTAACCTAGATCCTTTATTTCATTAGAGATTGCAGTAGGGTGATTTTGTCATTTTAGCATTCCTGTTTCCTTTATTTGTTGGAATACATTTCTAAAGAGAAACTCACTTATCTCCAATGTGGTTTGCAGTTGATATAGGAAAAGCAGAATATGTGTTTGCTTCATTTATTGTTTTTTTTTTTTTGTAAAGTGAGTTGATTTACTAGAATTGTCCATTTGTGACCAGTTAGCCATTTTGGTTTGGTGTCACAATGAACCCATGGGCCTAGTGGCACATAAGCATCTCTAATGTGACCCACTCAGGTACAGTTTTGACCCTTATCTATGATCCGGTTCTCCCAGCTTCACAAGCGAGAGCCTCTGGCCAAGTCCTTCTGACCTGCCCTGCGCCACGACAGGGTGTTCCAGGCGCACCTGTACATGTTCTGCCCCAGGCCTGGGGTCAGCTCTCCTCTGAGGGGCGCTGGTTGTTCTTCATGGAAAATGCTGTTTCAGGACCACAATCTGGGTGCCAGCCTGCTTACTGGGCTGGGTTGGACATTGTTTGTGAGCCTTTACAATAGACAGAGCTAAGAAAAACATCTTTTTCTTTCAGATAAAAATACATCATGAGTTTAAACTGGTATTTCTGATTCAGGACTGAAGTTTTTCACTTAACCTCTTTTGTCTTACATATATCTTCTTTCTCCCGTATACCGGGAGAATACCAGGAAGGGTGAAAATAGAGGATCATGTAATTATTCGTCTGTTTTATCTCATGATATATATACCCAGAAGTCTCAGAACAGCCAGCCAGTGCAGTCAGCACCAGTGTGATGCAGAACAGTTCAGACTTTTTGCAGTTGTTTGGCTTGGGCTCTTCCCCAAGGGACGAGGGACACACAGTCTGATAGCTGTTCTAAAGCCTTTTCCATTAGTTTCTCTCTGAGTTTATGCTCCTAGTTGGATACACTTCAGGCTCATTTTTACATTTTGCAGTTCTTAGGGATCTCTTTTAAAAATATAATTATTTTGTAATGATTTAAAATATCGTCATGGTCCCAAAGTTGGTTTTAAAAAAGAAGGTATACTGTATTCAGAAAAGGCTAGTTTTTAGTAGTTTCCTCCACCCTGTTCTCTCCCTCCCCTTATAAGTAACTATTTTTAAAAGTGTGTTTTATCCTTCTTTTGTTTACTTTTCCTAAGATAAACAGATAAGTTAGACATATTTATATTCTATTTATTAGATAAATTGCAATCTGTATTTACTTTTTTTTCAGCTTTGCTTTTTTCATTTCACAAGATATATGGGACAGAGCATCACAGTCATATCACTATAATAGTACAGCGCACGGTTGGATTTTGCTTTGCTAGCCAATCTGAATTTTTTTCTTTTAATAGATGAGTTTAAGCCCATTTAAATTTGTTCATATAACCAATATGCTTGGCCTCGATTCTGTCATTGTTTTATATTATATATATATTTATACAAGTCTTTTATATGGGTAACCTTTCTCTGAATGATCTGTTATTTATTCTCTCTTGACTTTAACTAATATGTTTTTTGACGTTTATTGTTTTTGTGGATTTAATAAAATTTTTATTTTATTTACTTATGTATTTTCAGCTGTGCTGAAAATTTTCTTTGATGCTGCACAGACTTTTCTCTAGTTGCCGCAAGCAGAGGCTACTCTCTAGGTGTGGTTCTCGGGCTTCCCATTGCGGTGGCTTCTCTTACAGAATGCGGGCTCTAAGGCGCTCGGGCGTCAGGAGCTGGGGCTCGCAGGCTCAGCAGTTGCGGCTCCCGGGCTCTGGAGCACAGGCTCAGTGGTTGTGGTGTACCAGCTCAGCTGCTTCGTGCCTTTTTTGATCCTCCTGGATCAGGAATCGAATCCATGTCTCCTGCTCTGGCAGGTGAATTCTTTACCACTGAGCCCCAAGGAAGCCCTGGGTTTTGTTTTGTTTTTTAAAAGAATGACTTATATTTTTGTCTGAAGGGCTACCATATTCTAATGCCATTATGTAATACGTTAGCCAGGCCCTTTTTCACTGTCCATGATTTCCCTCTGCTTGCATTTTGCTTGTTAACATCCCTTTGGCCAGAGGAGGTCCCCTGTCGGTCTGAAACTGAGGAGGAGCAGTGAACCCACCACCCCTTTTGATGGGAAGAGCAGAAAAGTCACGTTTCACAGGGTGTGCATGAACAGAAGGAAGAATCTGGGGGCATTGGCAGTCTGCCACAACTCCCATTATATAGTGTTTTTAATCTTGTCTATTTGTCATCATTATCTATTGGTTCCCTACCAGTATGAGCAATCTTGAAATTAGTTAATAACCTCTTATTTTCCTTGCCTTCCCTCTCGTCTGCATCTGACTTGAAGAAATACCCTTGTACTCACCATTACTAACTATACTTAATCTTTTTAAAAAAAATTTAGTTCGATTTATTTATTTGGCTACACTGGGTCTTAGTTACAGTCTGTAGGATCTAGTTCTCTGACCAGAAGTTAGACCCAGGCCCCCTGCACTGGCAGCATGAAGTCTTAGCCACTGGATCACCAGGAAGTCCCAGAACTCCTACTCTGCTCCTCTTGTATGCCTTCCTTATTCTCAGCTTTTCTCTTTATTAATATCTGCATTGTCAGAGCAAACAGCCATATGCACTATAATCTATCTCTTATAACCATCATTTAGTGTGAGTCCTACAGGTAAATATACATTCAGTGCTCACTATCAGTACTTACAATGATGTTTCTTAAGTCAGTTTGGTTTTCTGAAGCTTTTTCTCTAGTACATGTTTTAGGAAGTCATGGGAAAAATGCTTCTGAAATTCTTGCATGTTAGTTTGTCTGTAACCTTTTTGAGAGTCAGTTTAGCTTATCACGCATTCTTATGTTTTTAGATGTTGGTTCAAATATTCTCTGAGTATTTAAAATAATGATGTTCCATTTTCTTCTGGCTTGAAGTGCTTCTGTCAAAGGCAGTCTCACATTTTCCCTTCTCAGTGTGTTGCTCTTTTTGATTGGATGCCCCAAAGATTTTTTTACTTTAAAGTCTACTAGTTTTACTAAAATATGTCTTCAGGCTAGATGTCTTGGATCTGTTTTCCCAGGTATGCATCTTTTCCATGTACATTATTGTCTCCTTAAAAATTAATTGTTTTTGGTTACTTCAGTCATGAAGTAACTGAAGTAACATGAAGTAACATTAATTTTCAGTATTGTTCTGTGTACTGCTTTTATTTTTGTTTATGAGAACTTCTGTTGTACCTGTCTGGATCTTCTTTGTCTGTTTTCTGTGTCATTTTCCAATCATTTTTAACCTCTGCATTTCTTTTTGGTTTAACATTTTTCTCTCCTTTTCATCTCTTATGTCCCTTAAGACATTGGATTTATTCATTCTTCTTTCTAATTTAGTCTTCATTTATAAAATGATTTCTTTTATGTCAAATTTTTTCTTGAGTTCTAATGTTTTCTTGAGTGCTGCCCCCTCATTTCTGAGTATTTCTAGGTCTCATTTTGTGCTCACATGTATTTTATCATTCTCTTAAATTCTTACAGTTCATTTCAAAGTGTTAGACACAGTTTTCATCTCCTTGGTAGGCATGTCTTTCTGGCATGCTTTCATTGACCATCGGGATAGTATTTCTGCTACTTTTATAATAACTTCCTATGGGATTTGAACACAATCCCTTTTCTGCTACTCATTTTGGTGGTTTATTTTTTAACTATTAAAACCTCTGGAGAAACATGTTGACAATGAAATATTTGTATGTGTATTTGAGTTTAGACATCAGTCCTAGTCTGGAGAAACATGTTGGCAATGAAATATTTTTGTGCATGTGTATTTGAGTTTAGACGTCAATCCTAGTCATCTCACAGCAGTGAAACATACCATAGAATTTGCTACCTGTGATGGGTTAAAGGCATTTCATGTTTGTACTGGGGACATTGTTTTAAAAGGAAGTTAACATCTCCAAGTACTTAGGTTCAAGTTCTATATGTATTGCTATGACTGAGCTGTGAGAGACAGGAGTGGGTATATATTTTAGAATCTGACCAGCGCAGTAACAAAGGCAAGTTTGGTTTGAGGAGACAGTGAGGAACAGGGATGTGTTGATTTCGGGAATTTGTAGAGATGTTTGTTCTTTGTTCTGCGGACCATATGATGTGTTATTACCAACAGAGAAGTTATATGATAAAAGCTTAGCTTCCCCTTGGCATTTGTGATAATTAACAGCTTGATCTTATGCAACTTTTCGATGTCATCTCATTTATACAAAATATCCTTATCAAGTGCCCACTGTATGCCTGCCGTTCCAAGCCTCCTGTTCCTGCTGCAAGCCTTTCAACAAGGTGCATCCCCCACTTGGAATGATCGTTCCCTAGATGTTTAGTGATTCTCACTCTCACTTCACCTCCGTCACATCATTGAACCAAATCTCTTTGCCTTACCATGCCGTTTGACAGTAATTCTTACACACACACACACACACACACACACACACACACACACACACACACACAGAGTCTCTCTCTCTTTCTCTCTCATGTTACCTCTCCGAAGCACTGTAGTTGTTTGACTTTTCATTTAGTTTGTACACTTCCCCCATGTCTGTTTCCTCTTACTAGAATCAAAGGTCCAGGTTAGATGCCCAGTGCTTAGAATGGTTCGTGACACACAGGAGGCGGTCAGCAGTTTATTCAGTTAGCATATGCATGCTGGACCCTGAGGACACAAGGATGAGCAACATGTGCCTCCCCACCCCCACATGGAATTTAGAGTCAGTGAGAGAGGTAGATGTTAGTAATAAAGTGTAGAAAGTGCTAGATGAGAGGACAGGACAGAGGAAACAGAGGTAGTCTAGGGCAGTCGGGAAGGCCTCTCTGAGAAGAGAGTTTTGAGCTTAAGAAGCAAGGGTGTGGTGAGCTTGAGCTTTGTGGTGGGAGTTGTCCAGGAGGATGGAGCACCTCTTTCACGAGCTTATCAGTCAGAGGGAACCAGGTCAGCACTGTGAGGAAGGAGAGAGGTGAGCAGACACCGGGGTGGCTGGGCAGGGCCGCTTCTGGCAGGGCCTCCAGGCCGAGTTACAGATTTTGTCCTCAGTGAGCTGTCTAAACAATAGTACCCGTCACAACCACATAGGTTGGGTCCTAACTCAGACAGTGTGGTGTGTTCACAGTATGTATGGTAAACACAGGGTTTTACAGGATGCTCAGCAGGGAGGCAATGGCAACCCACTCCTGTGTTCTTGCCTGGAGAATCCCAGGGACGGGGGAGCCTGGTGGGCTGCCGTCTGTGGGGTCGCACAGGGTCGGACACGACTGAGGCAACTTAGCAGCAGCAGCAGCAGCAGCAGCAGGGAAGCAGAGTGATTAGTAGTGGGATCCATTTGTCATGGTTCCCTCATAGCGATTTTGAGAGCCCTCAGATAAATACATGTATAGTAAATATTTGTATTATTTATTAGCAAGGTTACAGTACTATAATATTTTTGTTTTTAATAGTGCACTTTATTTGCTGAAGTTCTGAAAATATGTTTTAGGTTGGTTCTGGAAGAGAAGCATTTATTTTAGTTATAAGACTTCAAAAAAAAAGGAAGGGGGGGAAAAAAAGCCCTTTAAAATGGACAGTTCAGCTTCAGTCGCTCAGTTGTGTCCGACTCTTTGTGACCCCATGGACTACAGCATGCCAGGCTTCCCTGTGCATCACCAACTCCCAGAGTTTGCTCAAACTCATGTCCATCGAGTTGGTGATGCCATCTAACCATCTCATCCTCTGTCGTCCCCTTCTCCTCCTGCCTTCAATCTTTCCCAGCATCAGGGTCTTTTCCAGTGAGTCCAAAAAGCTACCCTGGGTGGCAGTTTACAGCTTGAGGAGAATATGTTGTTTTATGAGATTTTCCTACAGCGTCTGTTGGAAAAAACAGGTGAAACTCATTACCCCCATGCTTTGGAAGAGGCCCTGACCTTTTCCTTTTCCTCTTCACATCAGGTGGCCAAGATATTGGAGTTTCAGCTTCAGCCTCAGTCCTTAAATGTGCAAGATGACTGCTTTTAATGCCAGTTTCACCTGGAAAGGAAGGGTTTTTAGAAGTATATGGATAAAAAGAGACAGCAGATGGAGTAAGGCAGAGTGCAAAGAGCAGGATCTTTCTGGCATTCCATGGCCTCACTCTGATTTCCACGGCCTGATTCTTACAACACTTAACTGATGTTGGCCAATTACTTTATCCAGACGTCTCTGAGCCTAGGTTTCCTCTCATAGAAAACAAAGCTGAACTATTACTTTGCTCATCCGTCTGTAGCGAGTCAGGGAGCCTCCTCCTCAGGAGGCCCCATTCGCCAGCCTCCCAGCATGGATGAGGCTGAGTGAGAGGATTGCTGGTACCACACTTAGCACGCGCCTGCCGCTCAGGAAATTCTCCACTGCCTGGCAGCTCCCACCTCCAGTGTGGGAGATAACTTACTTGCCTTACGGAGTTTTGTACACAATTAATGGCTTTTTAACTTAAACTTCCTTCCAAGAGAAGAAAAGAAAATCACTTCTTTTTAGATCCCAAAAGCTTTTCAGAATTACTTTTGAGATGCATTTAACCCTCTAGGAACATGGATCCCTACTTGAATCTGTTAAGCCTGTTAATTCAGGAGGCAGAAGAGAGCCAAACAAAGATACCTCAGGTTCATATTTTTGTCATGATTTCAGTGTGTTGACTCAAACTTAGGTTATGTGCAATGTATTATTAGCTATCCTCTCTGACTCGCGTTGGAATTCGTCCGTTGCTTGAACATTTCCCAAGTAATTTTTTTTTTCTGTTTTTTTTTTTTTTTTTTTTAATGAGCCATCAAATAGGATGTGGCTTGGGGTTTTCTAAGCCATAGGAATGGATTTGTTTTAATGCGTCTGGACTCCGTTTCCCTCTCCTTTGTGAAAAAGAACATTTTCATTTCTGAGCGGGGCATGAAGGGTGCAGGGTTTAGGCTTTGTCCCTAGCACAGACCAAGCTATTTCATCCTTGACCTTTGAAAGATAATGGAACCTTGGACTTATCACCCTGCGTCAGCTCACGGAGATAAGCAAGCTGTATGCTTTTAGGGTTTGAGCTAGCAGTGACTTTTAAATCTTGTTTTATTTTCTTAAATAAGGGACAACTAATGTACAATTTAAAGGAAATGCTTGTGTAGATTGGAGGTAATAGAAGAAAAAGAATTTGTCATCTGATTTTTGTGTTTTGTTGGAACTCAAGGGGAATGACTTCCCCTTGAGAAGAGAAAAAATCTCAGTTCCCCAACCAGAGGTTGAACCCAGCCCCTCAGCAGTGAAAGTGTGGAATCCTAACCACTAGACCACCAGGAAATTCCCTCCAGAAACTGCCTTTATTGAGCAATCTCACGATCAGTTGGCATCTAGAACTTTGGACATTAGTGATTTTTCCCATCCTGTGTGGCCCAGTTCTCTTCTACCTTTTCTATTCTCTGTAAAGATTTTTTCTGTCTCTCCTCCTCCCTGGTTTAGCAGGCAGAAGAGCCAGCTTGGCTAGATACTGAGCGCTCTCTGCATAGCAGTCGGAACACTGCATCCCAGGGTGGTGGTAGCTAGGTGGTCTGCAGCTGTGTGCTTCTGCGGTTGTCGGTGAAGCCCTCGGCTTCAAATGCAGTTACCTGGTATGGTCTTTGGAAACACAGAATGACAGATTAAGAACTAAGTCCAGCTCAAGGTTTGGATTGCCTTAATTAGTCATTTTGATTAAACAATTGTTTTCTTTCTCTTTAAAAGGCCTTGATCATCATCTTCGTATCGCACAGATTCATCTTTCTTCTTGTGCTTTAAAAAAGTGAATTTTTATAAAACTTTCATAGTTTAGGGTTCTATACAGGTACTTAATTATCCCTTAAGTAGATAGTTTTCCCAACCTTGGTTTCCCCCCACCCCTGCCCCAAGAATTTGTGAAAATGTTCAAGTGGTTAAGTTGGCCACTGCATAAATATTGGTTTAAAAAGCTACCCTGGGTGGCAGTTTACAGCTTGAGGAGAATATGTTGTTTTATTAGGTTTTCCTACAGCTTCTGTTGAAAAAAACAGGTGAAACTCGTTACCCCCATGCTTTGGAAGCGGCCCTGACCTTTTCCTTTTCCTCACAAATGAACATATTCGTCCAGCTCTCTGCTGTTTGTTCTCTCTCGTGGGGAGAGTCTTGGGCCTCAAAGATGCTAGAACAGCCTGTAGCAACACTGAGCAGGCTAAGTTTAATTGTTGAGTGTCTGGGAATCTTTTCTGAAGAGGAAGGTTTCCACCAGTTGTTCTTGTCGTTTTGTTGGGACGTGTTTGTTTGTTGGCTCTGCATGAAGATTTAAACTCTCCTCTGAAAGGAAACAGGTGTATGTTAGCACAATAAATTGTATATCTCTCCTCTGGTGAGTTGTGAAACCCTTTTCTTAGTGACCAGAAGTAAGAAGGACGTTTAACCATATTCTTCCTTCTTTACTAAAAGAAATACTATGCCAAAATGTTTATTCCTTTAAGAATAGAGTTCTTCCCCCAAGGGTTGCGAAATGCGCTTATATCTATGAAGCAGGTTTCTACCTGAAACAGTTGCTTCTATAGGCTTTTTGCTCCGGGTATAAAAATCTCTGTCATTTAATGCACTTTGCTCTCACGCTTGTGTTAATGTTGTATGTAAAGATGCTTTTCAGATGCTCTTAGATTTTGGTAATATTTGATCAAATATTTGATCTTCATATTTGTGAACTTTAAACAATAATGATGACATGAATTTATCTTTATAATTTGTTATCCATTTGATGGGCTTCCCAGGTGACACTAGTGGTAAAGAACCTACCTGCCAATGTAGGAGAGACGCGAGTTCGATCCCTGGGTCAGAACGATCCCCTGGAGGAGGGCATGGCAACCTATTCCAATATGCTTGCCTGGAAAATCCCATGGATGGAGGACCCTGGTGGACTGCAGTCCATGGGGTCGCTAAGAGTCGGACACTACTGAGTGACTTCATTTTCACTTTTCACTTTTATGCATTGGAGAAGGAAATGGCAACCCACTCCAGTGTTCTTGCCTGGAGAATCCCAGGGACAGGGGAGCCTGTTGGGCTGCCGTCTATGGGGTCGCACAGAGTCGGGCACGACTGAAGCGACTTAGCGGTAGCAGAGAGTATTATGCTAAGTGAAGTAAGTCAGAAAGTGGAGACAAATTTCATATGATATCACTTATACATGGAATCTAAAATGTAACATACATAAACATATCTATAAAACAGCACAGACATGGAGAACAGACTTATGGTTGCCAAGGAGGGTGTAAGGGAGGAAAGGATTGGGAGTTTGAGCTTAGCAGATGCAAAATATTATATATAGGATGGATAAACAACAGGGTCCTATTATATAGCACAGGGAACTATATTTGATCTCCTATGATAAACCATAATGGAAAAGAATGTTTTATGTGTGTATAACTGAATCACTTTGCTGTATAGCAGAGATTAACACAATATTGTAAGTCAACTATACTTCAATAAAATTTTTAAAAGAAAGCATATTGGTAATTATACTGCTTTGTCATTTGTGACAGCATCTTAATATAATCTGTTTACTTAGAGCCAAAGAAAAAAGTTACTAAATAATCATGTAGTAAGTCACATTTATTGAATTAAGCTCTTTCTTCCCCTTCTCTCCACCTTTAGTTCAGTAACTCTCAAGTGTACTGTCTGTGCTTTCTTTGAGCATGCAGGACCAGCTGAATGAGACAAGCAGGCTGAAAATCGTCATGCCCATCCATGCAGTAGGAATCTTGTCTGAAAGCATCAGAGGCTGATCAGTGAGGTCGAAAAAGCAGATAGATAAGCTGATTGCATCTTCTCTGTGGCAGCTTGTAGCCTTGTAGGGGAGGTTCCTTTCTGAATGCAGAGGGTTTTCTTGAGAGTTAGTCCAAGTAGGTGAAATCTCTTAAGTGAATTATTTCTCTCAATAATTTTAATCATTCAGAATAATTTTGTTTATAATTTGGCTTATTCTTTGAAAATTTTGCCTCTTAAAAATTTTACCTTCTGCATTCTCAGAATAATTTTTATTATTCTCAGAACACTTGACTATCAAGAATAATTTTTAAATTCTATCACATGTTGAAAGTTGTCAACGCAAGATGTTGACTTGCCTACCTTCAGAATGAAACCAAGATATTCATTTAGTTAGTGATAACTCTGTTCTCTTAAGGCTGCAGTTAAAAGTGAAGTGAATTGCAGAATTTGGGTTCAGCCTAGACTAGGATTTTTGAGGTTGAGCTATAGCCAAACCCCAAATTAATTAAATAAAATATTAAGACTGCTCCGTCTCAAAGAAAATTTGTTTGATCTTTACTGGCATTGAATCAGGCCTTTTGAGTAGAACATTTTCAGTGTATTAATAATATGTATAAATAGCTCATAACCTTCCTCTGTAATTATCAGAAAGTATGCTGTCAGTTTAAAAGTTTTCTTTTTAAATAGAGCTCTCTCTTTATTGTCACAGAAGACCCAGCACCATGGGTCTATGAGCCTGCGTTCCCTTGCTCTCAGCTTTCAGATTGTCTCATTGGGTAACTCCAATAACAGAAAAATTCCACTGTGTTCTAGGTCTAAGAATGCCAAATTTTATTGTCTTTTGTTTTTAAAGTATTTTTAAAAAATGAAATGAATACATGCTCATTATAGAAAATTGGGGAGAAATGGAATAAAGACAATCACCTAGAAATAATGGTAATAACCTTCTGGTAATTTTTTTCAGTATTTTGCCTCTTTATGTAGGTCTAAGTGTCCATCATTTAGCTTTTGCTATTTTCATTCATAGTTATGAGAGATTTTCTCAAGTTATTTAAACTTGTCGGGGAAGGAAAAAATTTCCCTCGATCCTTTTTAGATTCTTCTGGCTTGTCTAAGAATTATATTGACATGAGACAGGTTAGCAGAAGAGAGACAAATATAGTTATATATATACTGGATATAGGGCTTCCCAGGTGATACTAGTGGTGGAGAACCCACCTGCCAGTCCGGGAGACGCAGGTTTGATCCCCGGGTCAGGAAGTTCCCCTGAGGGTGGCAGGGCACGGCGACCCACTCCACTGTTCTACCTGGAGAATTCCACAGACAGAGGAGCCTGCTGGGGTCTGATCCATAAGATCGCAGAGTCAGACACGACTGAAGTGACCAAGCATGCACACATGCACATACAGGATATACACACACACATATGTAAGCCTGGTGGCTCCGCAGTGAAGAATCCGCCTGCAGTGCAGGAGACCTGAGTTCTGTCCTTGGGTTGGGAAGATCCCCTGGAAGAGGAAATGGCTACCTGTTCCAGTATTCTTGCCTGGAAAATCCCGTGGACAGAGGAGCCTGGCAGGCTACAGTCTGTGGAGTGGGAAAGAGTCAGACACTACTGAGCACAAAAGACAGATGTGTTTATACACACATATGTGAATACAGTGAGACCCAAGGATAAGTTAGACAGTTGAGGCTTATATGCCTTCTCTCTCTCTCTCTCTTTTTTGCGGAGTGGGGGGTGGGGCGCTGCACTGAGTCTGTTGCTGTGTGGACCTTCTCTAGTTGCAGTGAGAAGGGGCTACTCCCAAGTTGTGGTGCGCGGGCTTCTCTTTGCAGTGGCTTCTCTTGTTGCAGAGCACAGGCTCTAGGAGTGCAAGCTTCTGTAGTTGTGGCACACGGGCTTAGTTGCTCTGTGGCTTGTGGGATCTTCCCAGATCAAGAGTCAAACCGGTGTCCCTCACGCTGGTAGGTGGATTCCTAACCACTGGACCACCAGGAAAGTCCCAGAGGCTTGTATTCCTCCAGGGTTTAGGAATTCAAAGAGGGGAAGAAGGTAGTTCACATGGAGATGAGAAAACAAATATTTGGTAATAAGCAAAGGTATGCTGGGCCCTGCAGAGACAACTCTGAAAAGCTTTTAACCAACTGCATTAGTTAAATAAACCCTCAAGTCAATGTACCATAATTTACTCAATAATATTCTTATTATGGAGAAGGCAATGGCAACCCACTCCAGTACTCTTGCCTGGCAAATCCCATGGACAGAGGAGCCTGGTAGGCTGCAGTCCATGGGGTCGCTAGGAGTCGGACGCGACTGAGCGACTTCACTTTCACTTTTCACTTTCATGCATTGGAGAAGGAAATGGCAACCCACTCCAGTGTTCTTGCCTGGAGAATCCCAGGGACGGGGGAGCCTGGTGGGCTGTCCTTTATGGGGTCGCACAGAGTCGGACACGACTGAAGCGACTTAGCGGTAGCAGCACGAGTCTGTTTTTGTGCGTGATGTCAGTCACTTTGTGGGACCTTTGAATCTGAGCACTCATATCTTTTTTTCCTGGAAAATTTTCTTGATTATTTCATTGTTGATTTCCTCCTGTTAGTTTTCCCTTTTCTTTTCTGTTTAGAAGTACTGTAATTGAAATGTGAGGTCTCCTGGACTATTTGTCTAACGTTTTTATTTTATTTTTATACCTATTTAGCATCTATTTGTGTTTTTATCTTTCTAGAAGATACCCTCAATTTTATCTTCAAGATTTTCTATTCAGTTTTTCTTTTCTCCTATCCTGTTTTTCATTTCCAGAGCCCATTTTTTTTGTTTTTTGAGTGTCCTTAAAAAAAAAAACAACATTCTACCCTTTCTCATCATTTTCTCTTAAATCTCTAGAGCTGTTAGTGTTGTGGTTTTTTTGTAAGTTTTCTTTTTCTTTCTGTGTAGTTCTCTGTTTCTCACAAATAGTCTCCCTGCAGCCCTACTCTTTAAAAATTTGTCTCTGTCTGTCTTATTAGAGTCTCTCACTAAGTAGATGGTAAGCTTGTATTGTCTGCTCACACTGAAGAGTGATGGCCTAAAAGCTGATTATGTGAACATGTGGGTGGAGCTTATTAACTATAAGCAGATCACTCCAAGGGTGATCTGGCTGAGATTTTTTTGTAGGAGAATCCTGGATGTTCATCATTTTGGTTGAAGTTTTTCCAGATTCAGTTTTCCAGTAAGTTGTTGTTGTCGTTTACGGTTTTCCGGTAAGTTTTTCCATCAATTTGTGGAGAGTGAGGGTGGGGGAAAGTAGTCTAGAATGTCTAAGCATAAATTACACAGGCCTTCTCACTACTTTCATTGCCCTCAAGGGAGCAGGATGCTCCCTGTCCAGGAGTCCCATATTTCATCTTTTCTGTAGATAAATTTCTGGTCTCCTGCTAGGATCAGGCAGGAGAGAGAACAGCCGCCCAGTTGCAGAGTCCGAGAGGGACTTTTTACACAGTTTTGAATTATGTTCCCTGTTTTATGCCCCCATTCATCCCACTCCCTGAGGTGCCTGGGGTCACCATTTTAGGAACCATTTGGAAATCTGCAGTGTAAAGAAGGTGTGTCTTGGCCCACATAGCAGGGCCACTCAGGAGGCATCTTTCTCAGAACTACAATCAGTTCTTACACTTTCCATTGCTTTCAGCCTCCAAATTTTATTACTGGGATTTCCTTTTCTCTTTTCCCTATCCTTGTAGGTTTATGGCTTTTTTAAAAAATCACTTTGCTATAGATTTAGTGAGGTTTCAGAAGGGAATAAAAGTCAATATGTATGTTTAAGCCCCCATTTTTATCTGTATGCTCCTATGTGAAGCCTTCAAGGCATGGATGTGACATGAGCTGACTTATGTTTTAAAATATTATTTCTCTGATTTATTGGAGAATGGATTGGAGAAGAACAAGCAAGATTGCTGCACTCTGTACAAGAAGAGTCAAAAATGGGGCCAGGTAAGGGTGGGAGAGACAGAAAGAAATGCGTGGCTCTAAAGCATGCTTACTGTGTACAAACAAAGGACTTGCTGATGGTGAAAAATGAGGGAGAGGGAGTAACATGGGCCAGTGCTACAACTTTTGCTCAAAAAACTGAATGCATGAAGGTGTTATCTACCAAGATGGAGAAAACTGGGAGATAAAGGCACTTCATATTAGAGACAAATAGTAATTTCAGTGCTGCTCAGAGGTTTTTGTAGACCTGGGCTCCAAAGATCAGTGTACAGTGAGAAAGCAATTTTTATATGGTTTTATCTCTGGGCTGTTTGTTTTCATGATGGTAGCTTATCAGTACTTAAGTGGCAGAAGAGTAAAAGTGCGAAATGTGGTGTCGACATATTCCCAAATGCTGCTCTAAGTAAATGTTCCTTTTTGTTGTTTTCCCCTCAGGTAATGCTGTGCATTACAGTAAGGTATGGGTTTTAATCTAGGAATGAATCGAACAAGTCACAAAATCTAAAGGCATTTTTTTCTAACTTAAGAATCACCCATATGAGTCTTAAAATTCTTAAATATGCTTTTCTCATTCTCACAGCAATTTTTAATATCACTTGACTTGACTTTATTTGTTTTATTTATTTAAAAGCAAAAGAACTTGTTAATTTAGCCCAACAAATAACCAACATTGTTAAAAAATGAACTGAAGTTGCTGCATTCATTTGACATTCAAAGTAGGTAATTTGGCAATAATTATGTAATCCCTTAATTGACTTATTTTATGGACACAGATAGTGATATAGAGACAATTTTACAGACCAACACCTTAAAAACAACAACCACCACACTTCCTTTCATCACTCAAAACTATTTTCTATACCACTTTGTCTTATTACCATGACAATCCTCATAAACTCTTTTAAGTTCAGTTCAGCAAATCACTTAAGACACTGTTCATTGTGTTTTCATTGACTGTTTTATAGAATTACATACTTATAAAGAAATTACATATTAAAAATTCTGTTCTAAGGATGTCAGGAGTAAATCTCCTGCTGAAGTCTGGGAAACTTATGAATAAAATGCTCATACCTACAAATGATATATTCCTTACTGAGGAAAATGGTTCCCCACCCCCCACCCCCTGCCCCACCCAGCTATTAACTGTTAGAGAAGAACTTGTCCCTAGGATGGAAGATGAATGTGTGAATGAAAAGCCACTTGCTGAAGAAGGGGGAAAAAAGGAAAGGAAGAAAGTGCTAGATATCCCAATATTGGATTATAACTATTTAGTAATGCTACCTACCAATAAAAAATAAAGAAGGTAAGGAAGAAAGGAAATGATTTATAGTTTATAGTTTGTTATAAATTCTAGATTATAGCATGTAGAAACCTATCAATAATCTTACTTAGAAGGTAATAGTAAATAAGAGTTACCTGTAACTATGCAATTAGATAGATAACTTGTTTCCTAGACTCTCCTTTCATTCAAATTCTCACTGCCACTGCCCGTCCCCATTCTAGTGGTTAAATGGAAATGTAGATTTGATTTACATGGGTGATGAACATATGCAAACAAACCTAAAAATAGATAAAACTATTCTGCTAAGTCGCTTCAGTCATGTCCGACTCTGTGCAACCCCACAGACAGCAGCCCACTAGGCTCCTCTGTCCCTGGGATTCTCCAGGCAAGAATACTGCAGTGGGTTGCCATTTCCTTCTCCAATGCATGAAAGTGAAAAGTGAAAGGGAAGTCGCTCAGTCGTGCCCAACTCTTAGCGACCCTACGGACTGCAGCCTACCAGGCTTCTCTGTCCATGGGATTTTCCAGGCAAGAGTACTGGAGTGGGGTGCCATTGCCTTCTCCGAAAACTATTCTGAATTCTGGTAAATATTATTTTACCTTTCAACATAGAAATACTTATTGGCACTTCTGTTTTGGATCTCAAAGTCCAAGGAAGTTATACTTCAGACTGGCTCTTCCTTCCTCTCTTATCCAGATGCTTTTGTGTAAGGAGGCCAATGAGTTCTTTGTTTCTTAGTCTACGAGAATAAACACATTTCTAAACAGTACCCACACTACTCTTATACCTCAAGCTAGGCTGAGAGCAAGGTCATGGCCAAGACATTGTATAAACAGAACAACAAAGAAGCCCACATGGGAAGGAGGCATAGAATTATTTTTTCTGCCTTTGTGAATGTCCCAGGAGTCAGAAATGCAAGGTTGATTTTGCATTTCAAAGTGAGACTGTAACGTTTTCCCCAAATGTACAAAAATTCTAATCAAGAGCTGTGAATTTTTAAAATAAACTCTAGCGATTTCCAGAGTTTTATAGACCATTTGGGGAGAATGAAGGACAGGTAGTAATACATAAATATTGAAATACCTTTAGTCACTATTCTAAAAATAAAATCACACTATAAAAGTATTTGATTTTCAGAAAAACACAAAGACTGCAGAGAAAAAGTTTTCATTTGATTTTTCCTTTTTTTCTGGCTTATTTCCTTTCTGACCTTCCTTCCTTGAGCTATTACATGAGTCTCATGAGTTATTATACCTTGGAGGGCCATCTCTTTAAGAGACTGAAATCTCAATATTCAACTGCTATATTCATTTCAGAAAATAATAGTTCTGCACTAAGCCTGTAAGGCACTTTTTTAGGCACAATTTAGAGCATGGACAGGAATGAACAAAACACATAAGTATTTTTGCCCCATGGAACTTACATGAGTGGCAAACAGTACAGAAAACAGTACTATTAATTTAAACATAGAACACATTAGATAATGATAAGCGCTAAGGAGGAAAATGAAACAGGAGAGGATATAGAAGATGAAGGGGCTGCAGTTGTAAACAGGGCTGTCAGGGAAAGTCTGTTTGAGAAGATGCCACTGGAATAAAGGCCTGAAGGAGACAAGGAAGGAGCCACACAGAGATCTGAGCAGACAGGCTAGCGAGTCCAGAGCCCTAAGCAGGGGTGTGACTGGTAAACAGAAGGGCCAGAAGGAGGCAGGTGAGGCTGGCAGGAGGTAGGTGGTAAGAAGCAACAGAGGGGTGATAGAGGTGAAGTTGTGTAGAACCTTGCAGGCCATCATAAGCACTTTTGCTTTCTCTCATGGGAGATGGGAAGGCACATGTTGAGGAGTGTCTAGGATACAGGGCTGAGAATCAGGTCAGGATTGGTGATGGCAAAAGCAGGGACCACAGTTGGGAAGCTCCTTCTTAATCCAGGTGAAGAACGAGGTGGCTTGGGCTGGTGAAGCACAGTAGAGGTGGCAAGGGGTGCCCAGACTCTGGATCTCTTTTGAAGAAAGAGAGTTGGGAGGATTTGTGATTGAATGGATGTGAGGAATGAACAAAGGAGAGGCCTTGAAGATGACGCTAGGATTTCAAGTCTGAGATGCTAGAAGGGACACATGTGTCTTCCTGAGAAAGGAAGACTGGGGGAAGTGAAGCTGAGGGGGAGAGAAAGAGTCAGTTTGGACTTGTAATATCAGAAATGACCATTAGACATCCACACAGAGATGTCAAGTGTGCTGTTGGGTATTCATTTTTGAGTTTAGGGGAGAAAACTGCCCTAGAGATAGAAATTAGGGAGGTGTCAACTCATAGATGATATTGATAATTCTGAGACTGATAATGTGGACAGAGAAGGGAATTATTCCAAGCATGGGGCCTGAGATTGGAAGAGGGCAAGAAGCAGCAAAGATGAGTAAGAAGGAATAGCTAGTGAGGCCAGAGGAAAACCAGGAGTGCAAGGTGCTCTCGAAGTCAGATGAGGAGTATATTAGAAGGAGGAAAGCATGATTGGGTCTGGCAAAATATGTGTGTCTACTTATGGGAAAGAGCCAGTAGAGAAGGGAAAGTTGGCCCTGTAGGAGAAAGAAGGGATGACTGCTGGAGTGATTTCCATCAGAACCCAAGGAGACGGGGTACAGAATATAAGTGGGGGAGGAACGGTTAATTAGGAGAGAACAGTTCATCTACGGTAACAAGGAGGAGACACCTATGTAGGGAATAAGGAGACTGGTGATGGGAGTATTTCACACCTTCTGTTTTTCCATGAAATAGAAGTGAAGTCTGTGGCTGAGACCGGGGATGGGTTGGGGGTGTCCTGAAGGTTTGAAGAGGGAAGACCAGGTGGGAAGAGTGGAAAGACTAGGGAAGCAGAGCATTGTCTCTGGGCACACAAAAGGCCCCTTCAGGTCTGAGTCATGAAGTTACAGCAGGACTAGTCAATATGGCTGTGGGTTTTGTTTCAATCACATTTAGCTAACTCGGTGTAAGTGTGGAGAAGGAGGAGTTAGATTTAAACAGAGTCAGTGTTTCTCCCAGAAAGAAGACTCATGACATCCAAACTCTTAAGAGCTGCCAATATGTACCAGAGTTGTTGGCTAAAATATAATGGAAAATAGCTTCTCAAAGCTATTACGGTCTCTGATCTTTTTCTTCCTGTGAATATTACCATGTCAGCAAAGAATCAGAACTTCCAGCTTATGTTCTGATATGTCTGTTCTCAGATAACTAGGCTTGCTGGCCAAGGGCTTCCCTCTGGCCCAGTAGCCATGGGTGCAGGATTCAAGTCATGACTCTTGAAAGTCCCATTTGCTGGGAAAGCACAGCTGCTGAACTCATAGACCCCAGCAGTGTCTCTATTAGAGTTCATGTTCCATACAGCTTCTTTTACTCAGGCTGCTCTGCTGGCATGTCACTTAGCCCTCACATCAGCACACTGAATGCCTCGCAGGCTTGCTATGTTCGCATCCAGTTCACAACTATAGCTCTTTATCCCAGCTTATATTTTGCGTCCTGCCTTGTCCTGTTCGCAAATCCTCAGCTTAATCTTCATATCCTGTCTATTGTCTCATGTTGCTCTAAAAGTGCTACCTGACAAGGTGGCCTTGCTTCGGCCTTCATTTCCATTTATTAACTGCTCTTTCCCTTTAAGCTCACTCCACAGGCAACTGCCCTGGACAGCAGCCTTACCCAGCATAGGCCTATCCTTGTGGCTGGTGGCCTATAAAGCTGGCCCCTGTGTTTGTTATGCATGACAAGCATGCCTGGAGCCTGTGGAAAGCAATGAGATATCTGCTGTGTGTAGGTGTCTAAAGAATAATGTGAATAATGTGAAGTCTTTTACTTCTCTGCTTTTAAATGACAAATTTCTGCAAAGTACAGATCACTGTTAGCCTGGTTGGGTGAGGCAGAGGAGATTGGAAGGGTAGTTGTTCAGAATCAGGGTTTCTGAAAAGGTGGTATTTGGATTCTCTGCCAGATAATTGTTTGTCAAAAATAGAAATTTCTGGATCCTATCTACTGAATCAGAATCTTTGGAGGTGGGGCCAGAATCTTTAGTGTTGCTTATTTGATTAGGGCCAGTGAGGTAGACCAGAGAAGGCAATGGCACTCCACTCCAGTACTTTGCCTGGAAAATCCCATGGATGGAGGAGCTTGGTAAGCTGCAGTCCATGGGGTCGCTAAGAGTCGGACACGACTGAGTGACTTCCCTTTCACTATTCACTTTCATGCATTGGAGAAGGAAATGGCAACCCACTCCAGTGTTCTTGCCTGGAGAATCCCAGGGACGGGGGAGCCTGGTGGCTGCCGTCTGTGGGATCACACAGAGTCGGACATGACTGAAGTGACTTAGCAGCAGCAGCAGTGAGGTAGACAGGCTAAAGTTTCAGGACTGCTAGTCTAGAACAGTGGTTCCTAAGCCACTCTCTCAGGATGGTTACAGTGCAGATTTGTGGACTTCATCCCAGACACACTGCATCAGACTATGGGGTGGGGCCTGAGACTGTGTTAAAACAATAATACCCATTTCAGAACAATACCAGTAACGAAATCAACAGCACTTCTCAAGTGATTCTGATGATTATCCAGGCTGGAAATGTCAAGTGTTCCTTATGCCAAACCCTTTTCCAGTTCACATGAAAAAGATCCTTTGTGCTAGAAAACTTCCTTACACCGTAAGAGAGCAGCAGCTTAGGGCTCTGGTTGCTGTTCCACTCCTGCGAAGTTTTACCTCAAGATGCATCTCAAACTTACATTGCTAACTGAGGGCCTGCCACCTTTGCGCTTAAAGCTCAGTCTCCCAAACCCAGTTGTGTCACCTGCAGGAGATGTGGAAGAACATAGATTTGGAAACTCCAACCCAGACCTACTAAACTGTGGTCTCTGGGAGTTGAGTCCAGAAATCCCATCTTTTCAGGAACAGATTACTCAGATTACTATAAATCTAAGGCAGGTTTGGGGATCACCAGTCTGTGCCCAATGGTGCCACCTTCCAGCCTTCCAGTGTGTGGAGGGGCCATAACAGCCCTTTCGAGGTGACCTGGGAACTGCCAGGTTGATCAAAATGCAAATGAGCCTGCAAATGATACATTTCCTGATCACATCACACCTGACGCTTTGTGCTGCCTCTTACCTAACTAAGATCCTTGTCCATGGAAGTAATTTAAGACTTCCTATGATCTTACCTCAGCTCCCAGCATCCTTGTTTGTTCAAGGATGCTGCTACTACCTCACTGCTGCTACCACCTGCCCCCCTATGTGGCCACTCCAGAGCCCTGTCACTACTGTATCTGGTCACTGAAACTGGAATTGTTTATTTCCCAGAGTTATATGTGTCTATGATAATAGGATTCTAGCTTCTATAATAAGATGTATATGACATCTTAGCTGTTCTCAACATGATATATTTACTAAACACAGCAAAACTTCTGGCCAGTTCCCTAACTGGGGCAAAGATGTAATCAGGACCTGGTAAAAGGTTGAGCTAAAAGAACATTCTTTAGGAACTGCAGTGGCATTGTTCGTAAGTGTAAGTGATAACCTGGCACAGAGGCTGGGCTGGGCTTTTTGTAAGGAAGGCATGTAGACAACCATTTGTTGTCACAAATGGTGTTTGAATGGACAGCCTAGAAAAGAGCTTCCCTGGGCTTCCCTGGTGGTTCAGACGGTAAAGAATCAGCCTGCAAAGTAGGAGACCCGGGTTTAATCCCTGGGCTGGGATGATCCCCTGGAGGGAGGGCATGGCAACCCACTACAGTATTCTTGCCTGGACAGAGGAAGTATTCCATGGACAGAGGAACCTGGTGAGCTACAGTCCATGGGGTCTCAAAGAGTCGGACACGATTGAGCGACTAAGCACAGCAGCAACAACAAATGGTGTTTGAAAGAATAGCCTAGAAAAGAGAAGCTTGAAACAGGCTATTAGTTTTAGCTCTACATTGGACTAAATCACTGTCTTTGGATTATTTCCAGTCATTTATTTTCATGTATGATAGCAAAGCAAAGTTCAGTTCATTGTGGCCACAATTATCCCAGATTTTGAATTTTAAAAGTCAAAGTAAGGTTTATTAAATTGATAAAATTGTCATTTTCTCTCTGAATTTACATTTTATTGTTTTTAAGAAGAAAAATGAAACTTTCCAAAATAGTTGCTTTTTATTACATAAGTAATTAATGTGAATTGTAGATAATTAGAAATTACAAGAAATGTGAAGAAGAGAATAAAAATTCTCTACCCAAAAAAACAACTATTGATATTTTGAAGAAAAGCCTTTCAGACATTTAATACATAGACAAACACACAAACACACACCACAAACTACGTATTGTTATGGAACATGTGAAAACAATGATTTTAGATTGTTTTGGGATTTCTTGCACCTAGCTCTGCCTGCAATACTTCACCTACCCTTTCGTAAGTTTTCATCTCATCATTCAGTGTCTCAGATCAAATGTCACTTCTGAGAGGACCTTCTGACTACCCAGTCTAAGGCTGCACCCCATTTTCCAGTCATTCCATCACATTACCTCCTACGTCACTGTCTGCATAGTTTACACTTGTTTTCTGTCTTCCTCACTACAGTGTGAGTACCATCATTCTGTCCTGTGGTTCACCGTATCCCAATTTCCTGGTGCAAATCCAGAGTAGGGGTTTAATAGGTGTTTGTAGAGTAAGTGAGGAAACGACTGACTGAGGAAAATCTATCACTTGTAATAGACCCAAAGGGATCTTAAAAGCACTGCTGGTGTGTGTGTGTGTGTGCACGCATGCATGCTTGGTGGCTCAGTTGTGGTTGACTCTTTGCGATCCCATGGACCGTATAGCCCACCTGACTCCTCTATCCATGGAATTTTCTTGGGTCCTGCTGCTGCTGCTAAGTCGCTTCAGTCGTGTCCGACTCTGTGTGATCCCATAGATGGCAGCCCACCAGGCTCCCCCTTCCCTGGGATTCTCCAGGCAAGAACACTGGCGTGGGTTGCCATTTCCTTCTCCAATGCATGAAAGTGAAAAGTGAAAGTGAAGTCGCTCAGTCGTGACTCTTAGCGACCCCATGGACTGCAGCCTACCTGGCTCCTCTGCCCATGGGATTTTCCAGGCAAGAGTACTGGAGTGGGGTGCCATTGCCTTCTCCATTCTTGGGCCCTAACAAATGGCAAATAGCAAAACTTAGAAAAGTTTGTCTCAGACACTGATTGAGGATTTCATACAATTCAAATGCCTCTAAAATTACCTTAGAAATTTAGATTCATAACCTCATTTTTAGTTATAGTTTTGTCTCTTTCAGACTAATTGTTTAGACTGAAAATTTATGGTTACTCATCAGTTTCCAGTAGTTGACTCCAGAAAAACATGGGTAATTTTCCCAAATACTATTGCTTTTTCTGTCCTTGCTTTGGCTCACTGGCACCTCCTTGTCTGTGATTTAAAATTATGAAAAATGAACAATATGTTGAGATATAAAATTATGCATGAATGCCCAGGCTATAAACTAGCTAGCTGACAATAAAGTTACTGTGAAAAATGTCTACAGTAATACTTTCCTTTCACATCACATAAGACCTTGACTTGAGGCAGATAGAAAATTTAATTATAGGTCCCTTAATTTTAATACTTTGTGGGGAGGGGGACGGGGAGAACAGGGTCATTACTCCCATTTCAGAGATAAAATAATTGAGAAGCAAGTATTTTAATTGAATTTTTGTGTGAGAAGTGTAATTAACTTGGAAGATTTTATCTCTTATTCAGTTTCTCTAGTAGTCAGGGTACACACTGGATTGCATGTGAAATACCTAAGCGATTTATACACAAATAGGTGGCCATTCTCCTTCTTTCCTGGGTATTTTGTGGTTGTTAGGAAAAAGGTTCTTTTTATTGCCTTTCCTTTCAAGTGTAATATAAAAATGAAAAGATCAACTCAAAGGTAGTAGTTTATACTTCTAAGTGACTATTAAGGAAATGCATCTTGTTGCTGTTACGATCAGGAGCTGCTTAGCAATCAGCCCTTAGTGAAATTGTAAAGTGGGTTAACCTTGTCCCTGTCTTTCATCCCAAGCTGCTTTATACTCCACTCACCTAGCTTTCCTTCCCTAACCACTACTCCTCCGAGGTGGTGGAGACCTTATACTTGTTGAAAGGCCTGTTCTAACCCTGGCTCTCTGGTGGACATTTGGAACGTTCTTCTTTAGGCATTCACCATTCTCAAAGAAAGCTTGCTCAGCACCTGGTCTAAGTGAGTCTTTTGTGCACTTATTCTCAATCATATCCCTCTGTTATTTTCTTTTATAGCATATATCATAATCAGTAAGTATCTTGTTTTTTCATTTGCTCATTTATTCAGCCTCCCCCACGGGACATAATTTCCAAAAAACAAAGACTCTGCCTCGATCATCTGTGTATCCTCTGCCCTCCAAACCAACAAGGACTTAGGTCTGTCCCCTCATTTTGGGTATTTATTTAGAAAGGGAATAAAAATGCCTTTGAAGGGATGGGGAAAAAACAAAGCTTCATGAGCCAGAGATACTTTTAGGCTCCAGGAGCTGCAGACAGAAAAGCGTGTTGTGTGGAGAAGAGAATGAGAAACACACATACATTAATGGGGTCATTTGTAACTTTAGTGAGTAATAGCAGATGTATTTGTCTAAAATATTTCCTGCAATAGACATGTTTTATGACTTCATGGCTCTCTAAAATATATTTGCCTAACTTTGGATTTAACACAAGCCCTGGGGTTAAGGAGTAACTGTCCAGCTGGGGAAAGGCAGCTTCAGTCATAAAACACTTTGATGTTTCTAGGAGAGCCAGCCTTCTTTATCCTTCTCGTTTTTGAACTTCATTTCTCTTCTCTCTTTTTTCCTCCCATCCCTTCTTTTTTTTCCTCACAACTAAATGATATCAAAATAGTACCTGCTAGTAGTAATGCTATTAAAATAATAGTACTATTAAAAGTCAAATGATAATAAAGGGTTTATGTATCAAAATATGGCAATTTCTTATATCAACCTCTCTAGTCTCCTGACTCCCTCTTCCAAGAAACACCCACTTTTGACTCTTTAAATTGTTCCTTCTGGCATTTATAGGTTTCCATGCTCTTAAATAATATGTGAATATTGCTCTCTTTTGATTCATCAATTAGAAGCAATCTATTGAGCTTCTAATACGTTAGATGAGGACTTAACTCTCTTATATTACCATGCCCTCTTGTTCTCCCCTATTCTCCTCATTTAATTATACTATAAATTTTGGTTAAATATATATTGTGTTAACATTAGTATACCTGCAAGTTTTATTCCCTGAAATTTGTAGTATCTTGGGTTTCCCAGAGCAGACCCTGGGGGTAAGGATTCCAGTAAAAGATTATTTGAGAGGCACAGGAAGCACCAACAGGGAAGCAGGAAAGTGATCAGAGGAAGTAGAGACAGTCATAAAGTGTGTCTTGTCAAGTGGTCACCACTGGGTAATAGGAACTTTAGTCTCAGGGAGGGACATTCTGGGAAATGGTGTGGAACATACCACTCATGGCATCCCACCTGGAGGGTGAGGAAGCTGGGCTGTTGATAAAGTAACTCCTGTCAGAAGTCTGTGGAGGGCTGTACCCAAGGATTGTTAGTTCCTCAACACTTCCAGTCTGCTGTGTGCAAATGCTGGTAGTTAAAAGTTGGCTAAGGACACCAACCATGTAGTCCACTATGATTATATTTTTATACTTTTACCCTGAAATTAAGAATTGCTCTTTAAAATTTGCTTAATTTTCTTGGTACCTATTGACTTCCAACAGTTTCTCAACATGAGATTTTACAAAGTTAATCACATCGAGTAATCTGTCAACTCCACTTTTTTTTGAGACACTCCTGGTGGCTTCAAATGTCCCCATTGGATTGCATGCTCTTAGAGTCTTTTGCACAGTTGACATCCTGGTGTTGTCTGTATGCTCATCCCATGAATGGGGTTTGCCTTCTGACCTGGACTCCTTTCTTTCTTTCTTTTTAAAACTCATTTTTAGATATTTTTTGTTTTACTTTGACAATTATAAAGTACACACATTTTAAGTTCCAGATGACAAATCTTTACATACCATGTAACTACCACCCAGTTAAGATAGAAAAGATCACCAGTGCCCCAGAATTTCATCTTCTGCTCCCTCTTCATCATTACCCACACATCTAGACAGGCAGTTACTAATTAGGCTTTTATTATCACAGATTAGCTTTATCTATTTTGCATGCCACTATCAATAGTTTGTGGAGAAGGAAATGCCAACCCACTCCAGTATTCTTGCCTAGAGAATCCTGTGAACAGGGGCCTGCATGCACACATCAACAGTTTGCCCATGACTGTGGGCCTACATATATATACCAAAGACATTTATCGGAGGTTCATGATACCACTATTTCTTTCTTTAATTTTTTTTAGTGAGTATAGACAACAATATTGTATTATAATCATCAAGCTTGCCAAGAGACTAGTTCTAATTATTTCAACCACTAAAAACAAATGATAATTATGTGACTTGATAGTGGTGCCACTTTGATTCCTTCTTTTTACTGGTCCAAGTGTATTTCCCTTTCTTGGTTCACTTCTTGGTAGAGCCCATTCAGTTCAATCACTCAGGCGTGTCCAATTCTTTGCGACCCCATGGACTGCAGTAGGCCAGGCCTCCCTGTCCATCACCAGCTTCCCAGATCTTACTCAAACTCATGGCCATCAAGTCGGTGATGCCATTCAGCCATCACATCCTCTGTCATCCCCTTCTCCTCCTGCCTTCAATCTTTCCCAGCATCAGGGTCTTTTCCAATGAATCAGTTCTTTGAATCAGGTGGCCAAGGTATTGGAGTTCCAGCTTCAGCATCAGTCCTTCCAATGAATATTCAGGACTGAGTTCCTTGAGAATTGACTAATTAGATCCCCTTGCAGTCCAAGGGACTATCAAGAGTCTTCTCCAACACCAGAGTTCAAAAGTATCAATTCTTTGATTCTCAGCTTTCTTTATAGTCCAATTCTCACATCCTTACGTGACTACTGGAGAAACCATAGCTTTGATTAGATGGACCTTTGTCGGCAAAGTAAAATCTGTTTTTTAATATTCTGTCTAGGTTGGTCACAGCTTTTCTTCCAAGGAGCAAGCGTCTTAATTTCATGGCTGCAGTCACCATCTGCAGTGATTTTGGAGCCCCCAAAAAGTAAAGTCTGTCACTGTTTCCATTGTTTCCCCATCCATTTGCAATTAAGTGATGGGACCAAACGCCATGATCTTCATTTTTTGAATGTTGAGTTTTAAGCCAACTTTTTCACTCTCTTCTTTCACTTTCATCAAGAGGCTCTTTGGTTCTTCTTCGCTTTGTGCCATAAGGGTGGTGTCATCTGCATATCTGAGGTTATTGATATTTCTCCCTACAATCTTGATTCCAGCTTGTGCTTCATCCAGCCTGGCATTTCTCTTGATGTACTCTGCATATAAGTTAAATAAGCAGGGTGACAATATACAGCCTTGATGTACTCCTTCCTCAATATGGAACCAGTCTGTTGTTCCATGTCCAGTTTTAACTGTTGTGTCTTGACCTGCATACAGGTTTCTCAGGAGGCAGTTAACACGGTCTGGTATTCTCATCTCTTGAAGAATTTTCCACAGTTTGTTGTGGAAGGCTTTAGCATTTTCAATAAAGCAGAGTAGATGTTTTTCTGGATCTCTCTTGCTTCTTCTGTGATCCAGCGGATATAGGCAATTTGATCTCTGGCTCCTCAGCCTTTACTAAATCCAGCTTGAACATCTGGAAGTTCATGGTTCATGTACTGTTGAACCCTGGCTTGGAGAATTTTGAGCATTACTTTGCTAGCATGTGAGATGAGTGCAATTGTGTGGTAGTTTGAATATTGTTTGGCATTGCCTTTCTTTGGGGTTGGAATGAAAACTGACATTTTCCAGTCCTGTGGCCACTGCTGAGTTTTCCAAATTTGCTGGCATATGGAGTGCAGCATTTTCACAGCATTATCTTTCAGGATCTGAAATAGCTCAACTGGAATTCCGTCACCTCCACTAGCTTTGTTTGTAGTGATGTTTCCTAAGGCCCACTTGACTTCACATCCAGGATGTCTGGCTCTAGGTGAATGATCACACCATTGTGATTATCTGGGTCATGAAGATCTTTTTTTGTATAGTTCTTCTGTGTGTTCTTGCCACTTCTTCTTAATATGTTCTGCTTCTGTTAAGTCCCTACCATTTCTGTCCTTTATTGAGCCCATCTTTGCATGAAATATTCCCTTAATATCTTTAATTTTTTTGAAGAGATCTCTAGTCTTTCCCATTCTATTGTTTTCCTCTATTTCTTTGCATTGATCGCTGAGGAAGGCTTTTGTATCTCTTCTTGCTGTTCTTTGGAACTCTGCGTTCAGATGCTTATATCTTTCCTTTTCTCCTTTGGTTTTCGCTTCTCTTCTTTTCACAACTATTTGTAAGCCCTCCTCAGACAGCCATTTTGCTTTTTTGTATTTCTTTTTCTTGGGGATGGTCTTGATCACTGCCTCCTGTGCAATGTCACAAACCTCTGTCCATAGTTCTTCAGGCATTCTATCAGATCTAATATCTTGAATCTATTTGTCACTTACACAGTATAATCAATCATAAGGGATTTGATTTAGGTCGTACCTGAATGGTCTAGTGGTTTCCCCTACTTTCTTCAATTTAATTCTGAATTTTGCAATAAGGAGTTTTTGATCTGGGCCACAGTCAGCTCCCAGTCTTATTTTTGCTGACTGTATAGAGCTTCTCCATCTTTGGCTGCAAAGAATATAATCAATCTGATTTCGGTATTGAGCATCTGGTGATATCCATGTGTAGAGTCTTCTCTTGTGTTGTTGGAAGAGGGTATTTGTTTTGACCAGTGCATTCTCTTCAGAAAACTCTGTCTTTACCCTGCTTCATTTTGTACTCTAAGGCTAAATTTGCCTTTGCTCCAGGTATCTCTTGACTTCTTACTTTTGCATCCCAGTCCCGTATGATGAAAAGGATATCTTTTTTTGCTGTTAGTTCTAGAAGGTCTTATAGGTCTTCATGGAACCATTCAACTTCAGCTTCTTCAGCATTACTGGTTGGTGTATAGACTTAGATTACTGTGATAATGAATTGTTTCCCTTGGAAATGAACAGAGATCATTCTGTCATTACCCAGTTTGATAATCTTAGATTGTTTGCTTATATATAAAAAGAAAGCGAAATTTTTAGCTGCTCAGTCATGTCCGATTCTTTGGAACCCTATGGACTGTAGCCCACCAGACTCCTCTGTCCATGGAATTCTCCAGGCAAGAATACTGTAGTGGGTTGCCATTCACTTCTCCAGGGACTATTCAAACCGTGGATTGTAGGCAGATTCTTTACCATCTGAGCCACCAGGAAAGTGAGAAACTAAAATTGTGATTGAGAGCTCTGAGCATAGGGGTGGGGCTTGTTGACTTTGAGCTTTGCTGAGGGTTGAGCTATCTGAGCCCTTTTTAGGGAAATCTCAGAGCTTGACTGTATTTTGTCATGTTGGCGTTACTGCTCCTATTTAAGATTGGAAATTACCTTTTCTGGATCCCCTTTTCCTGTGTGATTAGCTTGAGCAAAGAGGCAAACTTGTGTAAGATTGGGAAAGTGGAGATGAAGTAGGAGCTGTTACTCTCAGATGTCGCAGTGATCAGAGACAATGACATATAGGTATAATGCAATGTCTCCAGTCTCTCCTCTTGCCTACTGAACCTGCTAACTGAGAGTAACCTCAATTCATCAAGCACTTGACCACAGTGCTCATAGAGGCCATAGCTTCTACAGACCTGCCATGGGTCATACATGCACCATTCCACTTGGATGATCAAACATGTACTTTTTCTCAAAATTTCCTATAAGTTTCATCTATACCCTTGCTTCAAGATGTTGTGAGTGTATTTGTTGTCTATGTCTGCTGTAACAAATTATATCAAAAATACTGGTTTAAAACAGCAAAAATTTATAATTCTAGAGTCAGAATTCTAAAATTAAGGTGTTTCTTCTGAAGGCTTCAGGGGAGAAATCCATTTCCTTGCCTTTTTCAGCTTCTAGAGGCCAACTATTAATACATTTCTTGGCTCCTGACTCCTTCATCTTCAAAACCCATCACTACAACTTGTGGTCTGTCTTCAAATCTCCTTTTTCTCATTTTGATCCTCCTGCCTCCCCCTTATAAGTATTTCTGTGATAATACTGGGCCCATCTGGATAATCCAGGATAATCTCCCAACTCAGAATCCCTAGATTAATCACACCTACAAAGTTTCTATTGCCATGTAAGCGAACATGTTCTGGGGCAGGGGCGGGGGGTAGGCTGTGGATGTCTTTGGTAATTACTATTTTATTCTACCACAGCCGGTAGTCATTTTCCCTGATCTTCTGATTCCCCTCCTCCAGACTTCCATATCCCCAGCTCCTCCCATATTTGTGCAAACTCTAATTCCTAAGAAAAAAATCCTTGGTCCCTTAATACTTACAGTGGCTCTGATTTCTGGACTGAATCTTGATTAGTATACTTCTATATTCAATATCTCCATGTGTTTTCTCTTGGGCTAGTCAGATTCCACTCAAATTATTCTTTTAGTTTCCAGCCTGGAGAGTAAATTCTTGGCTGTCAAGGGTCAAGGAGTCAAGAAGGTAAAAATGGTAGAGGGGTTTTCATTGGTCGTATCCATTCATTGACTTTGCTTCTCTGTTTACCTCACTCGTCTGCTACCAGAGTCCCCAGTACAGAGGTTTTTTGCCTTACTCACCCCAGAACAGTCTCTGGCAGTGTGTAGGAGGAAGAATGGGGAAGGGGGACAGCGAAGAGGGAGGGGTTCTAGGGACCTAACTGCTTCTACAAAAGTCTATCAGATCCTGCTTTCATTAGCCTTCACTCCCTCTTCAAGGGGCTGCATTACCAGGGGGCTTTTTGTTACCAGTTCCCAAACCTTCTGAAGATTCTGTGGTTAAATAAGGTTGCTTCTCAACTTTCCTACTGCTGTCTTGGAATTGGTTTCTGGAGTCAGCAGAGACAGTTATCTCATATTTATCTACTTGATTGCTTCCAAAATTTTACTGATGTTACCCATTCTTTTTCTTCCTAATTTTGCAGGTTATTTTTTTGATTAGATTTATTATTTTGAGATAATTCTAGTTTATGTGTAATTATAAAAAATAATTCAATGTTGTACATCAAATTATATGTCAATTTGAGAAATAAAAGAAGACTTCTGAGAAATTCCATATATCCTTCACTGAGCTTTCCTAATTAAAATATCTTGCCTAATATAATATCAGAATCAGGAAACTGACATAATCCACTGATCTTATTCGGATTTCATCAGTTTTACATGTACTTGTGTGTGTGTGTGTTTGCTGTGCTGTGTGCTGTGCTTAGTCGCTCAGTCGTGTCCGACTCTTTGTAACCCCATGGACTGTCGCCCACCAGGCTCCTCTGTCTATTAAGATTCTCCAGGCAGGAATACTGGAGTGGGTTGCCATGTCCTCCTTGTGTGTGTGTTTCCGTTAGTTCAGTTCAATCGCTCAGCCGTGTCCGACTCTGCAACCCCATGGACCCCATGGACTGCAGCAGTGTATGTGTTTAGTTCTATGCAATTTTATAATATGTGTTTTATATATTTTTTTTGAGGGAAAAAACCCTCCTGACTATCGTTCAGTGGGGTTTTAGAAGGAACAAAATAAGATGCTGTGTTCCATGTGCCATATTGCGCGGGTGCAGGAGGGCCTAGAGGAGCTATCCCACATTGAAGATCAGGAAGGGTGGTGGTGAGGAGATACCCCTCGTCCAAGGTAAGAAGCAATGGCTGCGCTTTGCTGGAGCAGCCATGAAGAGATACCCCACGCCCAAGGTAAGAGAAACCCAAGTAAGACGGTAGGTGTTGCAAGAGGGCATCAGAGGGCAAACACACTGAAACCATACTCACAGAAAACTAGTCAATCTAATCACACTAGGACCACAGCCTTGTCTAACTCAATGAAACTAAGCCATACCCGTGGGGCAACCCAAGACGGGTGGGTCATGGTGGAGAGATTTGACAGAATGTGGTCCACTGGAGAAGGGAATGGCAAACCACTTCAGTATTCTTGCCTTGAGAACCCCACGAACAGTATGAAAAGGCAAAATGATAGGATACTGAAAGAGAAACTCCCCAGGTCAGTAGGTGCTCAATATGCTACTGGAGATCAGTGGAGAAATAACTCCAGAAAGAATGAAGGGATGGAGCCAAAGCAAAAACAATACCCAGCTGTGGCTGTGACTGGTGATAGAAGCAAGGTCCGATGCTATA